>NC_089862.1:27490344-27859510 GCF_036373705.1 Amia ocellicauda | reverse complement strand
TAAAAACAAACAAATCACCTGGGCCAGGTGGTATATTTCCAACAGTACTTAAAGACATGAGGGAAATGATTTATAGGCCACTAACTCAAATATTCCAAATGACACTTAGAACAGGGGATGTGCCAACTGACTGGAAGACAGCAAATGTCAAACCAATCCACAAGAAAGAGGACAAAACTGAGCCAGGAAATTACAGACCAATCAGTCTCACCTGCATCACTTGTAAAATGTTGGAAAAAAATATTAGGCAGAAAATAGAGGAGCATCTTCATGAAAACCATATTGTTGGAGATAGTCAACATGGGTTTAGACGAGGCAGATCATGTCTTACTAATTTATAATTTTTTTAACATGCTGTAGATCATGTGAAAGCATATGATATGATATAGTTAGATTTTCAACAAGCTTTTGATAAGGTTCCACACCAAAGACTGATCCTCAAATTGGAAGCTGTAGGCATTCAGGGTGATGTAATTAGATGGATTATGAACTGGTTGTTGTATAGGAAACAGAGGGTGTCGATTAGAGGAGTCGCTTCTAACTGGAGTGAGGTTGTTAGTGGAGTTCCACAGGGATCAGTACTAGGGCCTGTGCTTTTTCTAATCTATATTAATAATCTGGACTCTGGGATAGTTAGCAAACTTGTCAAACTTGCAGATGATACTACAATAGGTGGCTCAACAGATACAATCTCGGCAGCACAGGTTATTCAAAGGGACTTTCAGTTGTGGGCCGACACCTGGCAGATTAAATTCAATGTGGAAAAGTGCAAGGTGTTACATGCAGGTAAGAAAAATGTCCACTATAATTACACTACGGGAGGAATAGAACTAGATTAAGTAACGCATGAGAAAGACCTAGGAGTCTATGTGGACTCCTCACTTTCTCCATCCAAACAGTGTGGGGAAGCAATAAAAAAGGCAAACAGAATGTTAGGGTATATTGTCAAAAGTGTAGAATTGAGAACAAGGGCAGTGATGTTCAGACTGTACAATGCACTAGTTAGAGCTCATCTGGATACTGTGTACAGTTCTGGGCTCCACACTTCAAGAAAGATATCGCTGCTCTAGAGGCAGTTCAGAGGAGAGCAACCAGACTTATTCCAGGTCTGAAGGGAATGTCCTACTGAGAGACTGAGGGAACTGAACCTTCTCACACTGGAACAGAGGAGACCACGTAGGGACTTGATTCAAGTCTTCAAAATCATGAAGGGCATCTACCACATCAAACCAAAGGAGCTTTTCCAGATCAACAGGGACACAAATGGAAATTGGGCTTCAAGGCATTCAAGACGGAAAACAGGAGACACTTCTTCACACAGAGAGTCGTCACAATCTGGAACAAACGCCCCAGCGATCTGGTTGAAGCTGAAGATGTGGGAACATTTAAAAATAGACTGGACAGGATCCTTGGATCACAAACGAGCACGATGGGTCGAATGGCCTCCTCTCGTCTGTAAACTTTCTTATGTTCTTATGTTCTTACCCCTTAGCCCACTGAGGAGAAATGCCATTTACCTTTCAGGTATTAAGAAAAAGATTAATGGTAGTTTGTTTGGTATAATACAAATAGTTAAAAAACAAATCAATGTAACAGATTCAGGTGAGTTTGTGCATTTTCATAAAAAGTGTCAAACAAATTATATTCAAGAATTTAGGCGTGTATCATCTTGTCTCTGATATCTCACATCTTACTATCATTTATTGTGGTGTGTTACTTATTGCTAAATATGTTTACTTTATTTGCTACTGACTAACTACCCCAGCAAGACAATACCTACTAAGACTGAATTCTAAGAAGTATGGATGGGAGACACAAGGGTTCTGTGCATAATATTTTGCTATTTGGTACACATATTTGCTGAATAAATTCAATTAATTAATCTATGTGTTTATTTTAGGCTGGGGATACAAAAACATCAAGAATGCCTTCTGTTAATTGCAAATTTGCTGTACAAAGATCAGGATTTCAAATTACAATAATTAGCAGACATTTGGGTGGTTGGAATCCTATTACCTAAAACATACTTTGTTGTCATGTTCTAGTTTATGCTTTGACAGTGTTACCCCTCAATAAACACTTGATAGTGGTAGAAGCACAAACATATTCCTTAGGTTAGTGCAACTGCAATTACAAATTGAAGAGAGACATAGGTACACTGTAAACATTATTTGAATACTTTGTATTAACATTTTCAGAACCTGCCTCTGAAGACAAGTTACATTTTCTCAGTGTGCTATTGACATAATTTGATTAGGCAAAGTTTGGGGTTCTTCTTGTTAACCAAAATAGAACAAGCTATAATGCATAACTGTTTCACAACTCACTGGTCTGAAAATACATAGCCACTCACATTCACATATACCTTGTACCTGTGGAACCTGTTGTCTAAGAGGGAATTAGATTTTGTACTCATAAATTATATGCAAAAAACCTGAAGCAAACAGGAAGGTTTTAAACAACTGCTTACAACCATCCCCCAGAGAAAGGAGAATGGCTGCATCAGTCAAACACAAGGCTGAACAAGATAAATTAATATTCTTGGGTGAAATTAGTTTTGGCTGCAGTGAATGTGCAAGGTTTTTGATTGTATTAGACACTGGCAATGTCATCCTACACTTCTGTAATTAATTTCTTTGTTGTATTGTCTCTCTGCAAGTGGTAATGCTTCAGTTCTGTTGCTATGTGCTGTGTAGAGTTTTTTTATCAGCTGATGAAAAGGTCAAGGCAAGGGCCAAAAAGCAACATACTATATTTTTAATCACTTGCACTCTTTGCAGATAGGGTTTCTTCAACATGATTAATAGCAGCTTCATATTTCTATCCTTCTCAACAATTGAAATTGAAAGGTAAAAAGAAAACCTTGTGATATACAAATTCAAATAAGCTATTTTCAGATAGCGTATTTACTTATTAATTCATTTATTGGATTCAATGCAAGCCAATTATCTCAAAGAAAAACAACATGAAAAGTTGAAAGATATTGTATTCATTCATCATACTTCTGCAGCATGAAGAATGTTTGCAATGCTTAATTTTATGATGACAATATATGTATATATATATATATATATGTATATATATATATATTTATATATATATATATATATATATATATATATTATACATATATAAATACACACACACACACATATACACATATATGTATCTATATATATATATATATATATATATATATATATATATATATATATATATATATATATATATATATGGATGTGTGTATATATAAACACCCATACACACCATGTTGAAGGTCACAATCAGGTTGTCATAATGAAATGTATTCGAATACAACTAAGAAAGGAAGAATTTGAAAAAGCTTTGTTATTACACATCCACATACTCATATGTTCTGTTATAATTCTTCAGGAGTTTATCAACATCAAGTTTTGTAAATTAATTTCTAATGATCTACATATCTTTGTTATTTTTTCACTTGCTGAAATTAATTCTATTTCAGTTGGATGCGATATTAGGGGAATGGGACTATATATCCAGTGTTCGCCCACGTTTATATATATATATATATATATATATATATATTTTTTTTTACATACACGTATATGTATACAGACAAGTGACAAATTAAAGGAAAAACCTGAATAAACGAGTGGAGGAACATAACGAATGCAGATGCCTCCAAACAGATGTACTGCATGATACAATTAAGCAGTTAACATCCTATCATGCTCTGGGGCATGTATAAAAATGCTGAGCAGGCCTAGCTGATCTCGATTTTGGATCAAGATGGCAAGAGGAAAGGATCTAAGTGACTTTGAAAGAGGGGTGAAAGACCTGAGGTCTTGTCAGATTTAAATACAATAAATGATGTATCAGCTCTGCATAAATATTCAAATGTATATGAATATGTATATATATATATATATATATATATATATATATATATATATATATATATATATATATATATATTTCCTTGAATGGAATATATAAAATGTTGTTGTATAGTTCTGTCTGTCTGTCTTTCTCTCTTCCCCTGCACACCCACTTTTCTGGTTCCACGTGGAACAACTCTTCCTTCCCCCTGCACAGCCACTTTTCTCTTTGTCTGGTTCCACGTGCAAAACACGTCGAACCACTCTCTCCCCCACAGTCCTTTGCGCATCCCAGAATGCTTTGCGGAGGAAACGGCGACGTCACCCCCGGTGCTTGGTAACCCTATACTCCAAAGTAGGAAGAGGAAGTAGAGAAGCAGAGGGCTGAACCAATCCACATGCACATCCGGGACACTGCCCTCTGCTGATTGGACATTATTCACCTTTTGTTTACTACTGTATAAAATGTAAAACCCGGAAGAGCTCTGTAGGAAAGCTGTTTGAACATGAGTTCACTCTGGTTTTCTTCCAGGCCGGCCTGATTAAAAGACTTCTTTACCATTTCGTCAATTTAAGAGGGTTTCTTCAAGGGGTAATTATTAGGTCACGAATGGCAGGAGCTTCAGTCACAAAGACACTCAACTGGCTTGTGTTCTGGACAAGTGGGTGAGTGCATGTGAGGCGACACCAAGAGAACGGTACAGGCCTGACTGCTTGACCCCTACAGTGAGGGGGGCATTTTCCTGGCGTGGTTTGTGTCCACTTGTCCACTTAGAGGGAAGGGTGACTGCAAATCATGACAAACTTATTCTGAGTGATCACCTTCATCCTATGGTGAAACATTTCTATCCTGATGGGAGTGGTCTCTTCCAGGATGACAATGCCCCATCCACAGGGCACGAGGGCTCACTGAATGGTCTGATGAGTATGAAAATAATGTGAATCATATGCTATGGCCACCAGATCACCAGATCTCAACCCAATTGAATACCTATGGGAGATTGTGGACCGATGTGTTAGACAGCGCTCTCCACCACCATCATCAAAACACCAAATGAGGGAATATCTTTTGGAAGAATAGTGTTCCATCCCTCCAGTACAGTTTCAGAGAATCTATGCCAAGGCACACTGAAGCTGTTCTGGCAGCTCGTGATGGCCCAACACCTTACCGAGACACTTTATGTTGGCTTTTCCTTTAATTTGTCACGTCTGTACATACACACATATATTAGGGCTGTTAGTCGATTTAAATATTTGATCGGTTAATCAATGGGCATGGATGGGCATAAGCGTAACAGTCTTTAAATGGTTGTGCCATACAGTAATACATTAATAAATACTAGGCATTGATATTACAGTATAACAATGCTGAATGTGAATGTTAAAAATATATATATATACACTCACCTAAAGGATTATTAGGAACACCTGTTCAATTTCTCATTAATGCAATTATCTAACCAACCAATCACATGGCAGTTGCTTCAATGCATTTAGGGGTGTGGTCCTGGTCAAGACAATCTCCTGAACTCCAAACTGAATGTCTGAATGGGAAAGAAAGGTGATTTAAGCAATTTTGAGCGTGGCATGGTTGTTGGTGCCAGACGGGCCGGTCTGAGTATTTCACAATCTGCTCAGTTACTGGGATTTTCACGCACAACCATTTCTAGGGTTTACAAAGAATGGTGTGAAAAGGGAAAAACATCCAGTATGCGGCAGTCCTGTGGGCGAAAATGCCTTGTTGATGCTAGAGGTTAGAGGAGAATGGTCTGACTGATTCAAGCTGATAGAAGAGCAACTTTGACTGAAATAACCACTCGTTACAACCGAGGTATGCAGCAAAGCATTTGTGAAGCCACAACACGTACAACCTTGAGGCGGATGGGCTACAACAGCAGAAGACCCCACCGGGTACCACTCATCTCCACTACAAATAGGAAAAAGAGGCTACAATTTGCACAAGCTCACCAAAATTGGACAGTTGAAGACTGGAAAAATGTTGCCTGGTCTGATGAGTCTCGATTTCTGTTGAGACATTCAGATGGTAGAGTCAGAATTTGGCGTAAACAGAATGAGAACATGGATCCATCATGCCTTGTTACCACTGTGCAGGCTGGTGGTGGTGGTGTAATGGTGTGGGGGATGTTTTCTTGGCACACTTTAGGCCCCTTAGTGCCAATTGGGCATCGTTTAAATGCCACGGCCTACCTGAGCATTGTTTCTGACCATGTCCATCCCTTTATGACCACCATGTACCCATCCTCTGATGGCTACTTCCAGCAGGATAATGCACCATGTCACAAAGGTCGAATCATTTCAAATTGGTTTCTTGAACATGACAATGAGTTCACTGTACTAAACTGGCCCCCACAGTCACCAGATCTCAACCCAATAGAGCATCTTTGGGATGTGGTGGAATGGGAGCTTCGTGCCCTGGATGTGCATCCCACAAATCTCCATCAACTGCAAGATGCTATCCTATCAATATGGGCCAACATTTCTAAAGAATGCTTTCAGCACCTTGTTGAATCAGTGCCACGTAGAATTAAGGCGAAAGGGGGTCAAACACAGTGTTAGTATGGTGTTCCTAATAATCCTTTAGGTGAGTGTATATGTATATTTAAAAAAACACTGAATAATTATAATCAGCAAACTACATTATAATTGCTACAGCAAACAGAGCATTATAATTGCTCACAAATGATACTGTAAACTACTCACACTGGCCTTGTAAGAAATGCATTGCTTGCAAATTAAACAGAAAATCTTTACTTTGTATTCAATGTTTCCTTACGAATCCAGTTAGAATCCAAAGCTAGAATGTAGTTTTCCCTTTAGCGTCTTGTAACCCTGCAGTTTGTGTCGGATACTGTATGATCTTGTATGATCGCCTAATTTAACACTAAAAGCACAGAGCTGGTCAGTTTGACTGAGTTAATTTGAATTGCTCTGTTCCTGAATACACTGTGCATACCCATTCTTGACTTTTGCTGCAGGGAGTTACATTAACACACAGTTCTACAGTGTGGGTATTACGTAGTTATAAGCAATGTACAGTACAGTTACATCGTTGATTTTCATGTACTATGTGAGAGCTTCTGCTCTCGAGACTAAATCGTTACATGTTTTACTGGAAACCGCTGTCTTGGAGTTGTCACTCCTTAAACAACATTTAACACAACAATGTGTATAAAATATGCCTACAGCATTTTAGCTGCATAAATGCAAATCAAGTTCAAGTTGCAATCTCTATGTCTAACTTGTCTGCAGTATTTCATGTGCTTGAAAATTGCACGCATTGTACAGCATTACATGTGTCTTCTTACAACTAGTCCGATTCTACTAGTGTTATCATGAATCCAATCATTATAATGGAAAATACAATAGCACCTGCTCGCCGGTTTCTGGTCGCCAGACTGTTTTGTAAACGCGATATCCACGTACACAAGAAATAAACTAAAATGTGCTTGCCATAGGTTTTCCGATATAACAGGGTGAAGGGTGAATGTGCATGCGCATGTGTCATCTTTTCATGATCGGTAAAACTCTGAAGGTTTCCAAGAACGGCTGAATATTGTCATAACGTTCAAATGACAAAATATACATAAATGTGCCAAAATTATGACGTTGTGGAGAAAAAAAAAAGATTTTTTGTACAACAGACGTGCATGCAAAGGGTCTTGTCTTCGCACATTGTGCGTCTATTAGGACGGATATAGTATATATAGATATATAGTAAAACCAAAGTCATGTGTACAAACTTTATAAAATCTATGAAAATGTAAGTTGATCAACGAATTCTTGGAGAAGTTAAAAAGTATAACTACCTCAAACAAAAAATCACAACAGAAGATTGGAAGAGTGACAATGGGATGGTTACATTTTGAAGAAACAGCACTCTGTTGAAAGGAAACCTACTCAAGAAATTAATAATAATAATAATAATAATAATAATAATAATAATAATAATAATAATAATAATAAACCAATATATGTGAAATCACTGAAAAAGTGAAAATGTCAAGATGGTAGTGGGCAGGACACACTGCAAGAAGAACAGATCAAAGATGGACCAAGGAAGCTATCGAATGGATTCCAAGAGATGCTGTGTCCACAGACAAATTCTGTAACAGGTAGGCAAAGCAGTGAATCGTTAGGCCATGTGCAATGGCAAACTTAAATAATGTTAACAAAGGCTGAAACATGAAATATAGGAAATATGACTATCTCCTGGGCCACAAAACAGGTTCCTGGTATTAATACTTGGGTAGCGGTCATTGTTGCAGGGCAGATCTTGTAGTCAGGTAAAGGTCTCTCAGGGTTGGTTCCATAATTGTGTCCCTAATCCAGTGCTACTCTGTAGCCAAAGCGGTTCCTCAATACAAAATATCAATATCAAACAAAATCACTTAGAGACAATACTGTCTTTCCTCGAAAGGATATCAAACACCTTTCTGGTACAATTAAAATAGGCCATGTCTGTCTGATCTTTTTATACAGTACAGGGTTGCCCAAATCAGGACCAGGTGTGTGTACTTGCCTGCACTGACAGGTGTCTGTATGGATGTGTGCTGTGTGATATATGCCAGTAGAGGTATCTATCTAAGATGCAGAAAATTCTGTGAATTCCTTCTCTTTATGCATTATTTTTGCAAGAGATCATATACCTTTAAGAATAATTTACTCTAATTAATATTGATATGCTAAAGGAATGTTGTGTTTTTCAAACACACATACAGGGAATTAAAAAAAACAAAAGTGTGCATCAAACACATGGAAGTTGTGGATCCATTATAACTTATAAAGAGTAAAGGGGACTAAAATTACAATGGAATTGCGCCATAAACCAAATCCTGTATAAAACATAATGGCATAACTCCTTCAAGAAGAACATGGCACACTGGCTGTGAAAATGTAAATCACAATAAATGATGATACACATTAAGGTAATTACATGATTATGCACAAGTAATATGAATGAACAAGAAAATGAAGTATTTGGTTAAATTAAGATATACCTAGATGTTTTGAGATCTAGCTAAACTTGCTGTGTTTCCAAAACTTAAACAATTGAGAGATTTACATATACTAAAATACACATTAACCATTAAATGAGTTGAAGTGAGCTTAATTGAATGAAAGACCACTAGCACAACATGTCTGATGAAAACACCTCCCAAGGAAAAATAATAATGTGTAATTGTATATATTTTTACCTTCATATTTGGATTGAAAGTCTACCATCAAGTGAAAGAGTCTAAGGGGTGTGTTTCAGGGAAGGCGGTTATATTATTGGCAACATTTTTAGAAAGCCTTGTCCTTTGAAACCCAGTGGACACAATTCAGTGAGCTATCGTGGAGGTGGCACCTGAGCCCCATGCTGAGAAAGCACTGCCTTCATTTGCAAGCCTACGCTGCAAAGCTCTGGGTGCCAAAGTTCATCTCAGTCTGGATCACAACAATAACATAAAGAGAGTGGTGTCATTTCCTCAACAATTCCAACGTTTCTCGATACATCAGTCTTCCTGTGTTAGATGCCATCATCTGATTTGTATTCCCTAGGGGTCTGTTTGAAAAGATTACTTCACCACAACATATCTGCTGACAATAGGGTTGTTTACATGATGTTAAAGCCTTTGTCAGCTGTGCAGTGAGAAAATATATATGTGTGTGTTTGTGTATGTGAGTGTGTGTGCACGTGAAAAGGGAATACTGATATGTACAGTGCATAGTGTGTATGAGAAACACCTAAGACTGGATGACTGAATGGGGGATGTTTTTATGCAGCAATATACAACAATACCCTTTTTTTAGGAGGGTATCATAGTTGCTATTGCTTTGGAATAGGGATCTATCTTTTCAACTGCTGTGCTGATATCTAACAAAAACATGGAGTCCGGAATGATGCTGATGCTTCCATCAATCAATAAGCAAAAGAAAAATCTGACACTCTTAGCTAAAGCCTCCATTACACCGTAACAGAACAATATGAATGCAAAATCAAACTAAGATTTTTATGACATCCTCCATTACATGGTTGTCTTTTACAACAGTTCTGGTCTATAAATGCAAGTGTAATACTGTGCTTCGAGGTAAGCAGAAACACTCTCCTATGCTGCTCTCTCGTTTATAAATGACAGAAAATTAAATAACTAACCACAGAGCTGACAGTGGGACTAAACCTACTGTAGAAGTTTGAGCAGTACATATAGAATTTACACACACAACTGTCTCCTTGGCAACTGCAGACTACTAAAGCCTTCAGATAAGATAAAACATTCACAGCTAGTGGAGAGGAGCTGATGTACACAATTCATTCAAAACATGTTGAATACATAGCAGTACCACCTGGTAGTATGCTTTATGATTTTTTGGAATAGATAGTATTAGCTACCAGAGAAGGATATTTGTATATGGGTTGAGAGAAAATAATAATACAACTAGCTATGTGCAAATTTGTGAATGTAACCATCTGAATACAACCTGAGCAAAAACAGTCATGAAAACAACGACAACAAAAATGGAGGCACAAGGTGGAGTCAAAGTGCTTTGAAGAAACTGTTGGTTTAAACTGCATTTGCATGTGAGGAAATTGAGAACTCAGGCTTCTGAAATACTTTGGATAGTCTGCCGTTTGCAGAAAGACGATAACATTACAATCTAAAATGAGAAGAAATCTGTAAAAATATGTATGATTAAATAAATTGTCATCAGCTTTTTAGACCACAGTTTAGATTTATTGTAAACATTGAACCACCTAAAAAGATTGTATTTTGCTTATCATGGACTACATTTTTGATCTTGATGCAAAGCTACCTGAGTTGTTATATCCAATGGGCAGGTGGATTGAAAGGTTTATTTAATTTGGCCCAGGAAAAGGCAAAATATGTTTGCAAGGTATATTAACTCCAGGCTCAGGAAGCTGTCAGAAAGCAGTTTCATAAATAAAATGGTGTGTTACTTTCCTCAACTCTGGTAGACACCGGGATTTAAAAAATTGATACAAAAACTGTCAAAAGTGTAAAACAAAACTAGAAATCACATGGCAAAAGCACTAAATATTGAACTTCCTCTACACTGCAGATAAGAAGAAGAGCTGTCGGAATTAATCTACAAAGCATTTTAGTAATCAGCAACAGTTTCTCAAAAAACTAAGATTAAAAAGCAAAAGATCAATTAAAAGGTTGAATGAATATAAAATACTAAATTTGTCTTGTGAAAATGCATTATGTGATGATGGTCTCTTAAATTTGTGGTGTTTTTTAAATACAAAATAAAAGTGTCAGTTGCATGAATTTGATAGACAATTGTAATTACAATTCTTACAAAAACTTATTTCTTTATATTAGGGATTAATTGATATTGAATTTCATGAAGGCATGATGTGTTCAGTTGGAGAGGTAGGAGAAGTTGGCTGTGATGAGTTAGTAATAAGCGAAAGTACAAATATGCTCAAATAATTAATATTCACTGTAATAATGTTTGCAGAATTCACACAAGACTTTTTATAATAGCATCTTCTTACTCTAAAACAATATGATGTACCTTTTGTGGCTGCAGTGGTAAATATGAAAAGGAAAGAGCCCATTCGGTGATTTAATCATGTCAAATGAATATTATGCAGCACAAAGGACGGAATACCAAAGAGAATTCAGTAGTAAAATGGTTGTCACTTAGGCGATCTAACCACTACATTAATCACGCTCTCCACACAGTACCTGTGCAATGAGCCCTTTGCGGCTTCGGCGGGCATGGTGAAATCTTTTAATGAAAAGAGCAAGAAACTGTCTGCGGATCAGCTTCCACCCAGTGATAACATGAGAACCTTTCCCATTCATGCTGTCTGGCCTTTTGGAATCTAAAATGTAAACACAAGGGAAGGTATATTAATCAGAATGTCACTCCACAATGTATATTGTACAAGGAACAGTTCTTACTCTGCAAATGAAAAATTCAGCAAATATAAAAAACTAATCTAATCCTTAATATTTCCCAGAGTGATGCGGTTTTGTTTTGTTTTGTTTTGTTTTTTTGTGGTGTAATTTTGTTATAAGTTGCATATCCTCTTGTGTGTGTTTGGTAGGATTCTCTGCAGATATTGCTCCTTGTGGTATTGCTTTCATTAAAAGTAGCTTTTCAGAAAGAATGTTGTACTGGGGAAAGTAAATAAGCTGTGCATAAAGCTGAAAAACAAACAACATCCACAGATGATTTCTGGATTCTGAAAAGTAGTCAGTGGATTAGAGGAAGTACATTATTCCAATCCTTTCTATGGATTAGACTTTAATCAAAAAGACTCTTCAGGCTCTTTAATTAGTCTGTGTTTTGTACATGCTGGCAATCAGATTATATATTTTATATATATAAACAGCTATTGTTTAATAAAATGGACTAATGCAAAAATCTCTGTTAACACTGGAGTCTGACAGGTGCATAGTAAGTCCAAGGAGTAAGAAAGCAATAAAATATGGTCCAGGTAAAGTCTACATAACCCAGGAACAGCTCAACCAGTGGCACGGTACCCAATGGGGTATCACAGTCATACTCAGCCATGGCATTGTCCAGATTGAAAGCAGCATTTTCTGGACAATAGGGCTCAACCTGTGCTCCAAGCAGAAGCTTTTAATGGTCAAGCCACTTGGGAGCCCCACATAATGTTGTGCCAAGAGATCAATTGAAAACTAAATCAATGGTTTCTATAAAGAGACTCACTCCAGGGAAGAGAGTTTTGCTCAAGGAAGACCACAACTAATTACTTTTCTTTCCATACATACCTTGAACTCGGTTTATGAACTTCCCATTCCCCCCTTCTTCAGCGGCACAAAACAGAGAAGAGAATACATGGATAAAGCTAAACATACTTTCCTTTAGGTCTGTATATGTACCAGACTGTATGCATATATACAGACACACACATTTAAATGAAATATAAATTAAAGAGGTATATATATGTGCTACTCTGCAAAGCTCACATTTCTGAGTTGTCATGCATAAGGGTAATGGCAGTGCAGTCAAATTCAGTTTCAAGAGAAAACCCTACTTAAGTTCCTTACTTACTTTCCTGATTCCAAGGTCTATCCTATTTTACCCTACAATTCTTTGCCTAATCTATTATTGATATATATTTTAAGATTAAACACTCAAATTATATTTAGGTCACCTATTGCCTATATTCGTAACAAAATATAGAAATCTTGTAACGGTTTTTAACGCACACTTTATGTGTTATTATTATTATTTGTTAATTATTAATTCATCACATAAACGGTATGACAGACAGTTCCTTTATAGCTAGGAATGCACTTCCTATATATATATAAAATTAAATCCATACCATTTCTGTCAATAAGAAGCTCAGAACTCTTTCCAACATTGGATATGCTGTTCTGTTTCGAAATCCTTGAACTCCTCTTCCAGTCTCTTACAAATGTTTCATTGACATCTGATTATGGAACAAAATAAACCACATTAGATGAGTGCAGCATTTAACTCTGTAACCTTAATAAAGAATTTAAAACAGAATAAGATATTGCTTAATTTATTTTTAAAAACTATTTCTTTACACAATGATGTTTATTTGGTTTGAATCTAATAGTGCACACACAGGATTAGAGGAGTACAAGAGCAAAAAAATGGACACTTTTTTAGTGGGTTTAGGATTATGTCTTGTCATAGCCCCAATATGATGATGATGATTATTATTATGTAATGATCAAGAGAATATGGTTTTCAAAACACATCCTTATTAATTGTATGGCCAATGCTCTTAACACAGATTCTACTAGTCTCTGAAATCTACTAGAGGGATGAACACTATTCTTCTAAAATATATTCTCTCATTTTGGTGTTTTGGTGATGGTGGTGGAGAGCGCTGTCTAACATGTCGGTACAAAATCTCCCGTAGGTGTTCAATTGGGTTGAGATCTGGAGACTGCGAAGACCATAGCATATGATTCACATCATTTGCATACTCATCAGACCATTCAGTGAGCCCTCGTGCCCTGTGGATGGGGACATTGTCATCCTGGAAGAGACCACTCCCATCAGGATAGAAATGGTTCACCATAGGATAAAGGTGATCACTCAAAATAACTTTGTAATGATTTGCAGTGACCCTTCACTCTAAGTGCACAAGTAGACCCAAACCATGCCAGGAAAATCCCCCCACAGCATAACAGAGCCTCCGGACCCCCTCACTGTAGGGGTCAAGCTGTCAGGCCTGTACCGTTCTCTTGGTGTCCCACACATGCACTCGCCCACTTGTCAAGAATATGGTGAAGGATGACTTATCTGACCATATCACTTTTTCCACATATCTGTAGACCAGTGCCTATGTTTTCTGCACCACTGAACTTCCCTCTTGCCATCTTGTTCAAAAATCAAGGTCAGCTGGGCCTGCTCAGCATTTTTATACATACCCCAGAGCATGACAGGATATGAATTGCTTAATTGTATCATGCAGTACACCTGTTTGGAGGCATCTGCATTCGATATGTTCCTCAACTCATTTATTCAGGTTTTTCCTTAGTCACCTGTCTGTATGTGTATGTATATATATATATAATATATATATATATATATATATATATATATATATATATATAATAATAATAATAATAATAATAATTATTATTATTATTATTATTATTATTATTAAGAGTAACATATATTGTGTAACAAATGATGTAAGAACTTAGCTCATTATATATAAGTAAACTCCTCATCTCCTCAACTGGCTGAAATATAGATGCTGCATTTCAAATTTTAAATAGATGTATTCAATAAATCTATAATTATAATATTGATCAAGTAGAAACAAAGTGGACCATATGAAACACACAGATACAATGGTACTACTGTTCTAACTGTTCCATCATTCTAACACTGGCATTATCTTTAGATTAAACACTGAAATACCAAGACTCACTCACAGACTCTTCACAAAGGAGACTTTTTGTTTTAATCAAGAGCCGGTCTGTATCATAACTTCATTCGCTAAACTCCTGTTTGAGTTGAGCTTAAAAAATGATTGCAATCAATGGAAATAATGATATGATATTAACTGAAATTACTGAGGAAGGTGAAACGTTAAAATGGAGCATTAAGATGGCACAATTTGGTAAAGTACTGACGATAATAAAGACCAATTCATAATGAAAACAGAGATGGGTATCACTTAATCATCATGAAAGCACTCCAATGGCATTGAAATTAATATATCAATTATTTAATGTGGATTTCAGTTTAATGCATTAATCTAATTAAAATGTGTATGTTATTGAAGTGTATGTATATATATATATATATATATATATATATATATATATATATATATATATATATATGGATATATAAAAAGTTAACAATTTAAAACATTCCAAATCAACTTTTTTTCTTACCTGCTGTTTCGACATCAACACCAGTGTCCTCAGCCACCTTCAGAAATATCTGTCAAGTTAGAAATGTATTAAGTTTAATATCTTATAAAAAGGTTCACATTTATAATAGCAATTTTAAAATGGAAGAACCAGATATGTACAATATATAAAAATATATATTACAGTATGATTTAATAGATTTGTAATATATATTTTTATTTTAATGCTGACATATTGTTTCACATAAATGCACCATATGATGACATACATTTGTAAAAAAAAAAAAAAAACAATTCTATATACTATATAAGGGAATATACTATTTTATATATATTTTAGAAATTTTCATCAGTAACTATATTGTCATATACTTGAGAGCTTTGTACACAGGTTATACTTGAGCTTTGACTTGTAACTTGTAAGCCCCATAAAGTATTGATTCAATTCTGCAGATGCAAGTTTTGGACCGTATCTTTTATCTTTTAAAAAGGAAACAACTTAAATCAATAATGCATTTCATGTCTGAAAATGCCCCTTCCTATGTTTCTCTGTGGTGCTATCAATTGTTTCAGTAATGCTTTCAGTGGATTCCACCTTTCTGTTTGCAACAAATGCATTTCTAGTGCTGATTATGTATTCAAAAGGAGGTGTATTTTGTTCGATACATTAGCAATAGTTGCCTGTCTATTTATGAATATAAATATTGATGGTGTTCATTAGTTCTCAACTAAACTAATTGATCTAGGAGCATTAAGTTCATTTATCGTCCATTACTGTCCATAGCCCTTCAGCTGTCTATTTGTTTTTAACTACTTTATTGGCGTTAGTGGCTTATTTGATCTATGTTTCTATGATGGATTTTTTTACCTCCTATCACAAAGCAATATGTTCTAAGTCACCTAAATTCAAATATTAAAAGAATAAGAAATATATATATAATGTTCTATGTTACCTCTTCAAGGGTGGTATCTGAAATTCCATAGCTTGTTATACCCAGGTTTGAAATTTCCAAATCCAGCTCTTTAAAGAGTTTAGCAAATGTGCCATTTTGTGCTCCAGTGTAGGGTAGGATGTAGGTTATCTCTTGACCAATGCTCTCAAGAAACCGAGCTTCTGGGACATACTGCTTAATGAGATCATTTAAAGCCTTTATGCCTGTTAAAGTAAGATACAACTGGAGTTAAAGGTGCAATTTCAAATAGCAGGGATAATCATTCAAAAAGATCATGATGCTTGAATCACGTTTCTAAGCTGATTCGATCTCCACCTATATTTAGACTTTCCCTGATCGAACATTTACGTAAATTGTAAAGCACTCTTATATACTGTTAATGTTGACAGTATGGGCTAGTGTACAGGATTGCAAAGTGTCTTGTCTTATCCTATTCTATACAAACAAGCAATTGCACTTTATGTAAACACATTTTGTAAAATAAATAAATAAATACATAAATAAAAAACAATGTATTAGAAAATGCTTTAATTTTAATTTACTGGGACTTTTTAGGTAGTCAAGTCCATAACCCAGTGAACGTCTGTATACAGTATGAACACACACACACACACACAACATTCAACAACAATGGATATTAAATATATTAAAGATACAACAAAACTATTTGCAGAAGAAATAAGGAAAGCAACAATTAGCTCTCGGATTTCAGTTTATAATGCCAAAATAATGTAAATACCCAATTAACAATAAAGAAGACTTTAAACTACATTTTATTTTAATAATGAAAACATAAATAAAGTGATTACAACATTTCTTTGGGATATTAATACGTAAATCACCTTAATCTATTGGGATGTGTTAGGTAGATTTCCTGTTTTGCTAATGGATAGCCTTGTCTTACACTTCAATATGAATTAACAACACAGAAGGATGATTTAAGGCATCCTCCTCAAAACATGGGTCTTATGTGTGTATATATGCACTGTGTTTATTTATTTACACACACACACACACATCCCCTATTTACAGAGAATGATAGGATCACTTTTTGGAAACTTGGTCACTGATGACACATTTGTGTATTGAGTTATACCAATTGTTTTCAGCTAATGATATTGTTATATGACTTTGTGAAGTTTATGAATTTTAATTCCCATTGTTACACACTCAACTGTTAACCCATTTCATGGGTTGTATTGTAGCACTGCTGTAATAGTGCTTGCCTACACAAACATACTTGATTTGGTTACTTAACCCGTGTTGTCATATTGCTGTGGTAACCTGCAGAAAAAGTGTTTCCTTAATTTAGAAGTGTAGTATATTTATCATTGTACTCCTAGCAAATGGAATAAAAACATCTACACTTACATCATTATTTGTTTCCATTGCTGATAAATATATCATGGATATTTTCATTATTCTGTACAGCATTGGAGTTATTGGAAATTTGTGATGTTAAATATTAGAGATTTGTTTCTGCAAAAGTATTCTTACCTGAAAGGACCTGATCGCTCCCACTTTCACTACCAATGCCTTCATCTGAGCAACCACTGTGAGAAACATCATCATTCTGTTGTTGAAAGAAAAAAAAGGAAAAACATTCAGAGGAGTACTTGCAAACTGATTATACACAGCATGTCACAATTTGTCCTTGTATTAGATTTCAGCTAAATTCAATTACTTTGCGATCCCCTGGCTGCCAGGGGATGAATGGCAGGACGAAGATGAATGGAAGTAATTGTTGAAATTGATTGATCCAAACATGCAGGCAGGTTGATTAAAGTGTCCAAAAACAAAATGAAGAGTTGTATTCATCTGTAACTATTTGTTCGTTATTCACCTAATGTACAAATGGGGAAAAAAAAAAAATCTTTCAGCTATTCTTTTAGTCCAATAACTAATTATGTAAGAATGAATGTTGGACATGTCATTCATTATTGCTTTTCTTTTTAACACAAAAGGCTTTGGCATAAGTAAAAGTTTAACACTGGATGAGAAGTGTATCTCATGATCTGATGTTTTTGGCATCTTAGTTCTTTGTCAAGGTGTGCAAAAGAGGGCAATTGCCTTACGTTCTGGAACTGTAAAGCAAACCATAGACAGGACAGAGTGTCATTTGTTATATACAGCAAGAACTAATGTAATAAGCCTAACAGTGGCTGAAATAAACACCATCTGGTATTCTCTAATGATTAATTTATCAAAATAAGCGATAGAAAAACATGTACTGGTTTATTAATCAAATGCATTGGGTGGAACAATACATTGTGAAATGTAACACATACAGTTCGGAAGATCTGTACTGCTAATTCGACATCAAAAAAGTTTAGGTTTCTAATAACTTGGTTGCTGAGAATGATTACACGTTGCAATTGATTGTCATTCCATTTATGAAGGGAACATTTGTATCAACAAAGGGCAATGAAGTGTAATTGACAGTTTTATCATTTCACAAATGTTATGCAGTTTAATCTTGTGTGCAGGTTTCTTTTTCATTTGTAATTATTCTGTTTTGAAAAAATAAATGTATTTATCTTTGTTCATGAGCACATCAATAAACATTAATGGGTACATTATGTACATTTTTACATAAGATAACCCCCTTTGTTTTCTTTATGTGTAAAAATTAAATAGTTTAGCAGGGGGTTAGAAGGAACCAATGTAATATGAAAAGTGTCATTTTAACTAATTAGTTTGCTATGGAGGCTATATTTTGCTGCCTCTTCCTACATTCTGAAATTGCACACTCTGAACTCATTTCTTCATTTATCTTATTGCTACATGTACATTTCTATGATTTGACAACTGAGCCAGGTTAACTTTGACTGTAAAATTGCATATCAGGATCTTAGAAAAAATGCAGCTGAAAACTGATATGATATTTCTCAAAAAATATGTTCATCTGTTCTGATGGTTTATAATGAAAATCCAAAACATAAAGGCATTAGCAAATTATACATTGTTCTGTCAGTGTTAGTGCCCAATTTCTTTTGAAATTATTTTGATTTCCCTTGGCAGCTGAGCATCTTTTTAGTCGAAAATGCATACATATAATTAATTTTTTTTTTTGTCAAAAACATATTATTTCCAGCTAAAAGTTCTTGTCTGATCTCATTGTCTTACCACAAAACCACTATAAGAGAACAAAATAACCGCATGACTTGAGCTGACACAATATTAATGTCTTTGGTTTCCCTCTGTACTGATGGCATTACTTTAATTAAACAGCAATTGATATACATTTAAGGTAGAGTTCTCATCAAGCTGTACAAGAATACTCTTCTGAGACTTTTAATAAAGACCACTTCACCTCAATGCACAAATACATGCAGAGAGAGAGAGAGAGAGAGAGAGAGAGAGAGAGAGAGAGAGAGAGAGAGAGAGAGAGAGTGGTTAGTGCAGATAGGGTGCCCCCCACAAATAAATTTGGTGTAATCTTATTATGGGTGAATAATATATATATGTGTGTGTATTTGAGTCTGTGTTATTATGATCACAATTTATCTCAGTGCTGTTTCTGAGGGTGACTAAACCTGGACTGCCTCCTTGCAACCCACGTAGACGACATGAGTGCAGATCCTCCGAGCTCCACACACAGGCAGAGTGTTGTGGAATTGCTTTCACTCTCTCAGAAACAAACAGTCCCACCCAGGCAGATGCATGCACAATTCTATAAATGATTATTTTAACAAATTATCCAATTCCCAACTGACAGCCTGCAGATGAATGGTAATTGCTGCAGCCCTCCTGGCCACCATGCACTTCATTCATTTACTCCTATTGATTACAATTAAGTGTGTAAAGCTCTGCAAAGAGCTGTATCAAGTGTTTTCCTCATCACAATTAGCATCACGCTGCAAAACGGTGTCAGACGTTTCACGTACTGAGAAGGACACCCACTGAACGAGGAAAATCGCACAAAGCCACCACAATGAATTTCAATAGCTGGAGTGCAGCATCCACATATCAGAATAATTAAGGGCTACTTTTACTGTTTCAGAAAATTAACAACAAATGTACAGCACATAAGTGAGAAAAAATAGTGAATCATTACCATATTGAGAATGGTTGGATTGGACTGGCAATCTGTATTCCACTTAGGGAGCTTGAATTTGTCATCTGACACCCCTGCTTCATGATAGAGACATGTATGTCATGCATATAAAGCAATCTGCTGTGATTTTTGAAGGGGAGCCATCTAAGACTACACCTCTCAAAAACATAATCCCCTGTCAATACTGAAGGACAATGATACATATTGTGTGTGTGTGTACATATAATCTTTTGTATTGCTCTATCAGATGCTTATGTAACGGGACACATTGCATGTATGAACCTTACTGTGACATAATCCCCCTGGGTTCTCAAGAGTGTTGAAATCAACTATGCTCCGGGATAGCAGGTTTGTCATTATAAGGACTGTGTTGCTTGAGCTGTCTGAGGTGCACCCTGTGAGGGCAATTCAACTCTGATGTCAGACCTTGTATTCTACACTGAAACAATATCCCATTTTGTTTTCCAATACATTAAGCCACAGGCATTCAAAGAGCCCTGTACCAATCAGGGTTCCACTAGGGAGGGGTATACCACTATGCAGCTGTTTAGAATAAGATGTATTCCATATTTGTATGTAAATCTTGAAAACAAAAGTAAAGAGCAGTATTAAAGCAAATAGAATCCATGTTCTGGTTAATTAACTAATTTAAGATACAAGGTGTCATTACTTGCATCTGCAAAATTAACTGTATTCTATCAAAAGGGGAAAACAGCTGTACTCAGTTCACCTCCTCTGATTAAATGTGGTGGTTCTTGTGCATCAAAATATTAAATCAGTTAGTTCTTAATGATTATTTATGTTTTACCACAGGTTAACATTAGAGAATGGTTCTTTACTTACATATGTAGATAATTCAATGCTAAAGTATATTATGCACATCAACTATTGTTAATTTAATTAAGTGTAAAAGTGCAAAGGTTTTTGTTATTTATGTTTCTTGAGCAGTCATGGATATTTATAATTAATGAACTGAAGTAATGAATTCATGAAGAGTTCTTGAACTGTATTATAATTGTTTAACAATTTACATTCATTGTAATGCATGCCTTACTTGTTATTCTTCTTGGAGGACATTTTTGCACAAATAGGGCAACAGTTAATTCAAAGGTTGTGACAGAGGACAGTAATGAATACCAATGTGAACACAACCTCTGGTTGGAAACCAACCAAACATGGGTTTACGGCATTCTTGTAAAACAAACAAACAAAAAAATGTAATTTGCAGATATTTTATCCAATGCAACTAGTTTTATTTATCTGACATAAATGAAAACAAGCTCTTTTTTTTTGTCATATACTGACATAACACTGACCAATCATTTTTGTATCCAGAGTAATGACACTGTTTACTTTTGCATTTTGATTTTATAGTGTGTTACATGCACTCAAAGATACATGGAGTACAGATATCAGTATAGAGAGCATTTCCCTACATTTTTTAATTTGAATATTTCTATTTTTTAGAATGAAATGGATGTGTATGTTCGAACTTAACGTTAATGAAAAGCACTTTTACTAAAGAAAGAATGGGCAATTAGACCTTTAAGCATGATTTGAAGCATCTGTTATAAGGCAGTTATCAGCAGGATATAAATGATGTGGTGACTACAATTTCCACACCATATGTTTTGCATGGAAAAAATTGTGACATGTATGTTTCAGTACAAAGACATAGGTAAACACATTGTATATCTGATACTATGATAATAAATATCTTGATTTATAAATCACCTGCAATCTTCTAATTAACATCTCTAACATCTCACCCTTTTCTTGAATTCTACTTGTTTGTAGCAGTTTATTGGTACTAGGGCTCATACTCAGGGGTAGACGCAGAGAAATAAGCATGACTTTTTGGTTACGCCTTGTTGCCACTGTGAAGCTTTAGGGGTTGCAGTCATTCTGTTCCTACACAGGGGGTGGGAAGAAAGCTGTGAAGAGACTATCGAATAATAAATTGACTGAAAATTATGCAGTCGTAATTGAAAGTATTCACACCCTTCATTTAAAATGTCTTTTGGTGATTTAGTTGAACAAATATTGTTCATTAAACTATATTTATCAATTATATATTTTCAGTTTGTTGAACACTGGTTCAGCCTAGAGAAACCTAAAGATTCCAGTTGATTGAACTGAGGTAAGACAGGGTGTGTGCAAACTCTCAGAACTACAATTTGTGCTTACAAGACCAGAACATCTCTCTTTATTTATGTATTTATTTAATTTTTTACCTCAGCCCCCTCTGCCAGCCGGAGATCAGAGCGCTGCGCTGACATTTTGTTCTCTCCTGAGCTGACGAGAGTGAGATAGTATCCACTTCCAAAACATTTTTTCAGAAACAATGAGGACCCACAGCAGCACATCTTCCCGTGGGAAATAATGGTGATACGATCTCCCAGAATATCTGCTTCATCCATATGGTGCGTAGACAAGATAATTGTGCGGCCTGCAAAACAATACATGAGTAAACATGCTACATCTATATGTGTCTATGTCTGTCTTTCTGTCTGTCCATCCATCCATAGTGGAAAATATTATTTAGATCACTTAAGATATTTGCAATAACATTTCAAATGCAATTTGATAACAAATAGAAATACAATATGGATTTGTTTTCAACATTTGTATAAACACACACACACATATATTTATACATATATATATGGAGCATTGGCCGCTTGCTCCACTAGCCCAGCTAAAAGCGAGACCACACCAGCTCTACAATGTTTTACAAATGAACAACAATATATATCACTTGGCAGCTGGAACATTCATGCTGCCTCCACGCAGCACAGGAGCATCCAACTCAACTGAACAGTACAGAGCGGAGAGCTCCACTGTACTGACCACTTAAAATGTCGTACAAACGAACTATATACACACGGGGCGTAGGAACCACTCATGCGCCACCAGCGGAACACAGGAGCAGTTGACGCCTGCTGATTAGACCAGCTAACACAGGGCAACATTAGCTCTACTGTGATGACAAATTAACTATGTACACAGCGGAACATGAGAGGCCGCTCAAGTGCTTACCGCTGAGGACAGCAGCAGCGGTCTCTTGCTCTATGGCACACAGCCGGGCCACAGACCTGCTGACCAAATAACTATGAACACAGAAAGACAGTTAACAAACTCGATCGCCATCAGCTGGGAACAGTGGCAGTGAGCTCCAGTCTACAGAAGCCAGAACGGAGCCACAGTCCTGCTGTTTAACATAATGGGGTACAGGCCAGACGCATGCACCACCGTAACACAATGCAATAATGAACAAACTATATACAGGCAGCCTCATAAGGCAACGTACCTGTTGGCTGCATGACAGACACTGGGAACACATCGACAGGCTGTCAGCAAGTCCAGGAGCAGCTCGCGTGGTTGCTCGACTGGAAGGCATAGTCCGGTGGAAGGGAAGACACAGTTCAAATAGGTCCATCAGGATGCACTTAACAGGGGCAGACTGGGAGGAAATCAGGAGCCAGATCCTGGCTCAACTGCAGCCAACACCGGATTCCCAATGGAAGGGACCGGTCCCGTAACATCCAACCTTTAGAACCGGGCAAATGTAAGCGGGAAAGCCCAAGCTGCAGCCGCACAAATGTCTGCCAAGGGGGCGCCTTGAAAAAGGGCCCATGATGTGGCAACGCCTCGAGTCGAGTGGGCCACCAGGTGTTCAGGCACCGAGGTCCCCGTGGACTCGTAAGCCATGGTAATAGTGTCCACAATCCAATGCGAGAGGCACTGCTTTGAAAGTGCCTGGCCCTGTGTCCGCGCTCCATAAGACACAAACAATTGGTCTGAGTGCTGAATGTCCTTAGTGCGTTAGGGCTTGCACAGGGCAGAGCAGGTGAAGCCGACTCTCTTGCTCCGAAGCAAATGAAGGAGGATGAAAAGCCATCAACTCAATAGGCCTGTTGACATGAAATGGAGAGGGTTAGGCTGTAGCGTGACCCTGGAGCCCTCTCCCGCAAAACAGACACACGATGGGTGTATGGACAGGGTGTGTAACTCGCTCACGTTTTGCAGAGTTGATTGCCAGCAAAAATGCAGTCTTAAGTGACACTAGCTTAAGCTCAGCTGAGTTCAGTGGCTCAAATGAGGCTTGGAAAAGTGCGTCCAGCACTACATCAAGGCGCCATGCGGGCAGTGAAGGGGTGTGAGGAGGCCGCAGCCGTCAAACTCTCTTTAGAAACTGCACAGCCAAGAAATGAGACCCAGGAGGCTCGCCATCAATCCGAACATGACATTGCAGAGATGACCACCAGATACACTTTGAGCGTGGATGGGGACTTGCCCTGGTCCAACAGCTCTTGTACAAACTGTAATATGACCCCAATATGGCAATTAATTGGGTCTTGACCACTTGACCAGGTGCTAAACGTCCACCAGCGGTAAGAATACTGCTACCTTGTAGAGGGAGTGCTCGCTGACTGAATAGTGGCTACTACCACATCTGACAAACCCCAGGCAATCAAATGCTCCCACTCAGGGGCCAGGCCCAGAGTTGGAGGAGGCCCGGATTGGGGTGCCAAAGCGTGCCCTGCACCTGGGACAACAAATCTGCTCTCACTGGGAGTTGCCAGGGCTCTCCGTGGAGGAGGGCGATCAGGTCTGCAAACCAGAATCTGCGAGGCCACCGTGGCTCGTTCCCTCCTGACCTTCTCCAGGACCACTGGGAGAAGGGGGAACGGTGGGAACGAGTAAAGGAGACAGCGTGGTCATGTGTGGCGGAGATGCATCTGTAAAGACCCGAACCACCACTGTAGCGTCCTGAATCGAAGGAGGCCGAGAGGAAGGATCTCTAATGCCGCCGCTAGGAGGCCCAGAAGCCTCTGGCAAGGGGACACCCTGATGTGAGCTCTCAGACAGAAGAGGGAGAGACACGGGTGTATCTCTGGCGCCATCGCATAATTGAAGACGTGGACCCCCTTGCAACGCAGGAGGGGAAAGGGGCTGGTGTCTGCCAGCCATCCTCCTGACACATGCCATGCCGTACCGCCGGAAGCCAGGACCTAAGGCCAGGCACTGGACAGCCATGGGGAGCGCCTGCAGGGCCTGTTCCCTCTCCTGGGGAGTGTGCAACAGCATCTCCTCCATGGAGGGGCTGAAAGTAAAGCCCGGCGATATGGGCGCATCTATGAGGAGCGTCCTGTCCGTGATAGTCACCCGTCTTGCCTGTGACAGCCAGAGCTGGCGGCTTGCCAAAACAATGGCTGCCAAAGAGCAGGAGCAGTTGCCCTTGCGCCGTGACGCATCACATTGACCAGCAGGTCGGCTGCCACTGCTATCTCTCATAGGGGGCGGAGCCTGTGATTAAGTGGCTGGGACCGGGGCCTCAGCCAGCTGGGCCAGGTAAAGGGCCAGCAGGCTTTTGGTGTTACGCAGGCGAGCCGCTTGGGCTCCAGCCTCGCAGGCCCTCTGAAGCAGGGTCTCCGTCACGCGACATTGCCTGTCTGTACAGGCCAAGTCACGTGACTCCACGCACAGCGGGGTTAAGGAGACCAGAGCGGAGATGGTGGAGTTCACTCGGGGGAAGTCCACCAGGCCCGCTTCAGCCACACCCTGGGTTCTGGCATAGGCCTCCCCTTCGCAGTAGCAGACCCGGAAGTCAAGGCCAAATCAGTCAGTCAGTGCCCAGACAGATGGGGCATAGGACCTCCCCACTTCAGGTGGGCAAGGTGCGTCGGCCGCAAGCAGCACAGTGACGGGGGCGAGAGGAGCTCATCGCCGAGCGCACACGCGCGTGAAAAGGGAAATGTGCAGCGGAGGCGCCGGTTATTGTTTGCACCAGGGGCATACAACAACTGAAACACTGCCGCGACAAGTGCGTCTCAACCCGGCAACGTTTATGTACACGGGGGCACTGCAACACCAACCAAAACGCAACCTTGCTGTTGCTGGACAGAGCACTGTGCATGCCAAGCACCAGGTGCTTGATTCAAGCGCCGCGTAGGCTCGTAGGCTTAACCACATCCTGTGACACCAGGTGACGCGGAGTCCAGGGTCCAAGGGGGCCGAGTGTAGTAGACCACCAGCCGTAGTGGGTTCTCAACGAACTGAGACAGCGAGATCTACAGCCGCAGACGTGGGCTGTAGTGCGGGTGCAAGTCGGCGGAGGAGCACCTCACGTGGGTGAGATCTCTTACGACATATCAAGGCTCAGGCCGGGCAGCCGCTGCTAGAGCTCCTGCTGTGGAGGAAAAAGCCCTGTGGACAAAAAAACAACACAGCAAGCAAGCAGATAATATATGGCAATATATTAACACAATTATCATTTTTAAAATTTGTAGCCAAAACTAAAACCAAAAGCGCAACCAGAGCCCCGGGGCACGGATGGAACAGAGTTGGATTTACTTTCAATAATAACTAATACAGTACAAATAGAGACACAGACACAGTAAACGGTGGTGAACAACACAGCCGTGAAGCCAACCAACCGATTAATAATTGTTAATAATAACAAAGGGTCTAGTGCACAGACAAGACACAGAGAGCTCATGTTCTCGGGTCCAGGCGAAATGGCAAAAGAGGACGAGCCTGAGCACACATCACGTTTTATAGAACAGGAAGTGGAAAGGGACCTGAGCTTTGAGCTTTTTGTCAGATTGGAATCATTCTTTATATGAACATTGATTTTCTGGTTCTGGCAGCAAATTGAGTGGGATGTACATACTTTTAATCTATTTCCAAGATGTTACTTGAGAAAATAAATTAATTTGTATGTTGTATGTTAATGATCTTGCATGTCTTGCTTGTGTGCTCTCTAATTCATGGCAGAAACAGTGGGAGGTGTGCAACATTTTATAATCAAAGGGAAACAACAAAAATCAAACAGATATTATTTAAAAAAATATTCTTCTGAAAATGTGTACTTTGTATTTTATTTATGTCTTGGATTGGTGAAAACCACAAGACTAAGAAAAAAAAAACTGATGCCTTTTTTAATGTACAGATTTTCTGATCAGTATAGGGTAAATACAACTATTCATAATTTATTTCTTATAACTGTAAAACATTCTACAGACTGTAAGACAAACAAGTACATATTAAAATGATTTGATACACTATAAAGTCTACTTTCTTCATTGTGAACAGGTTAAAAATGATCTTCCCAAATCTAAGATGAAAAGGAAAAAAAATATGTTCCATATCAATTAATGCTGCATCAATATCTAGCAGACAAATAGTTTGAATTAGGCCAAAATTTGTTGTTAGGCATTGGCCAGATTATCAGCATTATTACAACAGTATTTATACCAGCAACTAATATAAAACTCATGTAATTCCATACATAATAAACTACAAGATAAAACAATACAAAATATACCAGATCATATCCAAAGGGTGAAATTAAGTTCAAATGAGCTGCAAAATGTCCACTATATTAGCATTTCAAAGCATTTCAAAATTTGATATCAAAGACAATGAAGTGTCCATTATGAAATATCCACCACTGGTCTAATTTGCATTACATTATTATAACAAATAATAATAAAATAAAAATGGACTTTCAGGAAGTGCAATTAAGCATATTAGCAAACCTTACTGCTATTCAGAAAATATGATCCTTTATTGAGTTATTTAGCTAAGACAAACTCACATGTCACTAGTTTGCTGATCATTTTAAAGCACCTCAGTCTTAAAGGCTGAAAACCTATGAAAGAATCTGTGGTTGGCTTTGTGGAGCCATATTTGTATAGATGCATAAGTACAGTAAAAATACTATACATTTCATAATTTTTCCTTACTGTAACCTTAAAGGCCTCTTCATACTTTTTGCTGCCATTTCTTTGGACTCTACTACAATTGATTTGTGACTGTGGAGGTTTCTAATACATTATTTTTACCATACCAACTTCGTAAGGTGTTAAAGCCAATCTTGGTGAATTAGTTCAAATTCAGTATCATCTCTTTGGTTGTCATGCTACCACTCCATTCTGCCCAAATGTGCTCTGACTGTGTAAAGGATTGCTATTGCTGAAAACTTGTCTTATCAAAAGGATGGTAGGAGGTGAGAGGTGGGTAATAGCTGGCAAGCATTACATTCATCTCAATAGTGTAGTATGTGTTAGCAAAGACTGGTCTAAAACAACAATGCCAAAGTTGACAGCATGTGACATGCTATTACAATTGGATTTCCAATAAATACAATAACTTTTTTTTCTCCAAACTGAGAACATTTTAAGGAGTTAGATTTTTTAATTATAATGAATTACATGGTTTACCAGCCTGACCTCTTTCACCTAATTTGATTGTTTTTAAATCAGTTATTGCTCAATTTTCACAAAGACATCTAAAAAGAAGGGACATTCAGCATCTTGAATTGAAACCATGAAATCAGGACATGTTTTTGGAACCTTGACATAAATTTGATAATTTAGAAATTAATATAATATCAGGGGGCTGTTAGACATACAAACTAAGACGTCACTGAAACAGGATGAGAGCTGGACACAACAGTGTGTCTATTGTTAAATGTATTATCTATATTTGTACATGTAGCATTTATAGTTAGATTGGCTATAACAAACCATTTGTGTAAACTGTATCTAAAGTCAAAACAGCAAAGTGATTGGATTAAAAATCACACTGCCTGAGTGTTAAGAACACGGTAATATTCTCAAAGGGAAATGCTTTAGGTAAACATTTAGTGTTTTACAGTTAATGTCCAGGGTAACCTGAAATGTGCTTCTTTCAAATGGAACCCTAATACATACTATCAGAAAAATAATGTAATGACATATCTGGCAGAACTCTAACAAACAAAACTCCCCAATTTCATTAAATGTACTGTCATCAACTGCATAAACCATAGCTTTTGGTGTCACAGGAGGGGCAATATGCCTCAGAAAAATGTGTATTCAGTTAATGAACAAAAATAATACATTACACACCAGTGAATAATGCTTTTTCATGCCTTTTTTCATTTTCTTTCCTTTCTTACAATTTACGCTATAAACCTGCTGAGAACTGACCAAAAAGTTACAAAATGCCCAACCAAATACCAAGCAAAATTAATTTATATTCTGTAGAAGCCCTAAGTGCTACTGGGAAGTTATAGAGGGGAGAAGCAATTATAAATGAGCCTTCGTGAGTAACTTGGCATTAGCATTCAAGAAGGAAATATTACTGTAATCTGTAATCAAGTGGATCCTTTTTCCTTTTCTTTCTTGTATAAGCAGAGACATTCAGGATTTCAGTATAGTGCAGAGGGAGGGTTTAGATGAAAATGACTCTGAGAACAAGTTTAGTAACAAAGTGAAAATTAGGGTACTTTGTTATTCTTATTCAATCAGAAAATCACACTTTACAGGTGATTCAATTATTTCAATGTACTTAATTGATTAATAGAATTCCTCTAAAATGATCAGTTCCTCTTAGGCCTAGACCAGTCTTCGATTTACCCAACAAAGTGCCCACAGCACAAACCTGCACCTTAACACATTTTAAATATTCATAAGTATTAGAAAGTGGTTCTGACAATAAAGCAAACCAAATCTGATATAAATTTTCATTTGTGATTCATGGATAAATCATAGTTTCCCTTTAATCGCTTTGAAATGTGGGACAACTACTTGTATATTTATTTTTTTAAAAGCTGAAATGTCATTTTTGTCATTGATTATGTCAAGTGAAAAAAATAAAAACACGCTATAGCACAGTATATCATTCTAGCACTAGTATGGTTCAGTTTTACTCCTCACGTTTCTTTGTTTGTATCTGGTTTTATTTAAACATTTTCATAGATTTTCATTCTATTTATTTCCTGAGTCTTTCATGCTTCCTTGCATACATCCAGTGCCATTAGTAATTCTCTGCCAATTTCTGAGTAAAATAGTACTGGTGTGTCTGATTCGTAATGTAAAAGCATATCTTAACATTTGCTTGTCTGTGATCAATGTTTAAGTGCCAGAGTCTAATGATTAATCCATTAATTATTCATATTATTATTGATGGTTTTTATTATTTTTCATTTTGTAACTATTAATAATCCACCAGCCTGGCTCTATATTCTGTAATATTTAACAATTTGTGTCAAACAACTACCAAACTTTATTAACTTTGTTAATGATCACTAAAAAATACACACTATATATACACAAATATAAATACATATATATCGTATTTTACAAAAGGGGTGAAATAATAGGATCATTCAAATCCAGTGAATTTATGAAATACTGTTATCATGCTTCATGGTTTACTGTATCACAGGATAAGGAGTATCAAGGATGATTTCAGTTGTATCACATGCCCTTGTGATATTTTAGGAAATCAATTGTTTGTTTTGTGTTAATTAATCTGTAAAAGTGGCATTAGTATTTATTACGCATCACTATTTATTACATTACAAACAGTCCTTTGTCTGAATCGCTGACAAGACAGATTTCCTTTATATGTATACATAACCAAGGATACATATTATGACAAAAAGGGCATTTGCTCTGCTGAGACTTGTCTTTTCCCTAAGAGCTAGTTAGGTTCCCATCCCCGCAGGTTATATTATCTGCTGGATAAGGACACACAGAGGTCATTATCTTATACTTCAGCAGTGCTTTGTACCTGAGATCGGACTGCTAACTCTCCTTAATCAGCACCATTTAACCCTTCCATCCAGCAGAATTCAGCCCAGCTAGGCTGATATCTGACTTATATCTTATAGACCATGAAATAATTACATTCTTTCATTTAGTTATTTGGTATACTAAACTACTGTTCAGAAAGAAAACAGCTTTTGAAAAGTTCTCACAAAGCTAATCAGGAGAAAGGGCACAGGAAAAGTAAATAACTCTGCAGGTGTATCATTTATACACTTTCCTATATAATTTTCTTTCAGTCAGCACTGACAGGCCTTTTGTAAAAGCTAGGGCAAGAGCAGCAAGAAAACGGTATTAAAATGGCAGCAGTGTTTTGAGCCGAGATGGAACGGGGGCTGGAGTAATGTACAAGGAATCTCTATTTATTCAAAACAACAGCCCAGATGGTTCAACACTTTATCATGTTTGGCCAGTGTGGTGAGTCATGGTTTCTTCCCCCTTTGCTGGGAAGATGCTCATGTATAGGTCAAGGGTCAGAGACTGCCGTTCATGGAGTGGCCGTGACTCACCGCACTGGCCAGATGAATAAGTAAATATATCGAAGGGAATGCAACCAACACCCAGCTGTTGGTGTCATTAGCACTATGGTCAAACCTTTTAATGTGTGATTATCCTGATTGGTTGACAAACTCAGTGGTGTACACATATGAATATAGTTAATATATATGCAATATATTGTGATAATATCCTTTTCCCTTGTCTTCATACCTCTAATTGTACAACCAAAGATGGAAATATTGAGTATTACACTGATTTATAATGTATCATAGAAAATAAATATTTCACAATTTATTTCCTATATTGCGCATCAACCTCTTTTAAGGTAAATTGAATTGAGCTGGGTGTAGCACAAGTTATAAATAATGTAACAATAGGAAACAGCTCAGTGAAAGAGCTTTTTTTTTTTTACAAAGTGTCATGGTTGAATGGTTAGAGATGATGTTATGAACTTGAAAATTAATCACACTGTGCTTTCTTTTTTACTCTAAAGGTCAGGTCACTGGGGTTTTGAATTCATTTTCCACTTCTCATTAGCTTTTAAATTGGTGTCACTGTTACTTGCCTTTTTTCAGTTTGGGCAAATGTTTATATTCTTATTCAACATTGCAATCATGGAAGGAATTGCTTAAAATCATATTTTTAACCCATACACTTTAAAATGGTTCTTATATCCTAGTGAAAATCATGCCTGGCAAATGCTCATGCTGTATGCACAGGTGATTTCCCATTTCCTGAAAATCTGAGTCCTCTGCCATTGGAAGAATTTCTTTTAAGAACAGCTATGCTTACACTATGGTATTTGAGATGTCCACCCTCCATTAAGAATTCAGCTAACATTAGTTTACTCACCTTAAATATCACAAACAAATGCACAAATAATGAATTTGCTTTATGTATTTAACTATTTATATTACTTACATTATATGACACCATTGTTTACACACCCCGAGTCACAGCATTAATCAATACAAAGATGCCACACATTAGGAAACTAGAACACCACCAGAGTGTACTCCAAATTAGCAGTTAAAGAGGACATGCTAGATCACATTTCAATATAAGAGGCAGCAGGTGATAATATGCCACAATGTGTGCATAACTCTCTCTCTATGCAATTCAAGACACACATGGAAAGAAAGTCATATATAACATGTGTCAATAAAGTACTCAGCCATTTAATTACCCCTGCTTTAAGCTCCTTTTTGTCCTCTTTGTATGTCAATTGTACCAAAAGAAATACTCCACACTGAAAGCTTATCTTCAGGGCACTGCGGCATACAACCTCACTGCTATCTTTAAGGGGCACTTTCTCCCATGAATGTGCAGTTTTCCGTCCACAGAAATGGCAAACACATTTATTTAATGAATCATATAAAACATGCTGATGTGAAACTTACAGATAAGACATTAGAATAGATAATTGGATTGCTTGTGAAGCAACTAAACTGGGCCCGAGGGACAGAAGGGAAACATATTGAGGATGCCAATGTTTAGATGTCTCTAATGAAATAGAAGGCGGGAGGCCTTAGAACATACAGCTCTAGGTCAAGAAAGATAAAAACTAATTAGCACTCATTGACTTTTTTCCCCCATAAATTGCAGATTGCTTATTTAATGATGGTTTCCATTTGATTGATTTACTGCCATTACCCCTATCTCTTATCAGCTAATCACTATTTCTCTTGAAAGATTTATAAACCATAAAAAATTTAAAGCACCCTGAGAAAAGTTTCATTTATCACCCACAGTTACCTATCCTATTGTTAAGGTTTTAGATTCTCACAGACTGCAGCACCTAATTCCAGGCTCAGATTAGGACATCCGCTTGTTATTCCAGTTAATGAATGTAATTAAAGCATTGGTAATGGATAATAGGTAATGTTTCCAATGCCCTTTCTTTTGACCCCGGGATTTACAACATACAAGTTGCAATTTATATAATTCCTTGAGATTTCAATTTCTGTTAATTAATAAACTTGGTAGAATTACAATTGTGTCCACACAGATATGCCACTCTACAGGTTTGTATTATTTTTTCAAATTCAGTTCATGCTGAACCTATTTGTCTCACAAGCCATTCAAGAAAAAGAACCAGAGTTCCTGAAAATAAATCATAGTTTGCTGAAGACCTATATGAGGCCAATATTTGGTGTGACCACCCTTTGCCTTTGCCAAAACAGCATCAATTCTTCTAGGTACACTTGCACACAGTGTTTGAAGGAACTCGGCATGTAGGGTGGACCAAACATCTTGGAGAACTAAGCACAGTTCTTCTGTGGATTTAGGCAGCCTCAGTTGCTTCTCACTCTTCATGTAATCCCTGACAGACTCAATGATGTTGAGATCAGGGCTCTGTCGGGGCCATACCATCACTTCCAGGACACCTTGTTCTTCTTCACGCTGAAGATAGTTATTAATGACTAGCGCTGTATGTTTGGGGTCGTTGTCATGCTGCAGATTAAATTTGGAGCCAATCAGATGCCTCCCTGATGGTATTGCATGATGGATAAGTATCTGCCTGTACTTCTCAGCATTGAGGAGACCATTCATTCTGACCAAATCCCCAACTCCATTTGCAGAAATGCAGCCCCAAACTTGCAAGGAACCTCCACCATGCTTCACTGTTGCCTGCAGACACTCATTCGTGTACCGCTCTCCAGCCCTTCGGCAAACAAACTGCCTTCTGCTACAGCCAAATATTTCAAATTTTGACTCATCAGTCCAGTGCACCTGCTGCCATTTTTCTGCACCCCAGTTCCTGTGTTTTCGTGCATAGTTGAGTCGCTTGGCCTTGTTGCCACATCAGAGTCTTCCATGAAGGCCACTTCTGACCAGACTTCTCCGGACAGTAGATGGGTGGACCAGGGTCCCACTGTTTTCTGCCAGTTCTAAGCTGATGGCACTGCTGGACATCTTCCGACTGGGAAGGGAAGTAAGCATGATGTGCCTTTCATCTGCTGCAGTAAGTTTCCTTGGCCGACCACTGTGTCTACGGTCCTCAACGTTGCCCGTTTCTTCGTGCTTCTTCAAAAGAGCTTGGACAGCACATCTGGAAACCCCTGTCTGCCTTGAAATGTCTGCCTGGGAGAGACCTTACTGATGCAGTATAACTACCTTGTGTCTTGTCGCTGTGCTTAGTCTTGCCTTGTTGTATGACTTTTGACAGTAAACTGTCTTCAGCAACCTCACCTTGTTAGCTGAGTTTGGCTGTTCCTCACCCAGTTTTATTCCTCCTACACAGCTGTTTCTGTTTCAGTTAATGATTGTGTTTCAACCTACATATTGAACTGATGATCATTAGCACCTGTTTGGTATAATTGTTTAATCATACAACTGACTATATGCCTACAAAATCCCTGACTTTGTGCAAGTGTACCTAGAAGAATTGATGCTGTTTTGAAGGCAAAGGGTGATCACACCAAATATGGATTTGATGTATATTTTTCTTCTGCTCACTCACTTTGCATCTAGTTAATTGATCAATATAATATATTAACATATCTATTTTTGAAACCATTCTTACTTTACAGCATTTTTTCACACCTGCCTAAAACTTTTGCACAGTACTGTACCTACATATATACACACACACACGCACTTGGGCTCCAGTGTATTTAGGAATATAGCATAAGCTTATAAAACAGATTTTCCTGTTTATTAATATTCAAGTGAGTTGATTACTACTTATCAAAAAGTAAACCCATTCCATGCTCTTCTCAAACCATTAATAATTTAAAAATTTCAAGATCATGCATGATGGTAGCATAATCCTTCACCATATCACCAAAGTGCACATTAATTCTCAGGACATTAATTACTAGGAACTCCAGCACAGTAATAGTACGTATACCATTGCAAGAATGATCCTCCTATCCATTTAAATTGTGCCAATATTCCAGCACGCAGAATACCATGCACTGTAAACAGAAGTATGACTTAAAATATCAGTTCTCATTTGCATTTTCAGCCGAAAGGTCAACATGCAATTCTGACAAATATACACCATTGTTCTATCCAATGAAAACTACTATTGATGTCATGTTTACAACAGAATTGTTACTCTAATTTAAACCAAAACTGTGTAAGTGCTTTATAAAGTTTAACAAGTCTTATTATTCTGTGGGGATTTATTATCTTAATATTAAGTATTTTCTTAAAAACACTGTTTTGTGATGGAAGTATATCAATTGTTTTACAGCATATTTCACCATAGAATATCACCATCTCTTGTGTAATGGAAGGCCCATCTTAAGCATGTGTCAGATTATGATCGAGTTCTATTACTTCAATAAATAAGGTAATAACACAAGATGACTAGAAAAGTAGGAGGTTTGTGATCCAGTCAGGGCTGATTGCAGCTGACTAATATTTAATAGTAAGAGAATATTACAAAACAAACAAAAAAGTAGTACACAGAATTTAAAACAGATCAAACAAATATTTGCTTAATTCATTTAAATTGTTTGAAAAATGAAAGTCTGAAGATTTACAAATGCATCAACAATATCACTTTTGCTGTGCACACAAATATGTTTGTAACTATCAGAAGCTAATTGCATGATTAGCTATGCATACTATAATACTGTGTTTTACTGAGAGGATGCAAGACAGTACCATATACTGTTTGTTAACATTTAAAATACCTTGTTTATATTTCAGCAATAGTTCCCATATTCCTCTTCTGGCATAAGGATCCACACCAGCTGTTGGCTCATCAAGGATAACAATTTTGGATCCACCCACAAATGCAATAGCAACTGACAACTTCCTTTGCATTCCCCCTGTTAGATTAAACATTTACAATTTAGCACACATTTTGCCCTTCTTTTAAAAAAAAAAAAACATGCACTGCTATTTAAAACAACAAGTGTGTTATGTAAGCCATTGCATTTGATTAAATAGCACTAATGGAGGTGTCTCTTCTATTAACATCAAACCCAGTATTTCAGAATTACTGTATCTTTATGTATAATCATAACAATATGGGCCGTTATTAACATTAAACTTTCACATGTGGACATTGTGTAGGTTCAACCTTAAAGGGCAAACTGGGAGGTAACTGAGGTTCAATACACATTCAGTTATGCTTAATGCAGGCCTGTTTTGATTATATAGTTTCTAATTAAAACTAGATTTGTGATTTACTCATACCTATCAATATTACATTACATTTAATCATGTCATTCTGAGATTATAAAATTGTCTTCTTGGAGCACTTTACTAGATACTATCTAATTCACAGTGGGATTTACAACAATATTAATACTGAAGCACCTGCTATGTATAATTATTTATATAAATATATTATTCTAGTACAGTAATTCCTTGAGATATAAGAGGGTTGAATTCCTGGAAAACTTCACATAGGTGAGAATCTTGCAGCATTATCACATAGTAAACAATGGAAATGTGCCGATATGTGTTACTCAGACAGCATATTTTATACACTTCTGTTACATTTAAGGTAACAAAATGAAAGACATTAATACATTATTTATACAGTTACATCATATTCAGTGAATATGTATAAAATTAACATACACATAAAGCAATATATTAAAAAAAAGACACTTAAAATGTTTATTTGGGATCAAAGACAATCTTATTCATTAAGAACTTTCGCCGCTACCAGGCCACCTGGAACTCCTTGTCAAGGCTCTTAAATGCAAATTCAAACAGAAACCAGAAGCAAAGATGTTGCTTCACAAAGGCAAACCTCCGAGTGGACTGGCTGGGCAAGCGCTCCAGCTTCCTCCCCAGAAACCGAAGCTGCGCATGACTGCGTTTGTGGTCTGCACAGCTTGGGTAGAGAGATACGGAATGTATGATGACACCTCAGAGCATGCTTGATTGCTCTGGGATGCTCTCAAACAACCTTATTTTTTCTTGGCTATAAATATAGACAATGAGAGAAATACATTTAAATTCTTGGTCATGCACTTCATGTTTGAGTGTGGCATTTGTAACTCCTTGCTGCTTTATTTTGTTCTGTTTCTATGTTTTGTTATTATACTAGTCATACAATTTAGGAGTTGGAATTTTAAATTAAAACTTATTTAATCAACTTAAATCTTTGGAGTATTGTTCAAATGTATTTATTCACTTTAAATCAAACAAAATCAGAATTCTCCCAGGAAGCATATTTCTAGTTTAATATCTCATATCTCAAGGGACTACTGCATAATAAGAGTTGAAAATAAGTCAAAAGCAGTCAGACTGGCACATAGACTCATAGACTTATTTATCATTTCAAACTGTTTAAAGTATCAAACTAAATGGGCAACATGTGAATGAAGAATAATATTGCTACATTGAATGTGGAGTGTAAACCATACAAAGAAAACAAGCTGAACTATAACTATGTATATTGTTAGTTTTAGCCTTGATTATGTAAAACAGTAGGAGGTCACAGTTGTATTCTCCCACAGCAAAAATCACAAACCACACACTTCTTGATCACTTAAGATGTATTGTGGTTCCCAAACCATTGTGAAAAAAAAGCATAGCATAAAATGCAGAGTAAATAATACAGTCCCAGCAAATAAAGGATTTCAAAAGCAGATGTATTTTGTACTACTGACAGTGTAAATGTCAGTATATCAAGCATAACACAGAAACACTTTAAAGGAACATTTTTAAAAGACTGTGTTCAAATGCAATACTTCTGTTTAATGCCATTTTATTGACCACATCCATCTGAAAAGACAGATTACATACTCGGTGGGATATCCTTGTTAAATAAAGGTCAATTCATAACAGAAGATTAGCAACAAAGCTTGAGTTGAAAAACAACAAAAAAAGGCTTGCTTAATAATGAAAAAAATAAAGTCAAATACCTGAGAGGTTTTTGACCAACTCTTTCCTTTTATGTGGCAGCCCAACATCTTTTATCATCTGGTCCATTTCACTTTTTACTTCATTTGAGCTTCTTCCCTTCAACCGTGCATAAAAATAAATGTGCTCTTCCACTGTCATCCTAGAAAGCAAAACAGGCATTGTTATAGGAATCACCAAATATGCTTATTTCCCTATCAGATGATCACATTGCAACATTTTTTATTCCCAGTATTTTGCCAAGTATGCAGACTTTCATTTATCAGGAGGGTATGTGTAGCCATCGTATCCAGTGACTACAGTGATGTAGCAGCCATGTAGAATAACAATCGGGTGCCTACATTCAGAGGTTTTCCTTCTCTGCCATTTTCTGCAGTTGAAGCTCTGTTGCTCTGAATAAATAACCAGGAATAGTTGCTTAGAGCACCTGTGAAATGAGGATCAGCATAATGACCAATCCTAGTAATAGAAGCAATGTAGAGCTGCCACATTTCTACCATGGACACCACATCTTCTGCAGCACTGTGTCTGCTAATCATCCCAATTTGCAAGATAAGTAGATCTACAGATGATAGATTTGTCCTGTGTAGCACAAGTCTAACAGAATTATCAAAGTTTCATTCCACACCATCATTGGCTTCCAAATCAGGTCTTTTATGACACAAGAACATATTCTTATCATGTTTCTTCTTCTAAAGAGAGAGATGGATAACTTTGAATGGCAGATACAATTGATAATGTGAACATTTATCAGGATGAATTAATGACCAAATGTTGTGCAGGTCAACATGTATGTCTTTGTGTAATCTCATTAAATAATGACTGGGTGTTGCAGTAGGGGTGTACACTAGAGAACAATCTCAGCAAATTATCTGGGTAAATTATCAGCTTTGGGGAGAGGAAAAGGGACAACTAATAAGTAAATACTCACTTTATGATCTTCATAAAATGCATTCTGGTGGTATTACGGAACTCCAATAAATATATTTTTTTCGTTGACAAATTACGACTTGCAGCTGACTTTACAATTCATTAAAGTAAATGTAATTAATTAAAAAATACTAAGATCAATAAAGACATAGATGGATAGTTCAAGTTATGTAGTTAATTACGAGTAAAAAAAATATAGTGAATTAAAAGATACATACTCATTAAATAAAACATTGTGCTGGGGACACATTCCCATATGATTTCTGATGGCATCCATCTCAGTTCGAATATCTTTGCCATAAATGAAAGCTGTTCCAGATGTTGGTGGAAATAATCCAGTGAGAATTGACCTAGAAATTAAAAAAATATATTTGTAAAAATAACTAAACATTCACCAGAAACATAATTAACACAATAATAAATATAGCTTGTATAAAACAGAATTATGTTAGATACAGAAGCATGTTGGATTGTGTTCTTGTTCTATACTGGGTTTGTTGATTGATATGATTGATTGGCAGGTCTCAAACTTGACTTTGATTGAACAGGTCAAAGACTGGAAATTAGTTTTGTTTGGTTTTTGTGTAAAACAAAACTATCACTTTTTCAAAATGAAAAGCATTGAATGAATTATTTTTTTAAAAGCTGAAGATACATATTGTAATAAAAACCCAATTTCATGTAGATTTGGTGAATCATATTACTGACTAAATGTAACAATTAATGCATTTTTAACCCCATTAATGGTGTACAAGGTGTTGAGTACCTCTTTCAAAGCATTGCTGCTCTTTACTTGCGTTCTTACCTAGTGAAATCACAATTAAATTCTCTGTCATGTCAAATATATAAATCGTACTATCATAAAAAAGGCAAATCCTCCACCCTCCTGTCAGTTTTAATGAGAGCTCTGTTTCCATTCGGGTTTTGTAGCACCTCTCAGATAGAATTCTGTACAGCTGCACATACCATCTTTTTTAAATCAATTTAGTCTCTGAGGTAAACCAGCCTCTAAGACAGATCTGCCTACAAGACAATGTTGCCTTTGACATCGTTCACATAACCAATTCACAATCTTTCAAAACTCCATAGCTCGTTTACTCACGACCTCCAGGTCGCTCTGAAATAAGGCCGATAATAGGAAGAAGGGAGTGGGCTTTGGGGTTATACCTCTCACCCAGAGATGTTAGATCATGTTCTCATGCTGTTCTTCTTATGTGGGGATTTTAACATTTAACCACTTTTGATAACTCCAGTTCAGTAATTGGATCAATATAGCTAGACAATGCAAAGACATATTTTCTTTGTGTCACTTACAGAATTCTCTGACTAGCCTTTTCCTAAAAGAATAATATTTCTTACATGGTAGTTGTTTTTCCTGCTCCGTTATGACCAAGAAAAGAGGTTATCTGGTCTTGGTAGAAATCAACACTCAGCCCATCCACTGCCAGCTTCTTTCCAGTATTGTACACTTTCACAAGGTTCCTTATGGAGACGCCGGGTTTTAAATCAGGTGATGCTGCCTCTATAAAAACTTATATATGAAAATATACAGGTTAAATATGAAGACACTCAGCACAATGAACAGGATCTGGGGATATAATGGAATTAGGAAAGAAAGGAAAAGGCACAAAGGGACATGCAGAGGGAGCAGCAGGCTATGACAAATAAATGCACAGTGACTGACAGATGTCACATTTGACAAAGGTCTTTGAGCCCAAAATGTGGCTGTTTCTTAATACAGCACAATATGAAGAAACTGAAGGTCTGTTTGTCAATGAAGTGACATCTGTGTTTATTGTGAAGACGCCTGAGACCCAGGTTCAAATCACTGGTAATAAGTTTACCTATGAGGTCCAGAGCACAATAGCTAAAGGTCGTTGCTCATGCTGCTAAAATTACTTTTAGGACATGAAAGAGTTTAACATTTACTTGCTTCTGCTACTAATATTGCTGCTTTCAGGAAATGCATGTAGCACTGCAGAGGACTAAATCTGCTATACAGAGGTCATTTCCATCCTCTCTCTCAGTTTCCAGTATGTTGCTATTATATGGTTGAAAAGATTGGATGACATAATGAATTAGTGAATAGTTTAATTGATCTAAATCTGCATCTTTGCTCCAACTCTAAATAAGAGGAACACAACATGAATATGAATATGGGATGGAGTGCATTTGGAAGAAACAACACGCTGTTAAAAAAGACAAATACCTATCTGTATGAAAAGAAAAGGATTTGATCAATGCATACTACCAGTGCTCACATATGACTGTTAAAACTGGTCACTTAATGCAAAAATGATACAGAAACTGCAGACGACACAAAGGAGCATGGAGAGAGATATATGCTTTGAATAACAAGAAAAGATAACAATCCGAGAACAATATGTGACATTATTGAAAGAGTGAAAATGTTAAAATGCCCATGGGCTGGACACATTTCTGTACAATTAGATCAAGGATGGACAATGGAAGTCATTGAATGGATACCATGAGTAGAAAAAATACCTAAAAGAGGACCACATAAAATATGGGAAAATGTAATCATAAACTTTGTGACATGGAACAGAGAAGCTGTAGATCCAAGCAAATGGAAATATTTTGGGAAGGCATTAATCCACACAGGTCACAGCACTGCCTTTTCATTATTTATTTGTTTTGCCCTCCTGTATAAAGTATCTGAATCAAATAACAATTTTAACCACACGTCATATTCAATTGGTGTTATTCAGGTCAAATTAAGTACAATGTGCCAATGTTTCCCTTTGCATTGGTCCTGCAAAAACATCAGCATGTTTATTTTACAGTAAGCATGCAATATGTCAGTAATATACTCATACCCACATCATCAGAATTAAAATAAATATAGTGTTTGATATGTGAACAAATGGTTCCAGTAACATTACAAGCAGATAAAAAGTAAATTTATTTTCATCAGCTGGCTGTTAACCCCCCAAAAAGACAAAAAAAAAAGAACTTGTTAATTTACCATTGTTGGCTCCAGTTGCAGTTAACAGAGCTGGGTCACCATCTGGGTTTGTTGACATCCCACACCAATATGATGCAGTAAAAGGAAAATACCATGATCTTGGTATTCCATACTGACCTGCAATATAGTATGTAGTATCTTGAATAGAGAGTTCAACTCACCAGGGAAATATCTGCAAAAGTAACCTCTCTTTCTATATATCCCATAACATTATGAACTACAATTGGAGGCCATCCTGTTTTTAATTAAAACTGAAGACTTACACCACTGTGTATACAAGCTCTTCATTCTATACTCAAGGTGATTCTACAATTATTATTATATTTAATTTAATTCAGGGAAGATATTGTGTGTGTGTGTGTGTGTGTGTGTGTGTCTATGTGTCTATATTGGACAGGTGGGGGGATCAAATGTAATCTCTACTGGGGGACATACTGAACTCTTAGTAGAGTTATTAGTTATACTTAAGCATTGTTTATAAAAGGCTTACAGTGCCCAGGTCATCACTTATGTAAGATTGTAAGGGATTTTAAATAACAATTTATTTTTTGTTACATTACATTTTTACAATCCAAAATGGACCGTGATTTCAAATGCTAATTTAATTAATTGTCTGCACCGTTCCTTTCCCTGTGACAGAGGCACAGACTGAGAGCTACTTATGGATTGAGACTAGCCTTTTAAGCATCTGGGAAGTTAAGGAAATAAGAAATGTAGTTTTAATGGCAATTTGGCAAGTATAGCAGACTAATTTCAATGTTGAGGATTTTCTTTTCAAGGCCTTTTTTCTTTCAACGCATTACATTTATTCAACATATGTGATCAAAATGTGCAATAATCATTTAATTCACTTTTGAAATTAAAAATGAAGTACCTGGGAAGACATTCTCGATGTACCATGTGAGTACCCAGTAGATGAAAGAGTCAATGAGCATCATGAAAATTGAGACCACAAGGCTGTAGCGATCCCCATCAACTGGACTGACTCCAATGTTACTCCACTGAATGCCAATGCCCTGCTCTTCATAACGGGAGAAGTTTTCGCAGCCAAAACCAAAGGCTACACATGACAGGAGGCTCTATGAAAGTAATAAATCAAATTTAATAAGATTTATGATTGAATTGAAATTGGAGTATGAAAGAAATGAATGGTTAAAAAAAAAAGAACAGCGATTTAAAATAACACACTAATGAGATTGATGAGGGAACTGACCAGTGTATGAGTGAGCTTTTAAAGACTTGGTGTATTTTTAAAGGAAAACGCAACCTATTTGCCAAATAATGCATATGAAAGATGAGCAACAATAATGCTGGCTATATTAAGACTTTACACACTATAATTTCACCTCAGTCCTGATCTCAACATACTTTATCTCTCAGGCCTGGGCCTCCCACAGGCAATATCACTGAACTGTGCCAAACACCCCCCCCCCCCCCGTCCCGTCATCTGTCAATGCTCCTCAACCAACATCATTAATGAAGTGAGAGGGCAGCTATCAAAGTCCATTCAGTCTATGGCCTTTGTTTGGCTTTTGCCTTCAAAGTAAGTCAGGTCTACTGAATGGCACGGCACCCCCTTGACTTTGCAAGAAGCTGAAACTATGAAACTGGCTGCACTCTTACAGCAGCCAATATTTGAATCAAGAATCTAGACCCCTAGAGAGGAAAGCCTTGACAGGCAGTAAAGTAATTGACTGAACCTGTAGTGACTACCCTTATAAGGTAAGAGTTACTTATCCTGCAATTCAAATCAACTGGAGATTCATTATGGGGGTTATTGAATAAATCTACGAATGTAATTATTTTTACAGTTTGAAACTCTATACAGAGAAAATATATGAACTTTGATTTTATCTCAACTAAAGTAATATCAGTGCCCCCATATTTCAGTTGCTTTTTTTTTTTACCAGATAAGTACTTTTACCTCTTACATAGTGGAAAAAGAAGCACAAACAACTGTACAAATATACTTTATTTTGTTTTGTTTTCTAGTAATTTGGTATTCTAAAAATATATGTAATGAATGCAATTGTGCAGATTTTCTTTTGCATGGTGCGCTTTCTTTTGCACACATTGCTCATAAATATACGATAGAGATGATAAACTAGATGTCAGTTTGGTCAGAAGCACATTGCTCATGCAAATGAGCACAGTGGCCCATCCATCTGCAAAAAAATGTTACAATCTGCATGTCAAGGACAGGAGGTTCTGCAAAGTCACTTTGAGTGTCACAACTGTGCTGGACAACACAACATGTATTATTGCTAAAGAGCTATCGTACCTGTCATGCAAACATAAAACAAATATCTAATATTGTAAGGCAGATTTATTTAGGATCTCTCATATCTCAGCAGCCTATTAAACAAAGTGTATATAAGTGCTACAGGGTAAATAATAAAACATGGCTTTTTCCAGTACTGCAAGATCAAAAGTTTAAATAATGTAGGTTATTTTACCATTTATCACATGTATTTTCAATCAGTTAACATCTGTTTCTAATTCTCTGTTGAATAGTAATTTGTGTCCTATTCCCATTCCGCCTGCTGTGTTTGACAGTATCTGAACTTTTAAGCAAAAGAAAAACATGTAATGCTAATTCAAACCTTGTCAGAACATCTCCAGTGATATTTATAAACATGCTATAAAATACATTAGAACACTTGCTAATTATGATATTGTATGTGTTATAACTGTTATTTAAACAGGCACAAAACAATGCCCAGCACACTTGATTTTAGCATACTGGCATTGTTGGTTTATATGACGTTAAGGAATACGTTTTTTTTTTTTATTAGTGTGTGTCTTTAGCAGATAACAGGAATACAAAAAGAGAAAAGTATGAGATTGGAAACTGGAACTGGAAAATAATATTTATGTAAATTGGCAGGGATATGGATTTATTTATGTATTCTTCTTCCTATTACTTTTTGATTGAGTATGTGCTATATATTATTTGATTAATTTTCTGTGTAATTATGTACTGTTTAATGTAGTTTTTACATGTTTTACAGTGTTCAAAATTGAACAAAATGAAATTAAATCTAATAAATCTAAATCCTAACACACACTGTCATTGCAGAATACAATCAAAATACTTGATGGCATCTTCCTGATAAAGATTTTTTATTCAGTCTTCTAACAGGTGCTGTGTTTCAATTTTAATAATTGGCAGGTGGGTCTAATATTTAATTTGGTCTTGGTCCTACAAGGTTTAAACAACTGCCAGTATTTTTTTTATTTTATATTTTGCAGTAATTACAAGAGGTTTGCTACTGTTCATAATTTGTGAATAATCCCCTTGAACTTTTCTTAAGATTACAGGTACTGATGAAAGCAGAAAGAAACCTGTTAAAAAAACATATTGCAACATATGACTTCCTAGCCCTTTCCTCTATTTTCAATTCACACGTTTTCTTTCCAGAATCAAATATAAAAGGCATCTTCTGAAAACTAATTTTAGCAGATATATTTTTCTGTGCATTTTACATGATGGTTTATTTTCTGATCAAGACATTGGGTTATTATGTCTGTCCTGATGAATGAGCAAAGGTTATCACAGAGTTACAGAACAGGAAAAGAGGAAATATGTATTATCCTCCACTGATAGATGTAGTTTATTGGATGGCAAGGACTTTGGTTTTAGATGCAAGGAAAAACTTACCACAATTATCTTTATGTTGAATGTTAGGATGTCTTGCCAGGAAAAGCACAGAACATGAGGAAGGTAGAGAACAAAATAAATGATTCCCCCACATGCAGCGGCAAGGTTGGCTTTGGAGAAGAACACGCTGATGAAGAAACACTCCATGATGGTAGAAATACAAAACACCACCAGGAAAACAAACAGAACCGAAGGGTCGCTGTACCTCAAGACTTTGCCAAACTGCACAAGATTAAAAAAAATATATTATAGGAGACAGATGTATATACATTTTTATACTGTAACATCTACAAAGATGAGGAAAAATGTTCATTTGCTTAAAATATGCATCACAATTCTAATCACACATACGCATACATTTTATTTTAATTGTTAGGAAAGCTACATAATTATTGCATGCTCCAACCTTCAGCAACCAACTGTTATGTCTATTTCTTTATGTATTAACATTATGTAAGTAAGTATATTAACTACTTTCTCTGTTTTTGTTAAAAGAAAATGCATATATCATGCAATGGTTTACATAATTGTTTGGATTGTTTTTGGTTGATGAAAGCCTTCAATCATCAAGCTACCACATTGTTAGCATGGAGGCAAAGATCCTGTACTATAGCAACTGCTTTCATTTTTTTTTAGCACATCTGGGAAGGGGAGTACAGAAGGGAAAAAAGGGAACACATCCAAATCAGATCAAATAACACATACAATTATAATTAGACTGGAAATGAACAAAAGTGCCTCCATCCTAAGAATGCTTGTGCATTTAATTAAACAGAATCAACATTGAATCACCTTGAGGATGAGGGTCAGAAGAAGGGCACTAAGGCACAGTGGCACAGCACTGCTGATGAACCAGCTTAGCCAGTAGGTGCCGTGTTTCAGACCCATCAACCTCACCATCTCCTTCAGACGGGCCTCCTTTTCTTGCACAATGCCCTTCACGATCATAGCCACTGAGAAAATCCATGCCAGAGTCATAAAGAGAGGCAGTGACCGCGAGAGTGAGCGGAGAAACCTGAGGGCCAGGGTGGACATGTAAATATTTCAGCTCATGTGTTTCTCTAAGAAAAAAATTAACCTATATGATCTTTGTGTGAAAAAGGAACTCACACAGATGAAAGTGTTGCCTATATAAGCGAGGGTCTAGGTTTATGGGTCCCATAGTAAATAAATAAATATATAAATAAAGCCTATTTTTAAGAGCCAAAAAGAGAGTGGATGTAAAACATTTGACACCTTTTCCAGGATGTGATGTGCCAAACCTTTCTTCACTCTCCAAAAAACATATAAATAATTAATGTGAGTTTTTGTCTGAGGATGACACACTTTGTGTTAAATTTGTTTTTAACTATAGTTTCATATTTTATGTAAATTACTTTTTGCACACAGCAGTAAAGTATTAATATATTTGGAAATTACTTGGGCACATTTTTGTTAAGTAATTTGAAGGGTTTCATAATTTTTTCAGGAGGGACTAAAAAAGTGAATATTAGGGGTGATATTGATGGTGAAGACTACAATCACTCAATATACTGGCAAGAGTCTTAAGATTCCATGTTAACTGAAGTGTAGCAGCTGAAGGCTGAAATTCTATATAAGAAAGAAAGAAAGAAAAACAACAACAAAAACACAAACAAACAAACAAACAAAAAATAGAAGCAAAAAGTGATAGATCATTTTCAATTACCTGGATGAGATGTCAAGTTAGCAACTTATCCAACATCACGATTGTGTTAATGTGTTCTAGATTTCTGCTGATGTATGATAAAGTAATGTGCAATGCAATTTAGGTTATTATCTTGATATTAAATTAAACAATCTATGTATGCATGTATCTATATATGTGTGTATATGAATTTACACTAAAAAGTTTCACACCCCTGATTTTTAAATATTGTACTTTTATAAGTATTGTTAAATGAACTTTATTTATTGACTGCCAATACGTAGAAACAGGGATGGGCAATCTGTTAGATCATAAGATGTATCTGATATAATAGCTTTAATTAGTTTAAATTAACATACTTTTTTTTTTTTTTTGATCTGTGCCATTGGAAATGGTGCATAAAACAGACAAAATAAATGGAGTGGCAATCCAAAAGTTTACACCCGGTCTTAAGTGGAATTTTGTACAATTTTCTGTACCCTGAAGCAGAGCTCAATCAACTCTGAAAATATCTAATTAAGAAATAAATAGTCTATTACTACAGTGCACTTATCACTGTGATACTGTTTCCTTTAAAAGTGAAATATTCAATCAGATTATATATATTGAGAAATGCACAAAGTAAAAGTTAGCATTACTTTAACACGAAAGAATAAACATCACTATATAAATATTATATCAGAAGCTACACTTTACCTTAAAGTAAGCTAATAAGAAAAAATAAAACTTTGCTGTTGAAGTAAATAAATATATATATAGTGTATGTAAATATAGATCACATCCCCATTTCAATATTTGTTTTCATTGCCGAAGGAATCAACTTGGATGATGAAATAAATGCAACTTGGCTGTCCTTCTGCAAGACCCACTTTCTAGTAATGCCCATGGGCCTTGTTCTAATTTATATATAAATACTTCATTACATTACCATCTTCTGCATTTTCATTCCTAATTTCCAAGCCTAGAAAAGAATGGTATGCGGCACACTTCCAAATTGAGAGCACCTTATTCAAGTGAAACATGTTAATGGTAAAGTCTGAAATCTTACTATGCTATTTTGATTCTGTGATGTATGTTAAACTCACCCAGCCTGAAAAGGTTCATGTGTGGTTTAATAACTGGAATAAACTCCTACATATGTAAATAAACTAAAAACTGCCGAGTGGCTTGCATTTGATCCTTAATGCTCTGCAACACAATGATCATGGATGATAACTAAATAATTTATAAAGGAACTGAAACAAATGGGTTTTCCAAAGCCTACAGCTATGCATTCCTTGAAAGTTATCAATCTTTAATAAAAACGTACTTCTTCCTCCCACAAACCAAAGTATTTCAATTTGAAGCGTCTAATCCACTTCCCTGCCTGAAATATAATATGAGGGTTTAGAAACATTTAATGTCTTTACTGTAAATATTATGGGATATATGACTCGTCCTGAGAAACCTGTAGAAAACATTGCATATTTTACATGCAGGACAAAAGATTGATACAGCAAGGTGGTTTTCCATTTTCTTCCTATGGATGCATTATGATCTATTTCAACTTACACTTCCATGCAAATGACGAATTTGAGCTTTTTCACTTTATTCACACATTACTCAGTTTACAACTAAGTATCCTATGTACCTATATTTGAAAAAAAAATACCAGATTTTTTTAAGGTATGATATAATATATGAAACAAATGAATGGCTAATTGCTGTTTATAGGAACTCTAATCCCTTACAATAGGATGTCAGAAGTGAAATATTCAGTTTATACATACAGATACCACAACTGCCAAAATATTATATTAGTAAAATTTGGACTTTAAATTTGACAGATATCTGGTACAACTGAGTGCCATTTCTCTATGGTTGTCTTGCAATATCAGATGGCTGTAGGCCATGTTTTTCCTGAATTGTTTCTAGAATTTTCTAAGGGGTTCAGCCTGCCACTGCAAATTCTCAAGATAATTCTTTATAAAGTACTGCCTGAGAATAACTTCCATATGGCTAGGTGCTTTGCAATGCTGAGATACAAGAGGTCTCCACTGTAGAATTGCCTCAAGCAGGGAATTGCAGATGCCCATTATGGAACAATTGACCTGAAAGTATCTTAAGGAAATGTTGCTGAAGATGTTAAGAGGAAGCACAATTTCTGATTAATCACCTTTTAAAATGCTTTGGACTCAAATTCTTCATTTACTGTAATTACTCCTAATGCAGACAAGATGAAAATATAATTACCTTTTGCATTGCAGTTTTATTAATGAGTCTTGAAAATCTCCATAAAATTATAATTTAGATTTCTGAATATGTATTCCTTTGAGAGCACACAACTTAATGTATTGTTATTAATGTTTGCAAATTGATGGGTACTAGCAAACATATTAAGCTAATAGAAAATTAAAGTTTTGCCAGGTGTAAAAATAGATATTCCCAATTACTTGCAAAATTGATTAACTGATTTTAATTTGGGCTTTGTTTAATGTTTATCAGAAAACCTGGAAGGCAGTCCCATGATATTACAAGATATTTAACAAAAAATTAAAAGAGGAGTATCTTTCCATGTGTCAAAGCTGTGATTTGATGGATGGATTATTTTTCTGAGTTATTTGAATAGTTTCTTGCAAATATTATTTCCACATAATTTTGTGTTGAATGTTTTTACATTTCCCTGCCCTTAAAATGTTACGTTGCCAGCTCAAACCCAGACTGTTCCACTAGCTGGCCAGCCTGGAACCTGAGCTCCACGGGGATTGGATGGGGTTGAGTAGACTGATTGGAGCCTGCAATTCCAGTTGTTATCAATAATGGCTGTATCTGTCCTCGGCCCCAAGACTGCAAACATTTATTTTTAAACCCAGATACCATTCTGGAGAATGTCTCTGTTGTTCTTATCAGGGTGAATAATAATTGGCTATTCCACACTAGTGAGTATGAAAGGAGAAAAATAATTGCTGATTCAAAATCAATCTGCATTTGAGCAAAACATTGTTGTTTAGTTTAATTATTATGCTATTCAGTTGAACAAGATTAAACTATAGATGCTGAATGCAAGCTGTTCAGTGCCTGCAGAAACAACAACAATAATACAAGAATATATGTTGTGATAAAGGCATTCATTTTTGATAACTGTGGGCTCGGCTCTCCCTTGGAATGCAGCTTCTGTAGTTTCTGCCTCACTCTTATGATATCAGTAATATATTTACTCATTCATTTATATCATATATTATGAGATGCATTTGATTCCCTTTCCAGTTTTAATTGGTAAATCAGGCCACTGTAGTTCAACAACTTTCTTTAAATTCTGTCCTTATTATAAAATACTTATAAACTAAAACAAAATTAAAAGGTAACAAGCAACTTCTACAACCTCACATCCTTTAAAACACATACATTACAAGAAGGATATAATTATAAGGAAATGTTTTCTAATTAGTTGATGTCTTGATTCTGTATTGGTTCTTTAGATTTGTTTCAGTGAAGTGGCTTTACTGATACCTTGATATTTTAAACTGATATTACGGTTGGTTGTCATTCAGATTCACCCATTTTGACAGGGCTTTATTAGTGGTCAGTGGTATAGTAATACTATGTTTATTTTTCCACTTGTGATTCGTATTCTGTATGCTTATTTTGACATCAATTGTAAACAATGTGCATTACAAATGTAACCAAAAGTTAAATATATAATAGTTTGAACAATTGTAAACGGCAATACATATATTTATATATAAAAATATATATAGGAAAAAATGAGGATGAGTAGAGCTTTGATTAAAAATAAAGTATAATTACAGTAATTTCCACTTTAGCAGAACTAGAAATTGGCATGCAATTCGATTTAATCAGATTTTTAATTATGATTTTATTATGATTATTCTTTTTGCTTTTTAAGACTGATTGTGATATAATGTTAATGAATACTGGCAGTGATCATGTGGTTATAGATTTTATTATGATTATTATTATTGTTGTAACCATTCACACTAACCTTTACCATCAGACATATCAGTGCCGATGGCACTAAGAGGACGAGGAAGTTGTCCATGAACCATGCAAACCACAAGACGCTGTTCTTCACCCCCACCATCCTCAACACCTCCTTGTGACGGAGCTCTTTCTCTTGTACAAGTCCCTTAATAATCATGCAGGTGGAGAACACAAAGGCCAGCACCAGGAACATAGGAAGGATGTTCCCAATATACTGTATGAAGCTGGGACAGAATGCAATACAAAGAGGTTAAAGAGGTGGATATAGGATTATCATAAATTGTAACTTTTAAAATAGGAAAAAAATTAAGTGGTTGAACAAAATAAATATGAATAGGCTTGTCAAATTTAATTTAATACCTTTTTTGTGACGCACGTGAAGCTTGTTAGAGCTGTGCAACTATTTCAATCCATCATGGCTGAACCCCTGTAAGAGTATAGGCAGCCTCAGGGAAGTATATAATTGTTTCTGAATTGACCTGGTGTTTAAGCCGTTACAATTTCACCTGCTGAACTGGTCCATGTATGTATTATAGTCAAGGGAGCAAAAGGAAAAGAAATCACTTTGATACAGTAAAAATCATTCTTGTCCAGGGTGACTGGGGATCACATTGACTTGTGACAAGCACAGAGAATTCACAGGAGAGGAGGACTCCTGGAGAAAAATAACGAGTGTCGAGTCTGTGAAATTATGTCCCACTTTTAGATTTAACAAGATATCATAAATATGGTGCACATGCACAGCCACACTCAATATCTTATTTTTAAAAAGGCACACTAAGTAAAAATATACACATTTCTCAGTATCACAGAAATGTCATATCAATACCTTGTAAAGCTGCAACACTGTGCTCCCCTTTAATAAATATCAACATTTCCTTTTAAAACACTTTACGCTTTCAGACGATTCAACATTCAGAAGATACAACATTTACACATTAATACTAATTAATGATGGCCAGGTTTAGCTTTAGAATTCATATGACCTGTGCAAAATCAAGTGCTCATCATAATGGATATTTAAGACTAATTGACATAATGGATATTTAAGAAGGACACAGCACACTTTCTTGTTGGTGGCGGTGTAGGAGCACAGAGGACAGCTATCTGGAGACAAGAACAAGAGAAACCATCTGCTACCCGGGCCAGAGAGCAGACCCATAAGAGTGTGGGAGAAAGATCTCTGCTTTGACCCTGTGTTTACGGACTTGGACTTGTTTGTCTTTGTATTTGTATGTATTGTGTCAGTAGCTACTTAGATACTGTAGAGGACAGGGGCCAGAAGGAGTTTAATTGGGCTTGGCTGAGAGCTAGGTTTAATTTTGGTTTGGTTTGTATATTGCACTATAATATAAATCATGGAAAACATTTGCATCCATCCTAACTATGCAATAATATTATGCATTTTTTAAGTAATTATTGTTTTACCAAAGGATCTGTTGCTATTTAAAACATTTTTTAAGTATTGTTATTTTATACTTTGAAATATTTAAAAATTTAAAAACGTTGAAATATATGAGAACCCAAATATGAAATGATACTCCAAAGTGTCCTGTACAACACTTTGGCCATCGTTCCCGTATTTGGCTAGCATTTACCTATTAAATGAGATATTATGATAAAATTACTAAATTAGTCTTGGGGACTATTTACACTGTATGATTAGTTCAGATGTTCTCTCATCAGTTCACAGATTTCTTGATTGGAATAAGTGATTAAAACAATGTGTCCCTTGACTCTCCTGTATGACACAACCCAATTTTTGTAATTTTAATTAACAAGACAATCAATTCTGGCCACGTGCCTAAGGTGTAAAGATTAAGTATTATGCATTTTCAAAATGAAAGTGTTTAGGGATGGAACAACAAGTGTATGTGTTGCAAAGAGAAGAAAAACGTTGCTGGTGGACCCATAAGACACAAATGGAATATGGAACATATATAGTGAATAATGCCAACATTAAACTCAGCAACAAGGGGTCAAAGTAAGATACAGTGGACTGAAGCAATTCTTAGTCCAATGGCTGAACTAAGAGGAAGATGAATAGTCTATCCACGTACAAACTATACCTGCTGAGACCAAGGAAGACCTGCCGACCTCACGAGCTAAGAGGCTTTTCAAAAAGCTATTGACAAAGGATTAACCACTTCAGCTGTTGGCTTCTTTGACAGGATGCCACAGAGAAACAGCGTGGCATTTGCATCTTCTCACAGATGAGAAAAGATAAGGAAAAGCTGTTCACAACCAGGACAGATTGTGATTGCTCTGACAGCTTGTCGCTGGGGGTCAAAATATGATTTTGTCTGACAGGATTAAAAGTTTTTGGAGCTTATGTGCAGAAAAACACTGCTTTCTCTGTTGAGAAAATACCAAAAGCACAGGTCTGTGAACATTAACAGGGATATTCTGAAATTTCAAACCAATTGGAGGTACCTTTTTGTGGCTCTTCCATGGAAAGGCACTGGGTTTACCTGTTTATCTATCCAAGCAGAAATTGTGTGTATGTATGCATTTTTAAGAAGGTGTATATTTTCTAAAATCATACTTAACATAAGTATGTGCAGCACATTTTCACTCTAAACTGAATATATATATATATATATATATATATATATATATATATATATATATATATATATATATATATATATATATATGTGTGTGTGTGTGTGTGTGTGTGCATGTGTGTGTGTATCTTATGATTATTTATTTTTCCTGCAAACCACTACATTTAGGATTGATAAGTTTTGATATTGTTAATATACTAAATTTATATTTGTATCCTCTATTGCTTTTTTCTGTATTGCATTTAACAGTGTAATTTTCTTTGACTTTGTCAGTCCCCTTCAAATTTTTTGAACACAGAAATCTAATGTCCTATTCTGTATTATTTCAGGCAAAAGAGAATCAATTTCTGAGATTTCTGCTCTTCTCTGTACACTTTTTACAAATCTTGCAAGTGGTGGAAGTGCTCATTAACACATTTTATGCTCTGTTACAGGTCCAATTCAAAGTAGACAGTAGCATCTGTTGTAGTTTTATAGTTGAACAGCCACGGTTATGGGTGGCTGACAGGGTCTTGTTTGAAACAGATTGTGAGTGGTATGTTGTCACAGTTGTTTCAAAATAAAGCTGGACAGCATCGACATCTATGCAATGGACATTGAAATGGGCATGTTTCAAGAATGCTGATTCATTACCTTCTGAAAACAGATTTATGCAAAACTGGAGACTTTGTCTTAAAAACAAAAAGATATATATATATATATATATCTGTGCAAAAACATGTGGCTGTTTGATCTCCTTTCCAATCATCATTCTGAACTACTATATTAAAGAGAGAATAGTAGCTGGCTTATTATACCTCACTTTACAGAGTAAAAAGCCTACCATTTTGAACAGGGACCCCAAGGCATAGCACTGAATTTCACCCAAAGAGCAGTTTTTCTTTTGTGTTGGGATTAATTTTTACATACTTTAACAGTCTCTAATAATGAGTTTAGCTGAGTAAATGTTAAACATTAATCTCTCCAGTAAGTTCTGACACACAATACTGTTATTTGAGAAATTACATTGAACTGGACTTTCATGTCCACATCATAGTTGGTTAAAACCTACAATATAAAAATAATATAAAGGCTAATACCACTGGAATGACTGTGCACCAAAAAACATCTAATCTGCTTTGGCTTCCTGGACTTAAATGCCAGCTCAGATTCTTTATCTGTAAATTCATTCTTTGGAGTTAGCTGTGGCAGTTTATTTTGAAAGAAAAAAAAGCAACAATAACAGAAACAGGTGAAACTGGAAGATATCCTGAGTTGGTGTAGTGAATTGTCCCGCCGCATGGGCTCAGTGGCCCACCAATAAATACAAGGTCAGCCTTCAGGTCAGTGTAGAGAAGATTTAACAATTTCAGAAAGAGACTTCCAGGTGTTTCTTCAATAGAATGGAGACATCGAATGGAGAAGGAATGACCACCCTGGGAAAAGATTTTGCTATCCAGTTCTGTGTCAAAACTTATTGGGCACTATGGGATAACTTAGTGTTAATGGACACTTTACTGTATTGAAAGAGGAAAGTGGTCTGTCTGAGGTGAAAACATCAAGTCCCTAAAGACAGAAGTGTTAACCTATGCTCATCTCTTGAAAGACTACTTATATTGGATGGGCAGAAAAACCTAAGACAAAAGTGCATTTTTACTATGTCTTGTGAAGTGTAAAATTGGTACAGATGGTTTACTGATTATGTGGCTACAAAAGCCCCTTGGGGGAAGAGACCATGCAAGGAATTGCAATCAACACATTTTTTACCATGAGCACTGCAATCAGTATCTTTGGTTGCCATGGATAACTTCAAATAGTGGTCCTGATAAATCAAGGTTCAGTCACCAAATTCTCCATTAGGAAAACAAAGTATTGAACTGTGTTATTTTAGATGCGTTTTAAATAGATTGATAGTATTGATATTTTTAAGCAAACACCATTAGTTTTCAGTCTACCTGTAGCCTTGATAGTGCTAGATCGTGAACCACACCAGTTTAAAAGTGTAGCAATAGTAAACTGGATGCCAGATGGAGTTAAATAAAAGTCTTGGTTGAACTCACTGTGGTTTGTAAGTTTAATATCAGAACACAAGAGGCTGTATTTTTGTACATGACTAAACTTTCTAAAGGTATGGGTCCTTCAATTTCCTTGCATCTGGGCTAGAATAACCCAGACTAAAGTGTTTAATAGAGGGTAAATCACTTACTCTAGTGGAGATGCTGTGAATCATTATTGTTAGTATCATTATATTTACACATTTAGCTACAATGTGTTAAACCTGTGGTTAGGTGTTTACTGACATTGCAGGATAGATTACTATATCAGAAATACACACAGTCCATAGTTTACTTAAATCACTCAAATGTTAGTCCCACATCTAAAAAACTATACAGGTGAGGGATGAAACCATTTAGACACATATATTACACTCTCACTACTGTAATTTAAGCTCAATATGTTATTTACTTAACAAAATAGTATTTAATATAATTAAAAGAAGGACATAATAATAATAATAATAATAATAATAATAATAATAATAATAATAATAATAATAATAATAATAATAATAAATGCACAAAAATGATAGAGTAGTTTAAAAATAAAGACCTACCTAGTCTGGGTCTTTGTTGCCATTAATAACTTACTGTCTTTTTGTCTCTCATCTTAAAATCATCTTGCATTTGTCAAGTGAATAGATAAACTACTTCTCAACAATTGATAGTCTAATGATGTGCCTGTAACCCATTGATATTCTGTGTGAATTACATAGCTTAAATTGTCATTGTGCAGTGAATTATTAGGACTCTTATCAGAGTGATAAGAGTTGGGGAGAAAAAAGTTCCAAAAGAGGTGATTCCAGAGCATTTCATTATGATAAGCTCAGTACCAAATAATGCACGTCTATAGAAATAGTTTTTAATGTTATCTCACATATTTCCAAAGCATAGATTCTATGAAAAGAACTACTGCTGTGATTTGATTTGCTCCTGAAATATTCTGGCCTAATACACTGATATATTGCATTGGTTAAATCGAATGCAACACCTTGTGGTTTTGCATTAAAGAGCCATGCCTTGCTCCTGGATAGGGCTGCAGTGAATGGTGTTGCTTTACCAATGATTTTGCAAATCCATAGGTCTGCCATTCTGAAGCAATTTATTTTTAAGTCAGTTAGCATTTAATCTGGCCCGTCAGTCCAATACCCCTCAAAAATAATGACAGGTACGAAAACTGCATTACGGGGTGTCAGTGCAAGTTGCCCCAAATTTGTACGCCTACTTTCAATTGGTGCCAGCAGTCACAATCAATAGTCACATGCATATGCACAAGGGAGCAATACAGATTCTTTGTGCTGGTTGGCAGCACTATCTCTGTTGGGTAGGAGAGTCCTACTACAACAAAAGGAGCTTCTAGACAGGATGAGGAGGAGAATAGAATTAACATTTGGATGCTATGTTGGATGCTATGTTGGATAAATGATAATAATATAGATAATATTGAAAATCTATATTTAAACACACACTAAGGTCTGAGACATTAGCAACATCATGTATGGCTCTACCTATTTCAAAAACAATAGTTATGGCAGCTTCTAGTATGCGTGTCTCCAACTGCATCTTTATGCTGGTGTGTATCTGCTTGACGCTACAACTTCCTCCCTGTGGCTTGGGCAGATGGTCTGTTGGCGGACAGCTTCTCTTTGGTGTGCCATTAAAACTACCTGCCACCTCTTATTAATTTCATGCACCAATTGGTTCCCACTTCCAAAAGTGTTTATTTTGTTGGCTGTTCTCTCAAAGCTTTTGTATTCTACATGCTGGCAAATCTAAACAAGGATTTTTCTTGCTTTTCTACCTACTCTTTTCCATGAAATCAACCACCAACACAACCATAATCAGGATGAATATATACTCACACCCAGAAAACCTTATACACAACCAACAAACAGCAGTATTCACACAACACATACACTTCAAAATAAGACACTTATCACAGCTACCACAACTAATACTGATTCTGACCACAAGGCTTGTATAATGTCTACAGCATAAAACATATAACATGTCTTTCTTCATACTGTAAAGTATCAAGAAAATCCAAAATACATGAGTTCAGCTAAATACCCTTCTTATATTAGGCATTAAACAATTTATATATATATATATATATATATATATATATATATATATATATATATATATAAAAAAAAGTTATTTGATGAAATTTTGTCTAAAAATTATAAATACATTAATGCAAGTGTATAATTCATTTGGCATTCCAGCCTAATTCTGAAGCGTTGCAATTCAATTAATCAATCCCTCCTCTAATCACATTTGATGAAATCTGGATCTCTTTACTACAACCATTAAATATGTATTACATTTCTGATAGGCAATCATTGACAACAGCTATAATCAGAGCAAAAATATCACTCTGAATAAAGTGTTTAATACTCTTTGCTGCAGATATTTATTTATGATGGAAAATCAATGTTAATTAATCGTGTGTCACACCCTCATTTGCAGTGTTGACTGCAACTAGGCAATCTCATAAAGTATCCTGTGGAGAACAATTAAGCTGTACTAATTAAAAAAATAAGTCAATGTAAGCATAATGTGCCTCAAAATGAGAGACCATAGCAGTTGTTTGATCTGGGTATAATAAGGACAAAGCATTACTGCTTTTTTTCTTGTAAACCTCGATTTGATCAACATGTTACTGTTGGTGGAATCTGTTGGTCAATTAAATAGTCTATTCTATGATTAAGTCAATTAAACAGACGTGTTATTAAGTCTGTGGACAGTGAAATGGATGCCACAACCACAAGCTTTTTTGAATCCTCTGTTTCTCTGTATGCTGTTGTCTTTCCTAGCAGATACATGACAGCCCTCAGAGGGTTGCACCATAATAGGATCTGAACTAAAGCCAATAATGACAATATTCACCCTCCTCCTACTTAAACTTTGCAAAGTATGGCATATACTGTGTAATACATATTGAAATAATTGTATGAAATATATAAGTACCATAGCATCAATTCAATAACATTGTACAGTATCCTATTTAAGACAATTACATTGTATAAACGTATATTGTATAATCACAGAATCTTCTCGGCTAACCTATAAGATCTATATCTATAACATTATTTATTGAAAATTAATTGTATAACTGATGATTTGTATCAATCATTAGCAAATACAAATGGTATTGCATATTTAAGTCATGTAATTGTGCAGTTACTTTTGTTCATTCCTATTATCAATTAGATAAACCGTTTTCAGAGCCTGGCTATTGGAAACATGGGCAGATTAGACCTTGATTTGTTATTTTATTTGTTGATACTGTCTGACAAACTATACAAATAGAATAGCATTGTCAATGTTGCAGGATTTGGCAATGCAGTTTATTCGGAAACAGTTTCCATATTATTCAGCTCCCTGATTTTGAAACATATTAATGATGATGTATTTATAATGTCATAATACAACAATTGGATTGATTATTACTCAATGAATTTGATTTATTAGTTTATTAGTACCTGCATCTGGTGAACACATATGGTGGAAAGTATTCAACTTCAACTGAAACTATTATTTAGTGATTCATTTGGTGAACTAAATATATGTATTTATTTATACTTATGTGTCAATAACATCAGAATTAATTTATCAACCTAGAGAAAACTGCAAAGATTTGAGTTGATTGAACTGAGATATGTCTCATTTACTTAACAGTGCTTGTGGACTACAACCCGGTAGATAATACTGCTGTGCATTATTCTATGTCATCCTATCTACTATTCCCATCACCATGCAATCAATAAGGATTATTCAGAATACAATCAGGAGAGTTGTGAATACTATTTGCATTGAATTAATTGAATTAATTAATTAAGCTGTAATTTAAACACTGTTACTGACCTCGCCTATATTCAAAAGCAATTGGAAAAGGTTACAAACACATAAAAAGCACAATGTATTAATTATACAGCTTTTAATACAGGTATTATTGTGTATTGGGTTTCTGACTACAGGGTTTATAAATTAACACTTTCAAACATGTTAATAATACAAATGTAATTAAAGCTTATAATAATAATAATTAAACTTACAATATGAGTATATACCTTGTACATTACCTTTCTAACCACACCAGCATCTACTACTACTATAATAATTATGTGGCACCTTCTGATATCACCTGACTTTTTGACAAAATAATAAACAATATCTGACTGCATTTGGGTCTACTCCAAGGGCATGCACGTTATGAAGAAGCTATTATAAGAAGAGGTAGAATACAAGGAAGAGGATGATGAAGAGTGTAGCTACTACCTTTAATTTGCTTTAACAGCAATTCAGACCATGAAGTGTGTTAGGGAAAGAGCTGCCTGACTTATAACCGCGTTTGTGAAGTGCTCAATGAATACTCAATTCAGGATTGCAAAAATATGATTTTAACCTCTTTCACTTAAAACTCAGTACAAAGATATGTTTTATTCACTTTACTTGATACGTATTTAGTTCAGTACAACACTATTGCAGGGGAGAAGGTTGTGAGATGCAGGATATTAATTGACTCAACAAAATTAATCAAAGAGCCTGTCTTTAATATGCGTTTGACACCACTATTCATAAGGCACCTGTTGTAAATGGACTTCAGCCCATTTACTGTGTAATATTTCAATGCAAAGTCAATGTTTTACATGCGATTTGGAAGTAATCAGTTAAGTAAATAACGCAATGAGCTCTAAAGAAATGCACATAGTTCCTCCATTGCAGATGATGATGATTTGACCCATTTACACAAATTTGTAAGTAAAGTCAGGTGTGTGTAAACTTTTTATTGTCTTGATATTGGCAACATGATATTAATTACTATCAGTGAACCAATGCCGGGGTGCATATTGGATTGGATGTTCAAAAACCAACCCTTTTATTCTACAAACATAAATAATGACGGTCATATAGCTCTCTGCTTTGTTCTTCTAAATTACTTATCTTTCAGTTTAACGTAAGTCCTGAGGCATTTGTGGTTGTACAATGAAAACCATTCATTATTTAAAATATTTGAAACAAATTATGCCCATAGTCTAGATGTTCTGAAAATAGATGGGATAAAAATATATAAGTATTTATATATAAAATATATATTTTGGTATGGTATCCAATAAAATTAATAGTTTTTAATTCACAAGTTCATAATGTTTATACACGAGAATGAAAACAGAAGTTTGGCATAATTAAATACTATTTTGGCAACAAACTATAATAAAAGCAAGTACACATATGGACACACCAACGTGCATACTTACAGAATCACACACGTATGATGCTTCAGTTTTATTTTTTGATGTTTTTATTGTGATTTTCCCCCAGTGAAGTGCACATACTTTAAATTGTTAATGAGGCTTGATCTAACAACATTTTAAATTCTCTAGTCCTTAAATTACATTTTAAATTCAGATTAGGCCTTTTCGAAGCTGACAAATGTGTGTGCCTGTTTACTAACTGAACATCTGAATTCACAAAGATGCTCTTTCTTTCGACTGGTTCAAACACAATACTCTGGATCAAAATAATTACCAGGAAGGTCTTCCATATAATGCCTCTCTGCATCTTAGCCATCTTCCATTTCAAAGCCACTTTCAATTATTTATGAATGAAATAACAGTTTTCAAGTGTTAATAATTTACAGCTATACGTACATGGCACAAGGATCAGGAATATTACAGCATTTATGGCTCCCATTCATCTTGTGTGATTATTCATCCTTAGTTTATTTTTTATATGGGAAAGTCCGTCAGTCCAAACTAGTTTAACATAATCATTGTAATGGTCAAAGAATGATTATGATCAAACTTTTTTTTTTTTTTATCATTTTATTTTTGTAAATTCTTATTTTTCACCTTTTTGGGAGGTATGAAAGATGTTACTGTTACTGAGAAATGTGTATTTTAATTGAGAGCAAACTATGCTACTGAATGATTGACCTGTACAGAACAGACATTTTCAGAACATTTAAGGTGAGGAATATATAATATTGCTATATTTTCTGTTACTGAAATTTGAATTATTTCTCATACAATGTCTGGATTTCTATGCAAATTATTTTAATTTGCATTTTATCAGCCTGCGTGTTTCAATGTTTTTCTTGTACTTAATTTAAATAAATAAACAACAAAGGCATGGATACATGCATAATATATTTGTTTAAATCTTACTACTAATACATTTGCATCCAAATGTATTGATACACTTGCTGAAGTGTAAGCTGGAGGAAGTGGAGAGGTTCTACATGTGGCTAAAAATCCCTCCTGAAATCTTGATAAATGTATTAAAAGGCAGCAACCAGATCCTCCCCAATTTTATCAAAGTCAAAGAATGATTGACATCTGACATACTAGGGTATGAGTACAGTACATTGCAGTATTTTTGTAAATACAATATTGATAGTTTTACAAATCTCTATAAACATATTGTTTACATGTGTTTATATCTATGTAGTTATGGTCCACATCATAAAAACAAAATCCTAAATTAACTTTTAGTTCAAAGTATTTTTTTTTTGTAATCTATGCAGTGTCAGTTAATATGAGATCAGGTTTGTTAGTTTTCTTGTTTATTTTAGAACAATGTTTTGTTATAGTTCATGTCCATGTGAGGTAGATAAAGTACATATTTGAGTTTTACTTCAGAAATGCCCTCACCCCTAAGTGGTGGAATGACCTTCCCACTGAGGTCAGGACTGCAGAGTCCCTGACCACTTTCCAGCGATTACTCAAGACCCACTTGTTCAGACTGTACCTGTAATACAGCAGCCTCATCTCCCGGGCTGCTCAGCACTCTTGCTATTATGCTTCCTTATGCTCCTATGTACTTACGTATTGTTAGCACTTATGTTGAGTTAATGCAACATAACTGTATGATGTCTGCACTTGTAGTACTAGGATGTATGCTTATTTGATGCTGTACTGATTGTACTACTGCACTTTTGTAATGCTGAAAATTATATCTTGTGTAAACTGTAAGTCACGCTGGATAAGGGTGTTTGATAACAACATTAACAACAATAATAAATAAATGGTAAACAATTGTAAATTATAGCAAATACAGTCTGCATAATTAATTAGGTACCTATATGACTGGTTGTTATTATACAGAACACAGACAAAATTAAACACAATATCTTAACCAGTGTCTTTTTCTAACATATCTAAATCACATGATTTACCCTGCCAAATGAAATACTAAATAAATAAATGGACTGAAATTTAATTTATAATGTAATTATATCTGTGAGGGGAAAAAATATATATCGTTAAGCAGCATATTTAGTGAAGGTTCTAAAAGTTAAGGTTTTCTGAATGTAGAAGTGAAGTAAAGCAAAGAAAAGCCTGGCACATGTGTAAAGATTCATTAAGAAGACCATATTTCCCATACCATTAAAGCTGCATCTGCAATTTACATAACACTAACTGCCAATACATTTTTTCTGTCCTCTCTTACTATCTGACACATTATTGCTTTTCCTTTTCATTTTATTTGCCCAGTGGTTAAGGGTTTGCATGCTCTTTTATTCTCTTAATTATTGAGTGAGGACACTGTGAGTTATCTAGTTTCCTACAGATAACATATACACATTTTGCATGAGCAACAAACTGCAAATACAGTAGTTTTTAAGCCTTTAGTGAATGTGTTGTTAAATAAAATATTTGTATAAATAAAGATAAAATATATACACATATTTGGTACAAAAACCATTCAAAACTAATTCAGATTCAACCTAGGCAAAATCTGTAACCAAGGAAACATACATTCAGCAATCATACTTAATCCAACCTTTTGTAATATGTTTATAGTACATTATAGTACATTTTGATGAGTAAATATTATTCTCAAATTTTGGTTAATATTTGATCCAAAAGAAAAATATATTAATGTAGAAATTCGGTTTTACTCAGAAATAAATTGATACACCCAACATCCACAAAGAAAACAAAATCCTACACTTACAATTATGGTTACAGATACCTATTGTGAAAAACTGGAAGAGGACACACACCCAAATGTGGTAGAGCTAATGGAATGAAGCATCAAACAAAGAAAAAAGAAAGCTGTACACTCTTAAAGCACTCCAATATAAAATAAAATTTATTATGCAAAAAACACACTAATATTTGGCCTAAAAGCCTTCATTCGGGATTGATGAAGCCTGATCAAGGATTTTTGGCTGAAACGTTGGTGTTAGGCACCATTAACAGTCATATTCTTTTCTAGAACAACCATAATGGGATATTTCCATTGCTTTATCTCTATATTTTTGCTGAGGATTTGCAGGTAGAACTGCAGGTAGAATACATAGAAGAGAGAGAGAAACCACACACTGTTAAACAGAGAAACAATTAAGTGGGCTGTATCTAAAGCTTTCATTGCATCTTCTGCATTTCCACTTATATTCTTGTAATCTATTTTGTTTAATCTTTTCTGTTTAAATATCTATTAATATAAATTGATAACTATTTGTATTAGCTCTCATTATCAAATACTTTACTATCTTATTCCTTGATTAGGACCTGCAACAAAGTGTTTTTTTTTTTTTTCCATTAAGTCATGGTCCATCAAAGTGATTGATCTATTGAACTGTTGTGGTCACCTTTTCTAAGACTATGATTTGTTCGCTTTTACCCCCCTTACACTGTTAAAGTTGTTTGAAATGATAAGATCAATACAAACACTTCCTCCTGTGGGTTCCTTGACAAACTGAGTTAGAAAGCTGCCATTAACCGGCTCTTCTAAAATCATTTTCAGCTTCTGTCCTCCAAATCGGTTCAGTAATTAAGAGTTATTACATAACCATTACCTCCCTGTTTTTTCTCATTTAGTAAAATAATTTTCACATTATTAAATGTTGTCAGAGTTGCAGTTTAATGCATAGCCCTTTAAAGTTTATTTTGAATGTATGTGTCTTTCATGCATATGGAGTCAGATGGTTTCTAATCTTTTATTACTTCTATTGCTTGTGGTCCACTTTTGAAGCGCTGCACCACCACATCCTCTGTACCATCTGTCCTTCTCGAACACTGATTACTTGGGCATAGACCAATTATAAACTTCAACCCACTAACCTCTAACAAATGTTGGACTTCTGTTGGCTGTGGGTAGGTGGGGTGAAGATTTCATTTGATCTGGCCTTTGTGTAACTGATATCATAGACAGTGACTTTCTTAAAGGGACATTAATGGTCATTGCTCAAAACATACAACATTAAAACCAACCTCGCATAGAGCTTCTGACATGTATTAAATCTTAAACTAAGTATCATTATTTTATTTTGTTAACATGATCCGTTCCCTCCACTGGATCATGTTATGGGCACGCACTCAGTTCAAGACATTGACCTTCACCTACCGCGGTCTCGACCACACTGCACCGAGTTACCTGCAGACCCTCATCTCTCCATACATCCCTTACAGACCACTGTGGTCTTCTGGTGCCAAAAGACTAACCACGCTTCCCTGCACTCCCCATCCTCTAGAGCCGCTCCTTTTCATCTCTGGCCCCTAAGTGGTGAAACGACCTTCCCATTGAAGTCAAAACAGCAGAGTCTCTGACCTCCTTTCCGGCGCTTACTCAAAACACATCTTTTCAGACAGTACTTGTAATTTAGTCATTTACTCTCCTGTAAGATAGCACTTATGCAATGTTTTATCATACTTCTTGCTGTGCTTTAAAAGTACTCGTATTGTTTATTTTGATTTCCCCTATGCTCCCTTTCCCTCTGCCCTTGACTGTGACTTAACATCTTGTCTGCACTTATCAGTGCAGCATTATGCCTTGAATTGCACTGTACTATTGCACTTTGTATTGCTCTTATGTCTTGTATGTCGCCCCGGACAAGGGCGTCTGATAATAAATAAATAAATAAATAAATAAAGATAGAGATTTGATATTGGTGACAGCTGTTATGCTGCAACGTTGCCTAACTGACCTGAAAAGTGGGCTTCATGACATAAAAAACATTTTTGTTGAAAATTGAAAAATCCACTCAACAGGATTACTGAATAGTTCACAGCCAATTTACCTTGGGCGGCATTACAAAGCTACTTACTGCAGGAGCTATAAATCACAAATTACCTTCCAGTCTCACGAAGATTCATAAATATTGTGTTTTTATCATTAAAATCTTTGTCTAATGTCTTTCTTGCTCAGTAAAGAGGATTACAAATATTAACAATACAATTAAAATTATTGTCCATATCCTATAATGTTTACCACACAGACTCCAATAACTGTCTATCAAACAGTTTAAGATAATTACTTTAAATCAATTTTCTTTATATAAAAAAGGTATTCATAATACATGTATCCAAACACCTTGTGTAACTTAAACTTGATTAAGTAAAGACAGGGTTGGTGTTCAAATAAAGATTTGGAACTGATTTGATTGCCATTTCGATAAAAGGAAGAAAGGTTCCAGTCATTACCAGATTACCAAGTGTCAGCATTGGTAAGTCAGAACTCTCTGAAAGTTTAAAGGTCTATTCACACTGGACGCAATGCGACTTTTGTGGTATGCCAAACCTCACCTGTTTAGATAGGGAGATTTCACACTTCTTGTGACACGACAACGTGACATTGAAGAGAAAGTGTTTCCAAGTCTGTGATTTTGTCACACGACATTTAGGGAAGTGACCAATGAAAAGCTTTCTACTGCTCAGAACAATAAAGTAAACAAAGATCAATACAAGGCTGTAGAGATGCCAACCCAGGAGCTAAAAGCAATAGAGGTGTAGGAATCTCCAGTTCTGAAAGGTAAGTTATTTTATTATTATTCAAATGTTACATTAGTTAACAGATAATATGGTAGCTTCTCTGTGTGCTCTAGAACCAGTGGTCACATTGTACTTAGCTGCACTACAAATGCATTAAACATTTGCATACATTTATATACCGTATATTCAGTGGCGGTTCTAGCCCCTTTCATTTGCATGGCTGGGGCCAGTCATGTAGTAGTGGGTGTATTGTCCACGATGTTAGCTGGGGAGGTGGGGGCGGCTGACGGTGTTTTGTCCACAATGTGAGCGGTGGGAGGGGGCCAGGGGGGCCAAGCTTGCCCCCCTTGGCCCCCCCTGAGAATACTTTTTACTTTTTGAGAATATATTACTCTATATGCCCATATAGTTTATTATATGCTGCCTATATGATTATCTGAATTACATGATTTAACTTAAACATATAGCCAACATTACCATAACTTTTTTTATTTTTTATTAAACTGTTGCATCACATGCAACTGTCGCTACTGGTGTGAAAGGCTATGTCGCAAATTGTGACACCTGTATAATAGATATGACAAGAAAACCTGACAAAACGATATTGCATATTTGAACTGTCCCATCAATTTGACCCATTATGCACTTTCTTAAATATGGGCAAAGGAGTGGGGATATTTATTTGAAAAGGTAAAGCTAATGTCAATATCCCACTGTGAAGCATAAGAGCTGTTTTGGAACATGGTTTGAACTGAGGGATGGAAGGATTTCAAAGTATGGTGATAGCGATGAAGAAGGTCTAATGGGATAACAAACTGCAGCACACAGCCATGCATACAACCAAATGGTTAAGGGAGTATACAATCAATGTCCCTTAAATTATTATTATTATTATTATTATTATTATTATTATTATTATTATTATTATTGTGGCAACTTTATTATATTTTAAAATTGCCCTCACATATACAATTTGACTATATGGGGAGTTACATGGGACATATAATATCTATATAAATTGAGCAGTAGTGAATTAGATCAGAAGATTTATGCTACACATACAGGTACAAATATTCTTGTCTCTTGAGCATTTTGAGTGACAGAACCACTCAGCTTCACTTATATCTTACATGCTACTGTGCTGAAGCTTTTGTTTATGTATTTATTGTTACAGGTGATTTATAATGTATTCAGTCCATATCAAGAGGGTTAAATCAACACATATTTACCCTGATAGATGTTCTGCAAATTCAGTGCCTGACAGGTGTATCATTTGTTATGTTAAAAGGGGGCATAACAGTTGACAAGCTAGGTGACAGTTTCAGTTTTATTTATTGATAATATCAAAGTTATGTGAATTGTACAGTTATGAGAAATTGACTTAATAAAAAATGCTAGTTAAATTAATTTAACATGGAAATTACAATAACAAAGAAAACTGTCCCTATACAGAGAATGAGATAATATTTATAGTCAAATCACATTTTGTAGAAAATATACTTTTATTACTGCACTGGGAAATCAGAACCTGTTCATTAAAAATGGACACATGCAGCTCTCCCAAGTTAAATTAGTGTGGTCAGAAATTTAATTTGCCGTCAGATTTACAGAGGAGTGGGTTTTTCAATTCAAGGCTGATAAAACTGTCTGTCATGAATGATCTAATAATGGAATTAACTATTGTGTCGAGGCTTATTTTCTTTGAAGATAGAATGGAAATGTGGAATACATATTTCTGTTTATGGAAGTACCGTAAAATTCTTAAGCTTTACAATCCTAGTTAATATTCCATTTTTATTATGAACCTGCACCTGCAAAAAGATAAGCCAAGAGGAGTGATGTGTAACAAATTTGCAACATTTTGGCTTAAGGATCTCTTGCCTATCCTATTATTACCACAGTAATGATAATAAAAAGAATAATGAGTGAACCTTCACATTTGGTATTATGGAAAACTGATATTCTTGGATGTCTTTAGTGTCCCATTGCACATTCTAAATTGAATATTATTGATCACATTATGTATGCAGGAATTGTTGGAACTCAAAGCAGAAATCATTAGGAAAAGAATCTGCCAATTTTTAATAACGATTGTAATTTACAAAATTAATTATGAGGATTCTAAAGTCTCGCTGTATAACCTGCAGAGCCAATACTTAAATATACTTATGAAAACTGATAAATATAACGATGCTTTGTGAATGCAACCCCGGTTATCTGAAAAAGGAAGCACTGCCCAAGGGGGAGGGGTTTCAGCGCAACATCTCTATATCAAAGCTGCCATTGGCCCCTGTGCACTTCACTAAAAACAGGTCCCTTCCTATTTCCCGTTTGTATAAGCCATGACACCTGCACAGGAATGTCCTCTTTTGCTAAGAGACTTGAACTCCCGAGCGACCTTGCAACCCTTGGGCAGCGTTTCCTTTTACAGATAACAAGGGTTGTATTCGCAACCTATCATTATCTTTCAAGTCGGAAGCACTGCCCAAGGGGGAGGGGTTACTGTATAACAAAACCATCACAAGGGAGGAGGCAGCGAGCTGATAAGGGAGCTTGCCCTGAGGTGTACCGCTATTGGGCCTCGGCAACACAACTCCAGACAGGAGCCACAGAGGCCCCTTGGGGCCACATCTGGGATGCTAAGGAGCGAGGCCCGCAGTCTACTGGGAACTGTCTGCAATCAGCATATACAAAGTGGGGCTACAGGTCAACTCTTACGCACTCCGTTCACAATAGCAAGGCTGGCTGCTCTACTAGTGCATCTAGGAGCGAGGCCGTATATATACTTGCACAAGATATGGCACGGGCAATCAAGGAACTTGTGTGCTCTCCGCGAATTAACGTGGCAGTGGATTCCTGATCCTGCAAGAGCGGGGCCACAGACCCCCTGTAATTCAACATAATATACAGCTGGCTAGTCAGACAGTAGAGTAGCCACAGCTGAGCACAGTAAATACAACGCGGGCAGCAGGAACATTCATGTCGCCTCTGCGCAGCACAGGAGCAATCTCACTCAACTGAACAGTACAGAGTGGCCAGCTCCACTGTGCTGTCATAATATATATATATATATATATATATATATATATATATATATATATATATATATACACACTCACCTAAAGGATTATTAGGAACACCTGTTCAATTTCTCATTAATGCAATTATCTAACCAACCAATCACATGGCAGTTGCTTCAATGCATTTAGGGGTGTGGTCCTGGTCAAGACAATCTCCTGAACTCCAAACTGAATGTCTGAATGGGAAAGAAAGGTGATTTAAGCAATTTTGAGCGTGGCATGGTTGTTGGTGCCAGACGGGCCGGTCTGAGTATTTCAACCATTTCTAGGGTTTACAAAGAATGGTGTGAAAAGGGAAAAACATCCAGTATGCGGCAGTCCTGTGGGCGAAAATGCCTTGTTGATGCTAGAGGTCAGAGGAGAATGGGCCGACTGATTCAAGCTGATAGAAGAGCAACTTTGACTGAAATAACCACTCGTTACAACCGAGGTATGCAGCAAAGCATTTCTGAAGCCACAACACGTACAACCTTGAGGCAGATGGGCTACAACAGCAGAAGACCCCACCGGGTACCATTCATCTCCACTACAAATAGGAAAAAGAGGCTACAATTTGCACAAGTTCACCAAAATTGGACAGTTGAAGACTGGAAAAATGTTGCCTGGTCTGATGAGTCTCGATTTCTGTTGAGACATTCAGATGGTAGAGTCAGAATTTGGCGTAAACAGAATGAGAACATGGATCCATCATGCCTTGTTACCACTGTGCAGGCTGGTGGTGGTGGTGTAATGCTGTGGGGGATGTTTTCTTGGCACACTTTAGGCCCCTTAGTGCCAATTGGGCATCGTTTAAATGCCACGGCCTACCTGAGCATTGTTTCTGACCATGTCCATCCCTTTATGACCACCATGTACCCATCCTCTGATGGCTACTTCCAGCAGGATAATGCACCATGTCACAAAGGTCGAATCATTTCAAATTGGTTTCTTGAACATGAAAATGAGTTCACTGTACTAAACTGGCCCCCACAGTCACCAGATCTCAACCCAATAGAGCATCTTTGGGATGTGGTGGAACGGGAGCTTCGTGCCCTGGATGTGCATCCCACAAATCTCCATCAACTGCAAGATGCTATCCTATCAATATGGGCCAACATTTCTAAAGAATGCTTTCAGCACCTTGTTGAATCAATGCCACGTAGAATTAAGGCAGTTCTGAAGGCGAAAGGGGGTCAAACACAGTATTAGTATGGTGTTCCTAATAATCCTTTAGGTGACTGTATATATCGCGTGGTGCAGGAAGCAGATCATGCACCCTCCATGTAACACGGGAGCAGTTGTCACCTACTAGCGAAGCTAGATGCAGGAAAACAGCGGGCTCTAACATTACATAATATATACATATACACTGTGGGGTGCAGGAGCCAGCTCATGCACCTCTTGCGCAACATGGGAGCAACAGGAGCAGTCACCTCCTGCTCGACTAGCACAGCTAGGACCAGGGTGTTGGCAAGTTCCACTGTGTGAAATGAAGGAGCCAATAAACAAGGTGGGGCATGCAAGAGATTCCTGCTCAAGTAGCACAGTTAGGAGAAGGAGTGACGACAAGCTCTACTGTGACAGCAAGGCTAAGTAAAGAAGCGGGGCAACAGGAGACCAACCTCACCAAAATTGAACATTGCTGCTGGACAGAACACTGTGTATCCAGACACCTGAGTGTGGGATACAAGCGCCGCGTAGGCCCGTAGGCTTAACCACACCGTGTGTGCCGGGGTTTCTGGGGTCACCGGGTGACGCGGGTCCGGGGTCCGAGTGTAGTAGGCCACCAACCGAAGCGGGTCCTAGAACTGAGGCCCACACACACAAACAGTGGAGTTCAGCAGAGCTCGTTCCCAGCAAGCTGAGAGAGCAAGATCTCCTACAGCTGCAGCTGCACGCTGTAGTGCGGGCACAAGCCGGTGGAGGAGCCCCTCACGTGAGCACGATCTCTTATGACAGACCGAGGCTTAGGCTGGGTGGCTGGGGATTGGGTTAACTGTTGACACTCTCGCTATGGAGGAAAAGCCATGTGGACAAAAACCAACACAGCGATTAGTCTGTAAATAATATAATATATAACAATAATTATATTAAAATTACTAGATAAGCCCTGCGTGATGTATTTTGAAACCGAAACTGAAAACAAAGCGTAGCCGGACCTCCGGAGCACAGCTGGACCTCCGGGGTGCAGCCGGCACAGAATGGTGTTAGTTAATAACTAACTAAAAAATAAACAGAGACAGACAAATGTGGTGATGGTGGGTGAACAGCACTATTTGTGCAGCCAGCCGACCAAAAGCAGAAGTTTGTGTTGTAAATAAACACACAGAGAGCTCTCACAACTTGATGTTCCAAAGGCAAAAATGGCAAAAGAGGAAGTTCCTGTGCAGTCTTGTACAAACAGGAAGTAGGAAGGGACCTGTTTTGAGTGACGTGCACAGGGGACAGCTTTGATATAGAGATGTTTCGATTGGGTTCCAGCGGAAGTGTGCTGCCCCCTTGGGCAGTGCTTCCGACTTGAAAGATAACTATGTCTAAAGTTTCTGCAAACAACTGGGAGATTACCACATTTGTGTGGTTTTACTTTTTTCCACATTAACCTCCACATTTGCTCTTTAAACATTGTATTTATGGTACTTCAATTGCACTTTATATCACATATCATATTTACAGTTTTATTCAAATCTATGATACAGGAACAAAACCTAAATGTAGCAAAACTGACAATGTTACTGGAATGTACATTTAAAAGAGAGCTTCACTGATGATTCATGGAAATTCTATTTGCCTTTGTCTCCAAACACATGTTGAGCTACAGGTTGGAATCCATGTGTTCTAGTGCCTTTTTGATAAAGGTACACATCAATAATTGATTGCAAAGTTATTTGTGGCTTCTATCTCTTTCATTAGAAAGAGATCCTTTTCAAGATCTCTAATGACTTTTTAGTTGTAGTTAATGCAGATGTTTTCAATTCCCTTAGACCAGACTAGATCACATGGACCAAAAATCAATGTTTCTTGAGAGGGACATCAAACTCCAGACAGATGCACTGTCACCCTCACCGTGCACTTTACTACAGTAGAAGAATATACATGTGAACAATGTCGTGCTCTTGAGATTTTCAGTAAAAGAGCAGTATCGCACCTCTGGCTGGGTGTAGATAAAGTCTGCAAAATGTTTACAGCAGTAGTTAGGCATGCCATGTTTTTATTTTATTTTCTAACCAAAGCATTTAAATCAATCAACTAATCAAATCTATTCTATTGAGCACCAGTGCTTCATGTTAATCATACATAAATAAATCTCAATAACATTGATATGATTTTCCGTTGGTTCATTTCAAAAGTACTTTGGGAATGTTTCAGGACCACTATTATAAACAAGTAAGGACACAAAACACAATTTCATTCAGCAACTGAATATCTGTATGATTAAATGGAGTATCATTTTCAACATCTACACAAAAATAACATTTTGTCAAAAAGATTACAGTGGATGATTATGCTGCACTCCAACTCCAATTTCATCCCAAATGTGTTGTTTTCGATCCCATGGGCCAATGTAGATACTAGAGGCACACTATAGTGCTTTGAATATGCACATTGTCATGTTTCAAGGTGTGTAACATTTTGTGGCTTTAACGACTCCACATTACCTAGGTAGACCTATCCCTTAAGACATCCCCTACAGTGTGGAGGTATCAGATAAAGCTGGTATACATCACCCCATGCCATCACAGGTGTGCCATGACCAAGGAATATATTTTCCAACCTCCAATACTGATATTGTATGATGCTCTGTGCTATTTTAACCTTTCAAGATAACTCTGCTATTAACCATGACAATCTGTATTGAAAATGTTGAAAAGTTAAATTGTATAATAGATTGTTCTTAAGTAAGTCTTATAGCCTCACATGCATTATTTTATGAATATTAATATGCACTGAGTTCCATATTCATGTTCCCTTGTATTTTGGTTATTTTCTCAAACTGGTGTTCTTTCCCTCAAATTCTTTACATAACACCTCAATGTCCATTTATAGGATTTGCTCCTGTTGCAGCAGCTATTAAATATATAATTAAAAACAACAATGTAAAAATGCCCATATTATTAAAACATATAAACAAATAATTAAAATAAACACATAAACAACAGAAGAATTGCACATTCGATTAATTTGTTTAAATCAGGGATAATTAACTTGTTTACACCTGAATATCTTATAATTATAACATTTTCTGTGTGTATTATCATCAGCAAGAAGGCCTTTTGCGAAACAGATTTGACTTGACAACAATTAATAGCTTGCTCTTAATTTTAATTAAGAAACTCCATTGGCTGTAAGTCTATATAAATTAAAGTTGATAAAATTACAATTCTCATAAAAATAATATAAGTTAAAGGGACACTTAGTTCTCAATGCTTTTTTTTTTCGTCAACATTTCTTCACCAGAGGCAGTAATTACAAAATCAAGCATCTGTTCTTCAATACTAAACATTTACTTAGCATGTTTTAACCCCTCCCACACAGATGCTATTCATAAGACCTAAGTCATGTGTGATCTCCAGGTCTTGGAAATGGTACTGCCAATGAGGAGAATAGCACTTATGATTACACATTATTTAGGTAGCATGAATAACTTAGCACACAGTTAATTACACAATTGTATAATACGCTCATTTTACATTGTGTATCATAATGGGGAGGCAAAGTAGCGATAAACAAAATATGCCTCCCTAGCATAGGAAATCCCCATGTTGGGCTTGAATAAAGTGGAATAGTTTTGTAACACTAAACTAAACAGCACACATAAGCAAGAGCTTGGTCTTATTTATTGAAGTACTGAAGTGTCTTCTGTCTTTGATGCAGACCAGTGCTCCCATCATGTTTTCTCTCTCTATATATATATTTTTTTTTTAAGAAACACACATTTACTGTTCTCTTTAAAATCATAGGTTGTTAAATATCATAGTTATAAATGTCATGTAAGGAATTTTTTTTAATGAGGCTTATTTTTTTATATATATTTTTTTCAAGTTTTAGTTTTCTCCTTAGCATGGACTAAGTTTGCCACTTCCATTTGAAAAAAATAAAAATAAACAGTTGCCCAAATTTCCACTGGGAAATTTGCAGGGGTAAGCGATTGATAAGAACATTACTCAGGCCCACGGTGCTGATGAGTGGCATCTCCCAGAGCGAGTAGATTTTTATTGCAGTAATGCTTTCTTCCCCTTATAATCACATTGAGACAGATAAAAGCTTTGTACTCACACATCATTCACATAGCAGGGATACGGCATTTGCTGAACAAATACGCCGAGTGGCTGGGATTTGGACGTGTGTGTTCGTATAATGCCGTGGTCCATCATGTCCTGCAGATAGGCAAATCCTCCCCATATATAACGCAAGTCGTTATAGGAATTGTCACGAGCCCCGGGAGCCCATAACCTTATTAGAAAAACACAAATCATTGTCAGCAACTGGGGAACGGGAGCCTCTGTGAACATACAATGCACATTGTAGCTGTTTTAGACCTCTGTTGCTTTCCCTTTTCCCCTCAACAAATGCTACAAATTACTGTTAATCTATGAGCACCATGTGACAACAAAAAATACAAGAACAACATGAAAACTGTCACAGCTACTTACAATCCATATTGATTATAGTCATATAGCCTAATCACAAAATGATATAGTGTGTTATTCTTTATGTATATGTAAGGTAAAAATAAATAAATAATGAACAATTGTTTTTTTATCGTGTTTAGTGTTGTTTGGTGTCTGAAGTTCTCAGGGTATTGTGACAGACACCTTCCATGCCATCAGTTTAAGGGTAGTAACTGTTGGCTGAACAAAGCCTGAATGTCCCCCAGTGCTGCCTGTTTGTTAGTCACATATAAAAAAAAAACTTGTAAGAGTCATTTGGTAGAAGTGTAATCTCTTCTCAATCTCAAGCACCAACAGTCTGGCACTCAGAATTCCTATAGCCTTTTCTCATTACTCTGGTGTCAATCTTGGTCTGTTGTGACTATCTTCCAAATCAATGAAAAATAAATGTTAAAATGGCTTCTGACACTGCAAATGTTACACAGAATTCAACACTTGTCCTGACACACATTTCAAGTACTTTTCAGGGTTCTTCAATGATCAATTTGATAATTTCCGCAGGTCTAGCTGAAAGAGTATGACATCATTTTAAATGCCAGTATCATATTGCCAACAGCACAATTTAAGCTTTTGTTGCTTATATATGTTTTTACCCACTGCACTGTAAATAATAAATGCACCATCCTGTACCATATCCCTGCCGTTTCCCTAGTCCCCGCATATTAATTGAACCCATCATCGGGGTCATCCCTCCACGGTGCCACTATATATATGTATGTATGTATATATGTATGTATGTATATATATATATATATATATATATATATATATACACATATATATACACACACACACACACACACACACATATACAGAGAGAGAGAGAGAGGTAATTCAGTCTATTTTGTTCATTGTACGAATCCTATGAAACATTCACAGTGTCAGAAGACAATTTTAATGTTTAAATTGAGGTTGTTCCTAGCATAAATGAAAAATACATAAACAAAAATGTAGTAACAATAAAAGTAAATTAAAATCTGTTGCACTGAAAAGACAGGAAGGCGTGATTTGGTCTGAACCGGAATATCACTGAACAATAGAGGACAATATACTCACAGAAGGTATTTATCTGACTACCACCTGTTGTTATGCATTAGGGAGTTTAACTTTTTCACCTGAACATGGCTTTTAAGTGGTAAATAAATCATACCATATTGGAAGTAAAACAAATCTTCAATTCAAGCTAGTTTTTCTTTCTGAAACTGTCACATTGTAGAATTTGCAAAGTTCTTTATGCTGTGCATTAACATTAGAAGTATTTTGTTCATGTTTTTCTTGTATTTGTTTTGTATTAATTGTATTGTTACAGGTTTATAGGAGAGTCTGGCATCATGCATGTGGAAAATCAATACTTGCTAACATGTAGGCTACATCATTTTGGTCCCTTGAAACACACTTTGTTTTATTTCAATTGAAATTGTGAATTCCTAAAAACCCCTTATTTAACTCCTAACATCCAACCCCTATGAGCATCGCTACCGTGCACCGAAGAGAAGCAGTAGCAGATACCTTAATAGTTAGTTAGCGTGATAAAGAAATGCATGAGATTTTTTATATGGAATACATATCTGTCAGACATTATAAGAGAAATGCTGACAATTTCCTAAAACATACAGACTGTCTGGCATGCATACAAACATAATTTTGGAAGCATGAATTTGCTTACATACCTCTCCTTCACTTTAGTTGTCCGTTCAACTTCATCAATGTCCATCCTAATTTTATACTTCACAAAAGGAGGAGGCTGACTGGCTTTAGTGTCCATAGCTTCAAATACAATCCCAGCCCAGAACTTCTTCTCTTGAATTAACTTCATGGACTTTTCAATCAGTCTTTCCTCATTGGGGGCTGCTTCAAACTTGTCTAAGGCTAAGCACTGTAAGAAATACAACCATCCAATGAGAAATATAATGTACATATAAATCAACATAAAGAGCAATATGTATTAAACTTTACATTTTTAATTGTATTAAAATACATTCTACTGCATGTGCACAGAATTTGCTTGTATATTCAAATAGCTTAAAAAAACAGGCCCATACTGTTTGGAATATGTTATTTTTGCAGACATTGTGCTACTTCTTGTCTAAGATGATTGTGATAAATAGACATCTTAATTGTACATATTTAAATATTTTCCCTGTGATTATTATCCTTTATCTTGCCTTATTATGATGTATTATGCTCATGGAAAAGGTGAGTCTTGAGGCTAGAACAACACAGATAGTAATCCCAGCCACCTGCAAGTTGCAGAACCCCCGTGGGAAGATTCAAAGTGGCCTGGTGGTCTCCTGGGCCATGGTGAGAGGACAGATTTGAGTTTATTCGCTTCACTCTGCTACAGTGACCTCCAACAAACTGGCACCCAGTGAGACATGGCTTGTTTGCCACAGCTGAACCTGATCCCCTGGGTTCAATTTCATAGCAATAGCTGCTCATTAGGTTAATTTTGGTGAAGAGAGAATCCATCCAGATGTAGAAATTAGACTCATCAGTTGCACTGTTTTGTTTTTTAAAAAGCTAGTCTGGTTTATTTCCTGTCCAGAGTACGGCACTAACCCTGACTGATGATGTGTAACAGGGTGGCTGTTCACATGTTTTATGACTTAATTATTATTACTTGTTAAATATTTCACTCTAGTACAGATGTACTTGATTTGAGAAATGGAAGCGTTGTGAAACCAGGAGGATTTTTGCCTAATAGGTATTTAACCAGTCTTTAGCGATCAGTACTAATCCAAAACAGAAATACTAATACGAGTACAGCAGTAAGGTAGAGAGGTGTGGTGGTGTTGTGTTTCGAGAATTATGAAGGGAAGATGCTTAGGGTGTTTGTAGACATAACTCCAAAGGCTAAATATGACAGATAGGTGTAGTGTGACAGATAGATAAGTGTTAAAAAAGTCTTCACTCTGCTCCCCCTTTTATCTTTGCCTTTAAATTTGATTTCTAACTTTGCTCTCAGTAACACAAAGCTAAGCAAATTAAAATTCCATTTTGATGTAACATGTATTTATTGAATAAATTGTGCTTTTAATGTCTCTACCTATATACAGTATAATTTTTTGGGGGACAACTGAAATAAACATCAGGATGATCTAAAGTACAGTGGAGTGCATGTGTATTGCATTATAAATGCACATTTTGAATTAAAACACTGTAATTCTATACAGAGAGATGTTTTCTTTTTCTTTTTCTTGATGATTCCAATGTGTCACACATGCAATCCACATACAATTATAATAAATTCTGTATTAATCTAAACAAACAATCATGGATCAGCACTAAACAATGTCAGTGCACAGAATGCTTCAAATCAAAGTTGGTGATTCAAATAAACATCTCAGAAATGTTTTTAGTTTTTAAATAGTCTAAAAGATGTTCTCATACATCTGCACCTAATTGTACATCTTATTTCTGCCTGTGAAAAGTACTGAGTGATCATCCTATCTATGCTGTACTACATACACAACCCCCTCACTGCTATCTCCCCACCTTAGCAGAGATGGGTAGAACACCTGCCATTTGTTCATCGAATTGAGCCTGCTATTGCAAATGCCAGTAGATAATTATGAAGAGGCAGGTACTTTTATCAGGTACTTCCAAGCACTGAAGCACAAAGCCTCGCTCCTTCAGATGCATAAAAGTCTTGACATGGCACAGCAAAGAAGCATAAACAAGGCGGTTTCTGCACCTGCTGCAGGTTTAGATACAGTGCTGTTTAGCTACAATTTAAATAAATTTCAGCTAAAAGAGTCCAAAGGTGTGGGAAGAACAATGGTATCAGAAAATAACAGACCCCTAGGAATTGAGTCAGAGTGCGGAGAGCTTCACTGGTGTAGTTGAAGGAGTTTCTCCAGTCATAGGTAGGCATTCCTGGACGCCGTCCTTCTGGGGGGCCATTGTACAGGAAGTTCGAAAGACGCTCTGCTGTCCATCCGGTTCCATTTATTTGGAGGTTCAGAAGCGTTGCCGCCACAGGGTTATTGAGCAGTGCCTATTCCGTGAGAGAAATGCACATTTCAAACGGACATCAATCAGTGTTCTCTGAAATCAAAGGCAGAATGCAAAACAATAGAAATACAAGCGATCTCCATGATGCCACATTGTGTTAATGCTGATTATCATGTATTAGAATTGCTAACATTTTATTTTGTATACCAATTAAAAGATTCAAGCTAGATGGCAGTATTGTACTATAACCTTGTGCATGAACCCCCCCTCCCATACACACACATACACACCACCCTCACCAGCAGCCCCCTTCCCACCTCCCTTTTCTTTTTCCTTCTTTTCTTTGCTGCAGGGACAAGAGCAAGGACTACAAATGTACTTGTAGCCAAAAGCAGACACACAGAGTATGCTTTTACCTAGTGGTCAATGTGTTAATACAAATATATGTTAATCTCAATTGAAATAAGGTTGCTATAAAAATAAGGACCCCGTCTGTCCTGCTGAAAGAAACAAATATGATTTCTTAGTGTGATTTATAGTTAGATAGATGGATGGATATAGTGCTCTTTTTGATTCTTGTATAACAAAATATTTTCCAGGAGCTAAATGTAAACATTAAAAAGTTACTGTTAAAGTTAACATTTGTGTTTCAATGCAGAAATCACTTTTTCATAACTTATCCTAATTATCGATCAAGTTTTAGTTTAATGCCACTCTTTTAAGGTAGGAAGGTTATCCCTATGAATTATTCAGCATATTTCATTCATTAGTTTTGAATAATGGCATACATCTTCTTAGATACGTAAGGTGCCCATGTATTTTCAGAGCCATTCAGTGTGTAATTAGACAAAACAGGGAGTTATGCAAGACATGGCAGTTATTGAATTGTAGGGTCAAAATAAAATAAAACATCTCTGAATCACAACTCAGAGATTTCATTAGCAGTTTCAGCGATGAGTTTTGTAGAATGATTTACACTGTGGATGAATTTAGCAGCACAGCTGTGGATCTGGAATTTCTTAACAAAATAGCCCTGTACAAACATATTATCACTGGGATTGCAGTTCTATAAGTGTTGCTAATGTTGTGAATATAACATCATGAATTGTTCTGTCTTCATTAATCATCCGTTTTTGTGTACATGGACATGGATGCATTTGTTTACAATGACAATGTTGTAAAAATGATTGTGTGTATTGTACAAGGCAATAATTAGTGTCAAAGGAGATGAACACACTGCTTTTTTAGGTTTGCTTTGGTGGCTGCTGAAGGTTTTGATTAGAAATTAATTAATTAATTCCAGTGCCACAGATATTTAATACAATTATATATTTCCAAAGAACAGGTGCCCTATGATATAGGTTTTCTTAATGGTAATGAGGGGGAGGAATCAAATCAGGGATTTTACAAATCTCAATTACAACCAATCTCTCACCTAGGAACATGCTAAAGCGCTTGCAAATGAGTCCGGAATGTCAGGTGACATGTGCTAAGAGCAATAACTTTTGCATTGCTTAAAGAATTGTTTTGCGGAAATAATTTGTGTTTGTGGTTAAACCGTTGATGAATTTGTTAATTCTGTGTGTTTCTGCAAAACAAACACAACAATGGTGTGGAGATTGTGCAAATGAGGTGTACCATTTACTAAAACGAGATGAACTAAAGCTACCAGCCTTTGTGACACTTTCAATTGAGTCAAATAGTTAAGAACTCTGAAAAAGCATGTTTTAAACTGTCACAATCCGCAATCCTTTCAAAGGAAATGTGGGGAAAACACATTACCAAGATCAAAAGAACAAATCATGAACAGGTACAGTCTTGCCAGCCACACAATTATTGAGCTACTGGATGATCATGCTTGCATGCTTGAGCCTTAAAAATGATATATGATTTCTGTTTACCCAGCTTGCTGTGAGCAAGAGACTGTACTCATATGCATTTAAAACCTCCTGTTTATTCTGAACTATATTTATAGAAATAGAAAACATTCTGTGAATGTCCAGGTGATTTGTGATTCAAACTTAATAATCATAAATGTTGTAGCAAAGAGTCTCGGGTCAGTCCACGACTACTATTGTTTTAAGAACGATCAAATATTAAACCAACTGAAAGAAATATGGAAATTGCTGGCTATTAGGTAAGGATACCTGGTTTAAATAGTAAATGGATGTGTAAGGGGTGGGATACTCAAACACCGATATTCAGAAAAACTCAAAACACTTTTCCATTGACATCATATAAACAGTGTGCATTTAATAATATTAATTTATTGGCATACTTGTATATACCACATTTTGAAGTGTATATCTATCTATCTATCTATCTATCTATATTCTATCAAGTATATTTAAGAAAAAAACAATTTAGGTCAGTGAGAAAATATGGATGTATCCAGGACACTCCTATTTAAGGAAAACATATAACTATAAAAAATAAAAAAGCTTTTTGTTTTCACAAGTGAACTAAAGCACTAATTGACCTTAGATTAATTATATCAAAATCCTTGACTCAGCTGGGCTAATTAAGAAGACTGAATTGTACAGACCTATAAAAACCTTTATCAAGTAGTTCTGTAATGGTAATAGTCATTTCCTTTAATAGCACTGTCAAAAAACAAATAAACTCATAAATCACAGAACAGACTATCTCTTTGGCTGAACTACTAAGTGCCTCATAGGATTAAAGCCTCATAAAGGACTAATCCTATGGTCTGAAGATCACAGGTTTGAATTGAGCTGGCCACTGGAATAAATGTTGGTAAATGTAGCAGAGGGATAGTAGACCTGCTATACAATATAAACACCCGTCCCTTGTTACTCAAGTGTGGGATTGTGCAGCTATCAGTCAGGTGTGTGCACTTCTCCCAGTAAGTATGAAAGCGGCACTTTTAAAGTAGTTTAACAATAATTGAACACCGTGGCAGCATGTATTGAATGAATTGTTAATGGGATCTCCTTGAATCATGACTAACACTCAGTAGTTAAGTGGGATATAAAAGGATAATTATTTTTGTTATATTATAACTGTAAACATAAACATAACATAACCTCACTAGTATTACAGGATGTTTTGAACATATATTACAACATGTTTCTCTACTGAGATAAATAATGTTTGAAAGACTGCTTCACTACTACACAAATCCACAGCGAAATACAGATTTTGCTAATTTAAGGAAACAAATAAACACTACTTGTTTAGTAGTTTGGTGAGGGTAAGGGTTAATCTATATATTGTTGTGGTTCAAGGAGGAGACTTAAAAACAGTGCATCCAGAAGAATTAGTATTCTGTATTCTTCACTGTTGAAATCAGAGTATGTACAAAGAAGGAAACAAAGTATATCGACTAAAAAAAAAAAATAAAGCCCAGTGTTTAAGACTAAAGGTTATGGCTAGGGTAATGAATACTCAGAATATGCATGGCTCTTTATTACAACTGCCAATAAATTAATTTTAGATGACACTAGAGTAATCTCAGTTTCAGGTGAGCGTGGTTTTCTGAAGGTTTATGCTCCTTCAGTGCTACACTAATCCTTCCCAGCTGCGAGGGTACAAATTATTCAGCACTTACCCATAATTAGTTTCTCATTCCCTCTATGACACAGGATGAGCAGCAATAGAAATATAATTAGAAAGTTCACTTTTTTCATTTTTTTTTTTAAATATGTGGCTCATCGTGTCTAACAGTATGTTGGAGAAATGACGTTCTTAACATGTTGTTTATACATGCCAACTGCAATTGTTGACACTTTCACCCGTAATATATTATCTGACAGCAGTAGCCTTTGCGAATCACAGGACCATTTGTTTATTTGTCTTAAAATCAATTTGTGTAATACTACTATGCCAAACATTAGTGCAAGCATTTACTTAAATACTAGATGGTAGTTTTTATTTAGAGAATCTAGTGATTTATACTACTAACCATACTACTAATACTACTACTACTACTACTACTACTACTACTACTACTAATCATAATAATAATAATAATAATAATAATAATGATGATAATCATATTTTAAAATGGTGTTTAATCATTGCTAAGACATTTTCTAAATGTATGATTAAGAAACCCTATACATGTTTCACAACTGCATTGTTCAAGACTTGTATTCCTGCACACCATATTAAGTTGAAGATCTAGTAAGTAACAGATCTTTTATTTTTATTAATAGAAGTATAAGCGTCATTCTGATGCATTTGTGTAGCCACTACACAGAGAAATATTTTCAGATCAGATGTTTTCACAGATGAATCAATCTGAAAGAACATTTTGTTATTTAAAAAAGGCAGTGTGAAACTTGACCTTTGTCTTAGCTTTCCATTAGTCATTAAAATTGATTGTACCCAACACTTATTTCCATTTCCATTTCAAAGTAATAATCTCATCCCTCACACTTTGTCTCATGCAAAAGTATTACTTTTATTTACCTATATATTGGTTTTTACAGTAGAAGCGCCAATTTTACTCATAGCTAGTAGTGCTGTAGAGGTTTTAATGACTGATTACAGTAACATTATGAAGGTATTATAATGATAGACAAACCTATTTCTTAAATCTATTGCAATATATATTATTGATATATATATTTTATATATATTTTAATCACTAATCATTAATTTTACATATTAAATCATACAAAAGTAAATCCTATACTCAAAATAGTCAAGTAATTAACAAACAAATATATCAACTTAGTTTTATGAGGGTTTAAAATGTGTAGCGCACAATTCATTACCGTCAAAACTATAATACAAGGGAACTATTAATATTTAAAATCAGCTTTCAAAATATTACAATCTATGTTTTGCAGTTTGCAGATGTGCCGCTTTTCTGTGTGGGCCGTGCACATGCCATAAACAGCCACTGGGTTGTCTATGGGTTGGATGCCATATGTTGTGCAGCAATTCAAGGGGCTTCTCCCTTCTAAAACTTTCTCAGTGAGCAATTACATTGTTTACTGTAGCAAAATACTCATACAATACAATTCAAATATAACAATGATCAAGTGATTACACCTCCAATTGATGTCAAAGTTGCCAACAGAAACCTAGACTGCGAACACCTCTCTTACAACAGGCTTACATTATACATCTCTGATGGAAGCTTCTTTCGTGAGTACTGCAGTGAATAATGTAACCACAGATCAAAAAAACAGAAGCACATTTCTGTGACAAATGTCTGAAATCATACAGGTGAAAATGGTTATTTGAAAGTGCAAAGTAAATCATTGAGGAACAGAAGACTAATTGAATTACAATTCAGTAAATCTAATCACATATGATGCAGTAATGAATAACAGTATATATTACAAAAATGCTAGTGAGCTGATTGATATAGATAACAGAAAGGCAATTAACATATCTGTCAATTTGACTGGTATGGGAGGTTTAAGGTAGACTAATATATCTATGTCACTGATGAAACTGCATGTCTAAAATTCCATTATTATTATTACGATGATTTCTTAACAGATGCCCTTTACCCAGGGCGACTTTCAGTTTTCACACAAAATTATATATAGGCCTATATCACCAGCAGCCGCCTTTATTGATCCACTGCTGGATGAAGGCCTCCCCAAGATATTTCTTCTGGTTTCAATATACAGCATCTCTTTTCCAGGTCACGCCAGCAGAACTTCTGATTTCATTTTCAAATTTTTTCATATGTACTTCTTCTTGGTCTTTAATCATCTATTGGGATCCATTCTATGGCTTCTTTTGTCCATCTTCGGTCTGTTCTTCCAGCAATTTGTCTGGCCCATTGCCATTTTATTGAAAGAGTGAAAAATTGAAACTTTTTCATTCTTTCAATAATGTCTTTTTATTCTGCCTCTCCTTGTCATTCCAAACATACATCTTTCCATTCCTCTTTGGGTTTCTGTACCACTTTTGCATTGAGTGACCAGGATTCGGAGCACTAGCAGGATGCACTGGTCAAATACTTTTCTCTTCGGTCACATGGGTAGGTTTCCTTTCAACAGCATGCTGTTATTTCCAAATGTACTCCATCACATTTTAACTCTTCTTTTGATTTCTTCCACAAGATCTCCATCTGGGCAGATGTGTTGTCCAAGGTAGACATAACAGTTGACTTCTTCAGGTATCTTTTGATCTTCTGCAATTTTCTTCATTTTTACAAAGCTACTGAACACAACTCATTTAACTCAAGTTCTGGGGTGCAGTTTTCTAAATTAGCTTCTGAGAGTACCTGAATTGAAAGCTGTATCAACTGTCCAATAGTGAGTAGTGATATATATACACCAATCAGCCATAACATTATGACCACCTGCCTAATATTGTGTAGGTCCCAAAACAGCCATGACCCGTCGAGGCATGGACTCCACTAGACCACTGAAGGTGTGCTGTGGTATCTGGCACCAAGACGTTAGCAGCAGATCCTTTAAGTCCTGTAAGTTGCAAGGTGGGGCCTCCATGGATCGGACTTGTTTGTCCTGCACATCCCACAGATGCTCGATTGGATTGAGATCTGGGGAATTTGGAGGCCAAGTCAACACCTTGAACTCCTGATTCATCAGACCAGGCTACCTTCTTCCATTGCTCCGTGGTCCAGTTCTGATGCTCACGTGCCCATTGTAGGTGCTTTCGGCAGTGGACAGGGGGGTCAGCATGGGCACCCTGACTGTTCTGCAGCTACGTAGCCCCATACGCAACAAACTGCGATGCACTGTGTGTTCTGACACCTTTCTATCAGAACCAGCATTCACTTTTTCAGCAATTTGAGCTACAGTAGCTCGTCTGTTGGATCAGACCACAAGGGCCAGCCTTCGCTCCCCACGTGCATCAATGAGCCTTGGCCACCCAAGACCCTGTCGCTGGTTCACCGCTTTTCCTTCCTTGGACCACTTTTGATAGGTTCTGACCACTGCAGACCAGGAACACCCCACAAGAGCTGCAGTTTTGGAGATGCTCTGACCCAGTCGTCTAGCCATCACAATTTGGCCCTTGTCAAAGTCGCTCAGATCCTTACGCTTGCCCATTTTTCCTGCTTCTAACACATCAACTTTGAGAACAAAATGTTCACTTGCAGCCTAATATATCCCACCCACTGACAGGTGCCATGATAACGAGATTATCAGTGTTATTCACTTCACCTGTCAGTGGTCATAATGTTATGGCTGATCGGTGTATGCCTCTATACATCCCCACATCTTGCTACAAATACTCGTAAGCTAATAAGCATGAGCCCACCATTTGATTCAAGTGTAAATGTGGACATGTTCTGGTGTTCTGAAATACAATAAACTGAAAATAAAACATAACAAAACAAATTATACACTAAACTTTACAAATCTCCATCCTGCAGGGTGGTACAAAAAAATAAATCCATTGTGATCATAATGAGAGAGAGAATACCAGTAACTAATTACAAATGCTTGACAGGAACATTGCACAACATTGAAACAAGTGCCTCGTCTTGTATAGTTTTATGTAACCATTACAATCAGGCTTCCAAGAAAACAGCCAACAATTGCACACAAACTGAAAAAGACTCTACTTGTGTAACTCTGCAAACACATAATAAAATCAATAGAAAACATAAATAGGTATGCATTTATATATGTGTGTAACTAATAATAAAAGCATTCTGGGTCTTTTGCTCTGAAACTGGCTTACAGTCCCAAATATATACATATAGATTCCTTTTTTGACTGATGAAGAAAAAATAAAAGACCTGATGTGTTTATTTCTGGGTAAGATCGTAATGTGGATTATGTTCTTGAATTCCAGTGACCCTAACTAAGGTAATTGAATTCAATTTACTGCAGCTGTATAGCATCTACTTTGTTGCAAACAGGCTCAATCATTAAGTACTTTAAAAAAAAATCGGAAATAGACATTGAAATACAGCAGCACTGCCATAATTGTCAATACATATCATAGAATATATACAAATGTCTACGTTAAACATTTAAATGAAAACTAATTATAACGGCAGTGAAATGACTGGATGATGTAATCAGATGGTGGGTTACTTATCACATAATATATCAAAGGCCGCCTCCACATCAGCACATTTATAATGGGTTAAAATAGCAATGGATGTCTAAAACGTTCTTGAATAAATCAATAGGGAATTCACTTTTAAATGTTATAGGGATAACAGGTCTTTTTGTCAGTAAATTATTATACATGTGATTATCTATGAAATAGCAGTATGCTAATAATACTGACAAAACTAAATGTAATAAGACGTCTGATATATATTTAACCTTGTATGCTATATTATCTAGCCTTTCAACTAATGGGTACTGGCCAAGTGGATCTTTTTGTTAAAACAATTAAAAGACAAAAGAGGAAGGTGATATTTCAAAGCATGGTGCATACGATACACAGAAGTATGCTATTTACAAAGTAGTCATGTTGTTCAGTTCTGAAGAGGAACACCTTTATCATAATCAATGCTTGTTTTATGGTGATGAGTATGATAAGTTATACATGTTGTACTGTATTTGTAAATCTAGGTAGTATGCAAAGTGGCTTTACACCTGTATACTATTTTAGGTAACTTTGTTCAAAAACAAACACAAAAAAAGCATACAAATAGAAAACTAGGACATTAGCTCTTAAGAGTCCCTCCTTACCATTTGACATGAAACATGTTAGCCTGTTTTATTAAATCTGAAGAGCTGCAGCTAACAATATATTAATTTACTTGCAAAGCAGCAGTAAAAGCTCACTCACAAAATTGAAAAAAAAACAATACACTCTTTGCAAAATGGACATACTCTTTAAGTCTAAACAAATAATAGTATTACAGTACTTGCAAAACAGCAGTGAGAGTTAAGTTGCAAATTAAACAGTGTACAAATACAGTTGGATGATCCTTAGCCTTTCATTGTAATTCCTTTCAGAAGTTATTGTTAGAACCCATGAGCTAAAGCAGTGGTTCCCAACCTTTTTAATGCTACGGCACACTTTACTAAGACCAAAAACCTCACGACACACCAACATGAAAAAAAACAAAATTTCCTAGGTATTGTCTTACCTGAATGGCAACAGGTTGCTAAAACTATTTTCACATGCACATGGCATGTAAAAATATGTCAGTAGAAGAGTAATTGAAAGGGCAAATGTATGAAGTGCAAGGAGTGGCCTTTAGTGGTATGGTAAAAAAGTAGACATACTAAATAATTACTTGTAAGTAATACAAATAATTTATTTAGTGCAGGCAGACCAAGACCAGACACAAAATACTATTCGCAGTAAATATAAATTAACAGCAAAATATGTTCAGTTCACAATTTTTTATAACAAGTTAATTCAGCTAAGTGGTTCAACGTAACAAAGGGCATTACAATTGTTGAAAAACTATAGTACACGGATCAAACATGCTATCCTCTCTGTTTTATTCTATTTGATTAAACGTTTTGCAACAGAAATGTTTGTGGAATGAATGCACACCAGAGCTGAGCACAATAAAAATATATCCACAGTTAATTTAAGCAGTTTCATATCAAATAAATAAACCTACCAAAAGGGCAAGGACAAACTACTAATAATATTAATATTATTTATAAAATCTATTTTGTCCACAAGTCCAACCTAGAAAAAGGACAAGCAGTGTGCAAGAAAAATAAAAACGAATTCAACATCTGTCCATTTAATTAATTGCGTTTCAGTACCACTGAACTCACAACCAGCGCGAACCGACTGCACAGCTCTCCCTTCCTTTCTGTTTAGATATCGACTTCAGTTGGATATATCATTTTAAAAAGTCTACAGTAGATGTTTAAATGTTACATTTTCACAATAAGTTTGATTTGATAAAAGATTTGTCAAGTTGACAAAAAAAAAACATAATATTTTTGAGGGGATAAAAATCTCATGGCACACCTGGGGAGTCCTCACAGCATACCATTGTGCTGCAGCACACGGGTTGAAAACCACTGAGCTAAAGCACGGTTTCTGATCAGGCTTCTAATAACTTGTAAGTAATGAGAAAAAGATCTCTCAGCATCCACTGAATGTGTGGAATGGATAAACAACCCATTGCAAGTTTGGCTATAGCTGGTCATCTTTCTCTATGAAGAAACCAGTAGATAGCAGGATCTGCATCATCAGTTGCTGCTGTAGGTGCAGACACGTTATTTAAAAACTAAAATAATACTTGCACCAGAAAAGATGATCACTGATTGGCTAGAGATTATTAAAAGCCATACCAATCCACCACTAGCAAAAGAGAATGTTATGGTGACAATCGTATTGTAATAATTGTCTTTTCTATTTCAGTTTACTTTTCTGAATGATTTTGCAACACAGATGTTGTAATCTGACTCCGTTTTCCAGACATTCGTTTTATGATAACTTTATATCATGTAAACCCTCAATTAATACTGCACTAGAATCATACTGTTTAAATAACTAAAATAAATGTATTTACCCGGAGTGAATTCATTTCAGTGCTTCTCTGCAAAAAATCCCAAATTAAAGGTCCATGAATTTCCCATGCTTCACCCAACTCTTTTAGCATTCCCAATGCTCTGAATGTATGGTTGGCCTGAGAAAAAGGAAAATGAATTAAAAAAAAAATTAGACATTTGTGGAAACTCAACACCACATTATAGCAACAACAATCATTACAAAATCAATCCCACCAAGCTCATATCCATCCCACCCATTACATAAAATATTTAAGACAAACTAAAAGATGGTTTGATCAATCTACCGCTTTTTATTTGGTAAATCGCCCATTGCAAAGTTGCCACAGAGTGCTTCACCCATTCAATTTAGAGAGATTTTGTTTAGGTAGCACATATTGTAACTTGTAAATTAGGACCCTGTAGTGAATTTGCTGCCGTTTGCTTTCACAGGAGTGAATAGGGTATGATTTGGTCTAGCCCATTATTTATTCTAGTGATGTGTTTCATTTATTTAATTAATAAATAGATATACAGCTATCAAAACAGATGCTGAATTTTAAATAACAGTTACTGAATTGCAGATATATGTTTAATAGAGCCTGTACAATTGTAACTGTCAATTCCACATTTGTCTGCAATCTTGTCTCACAGTCTTGGCTTCTGTCTGTCCTACTAAATGGGGAAAAAAATCACTTATTTTACAGAAAATGTTTTGAAGAATTAATTATGAAACCTCAGCTTTGATGTCACTTTGAACTCTGATGTTGTTAGTGTAGCATAAACTGTGACCATCCAGGAAACTCTAAAGCCCAGACTATGTTGTCTAGATATTAATGTGTCAGTTGAAGCTGGGAGCATACACTGTGACTTGTACTGCTCCCATAGGAAACTAATTTATTTTGCCCTGCAGTGTCTTATGTAAATACTCATGTTGTTTACAACAGAACATGAAAATGTACACAAACCATCAGAGGAGAGTGTGAACACACCGTGAGCTGAGGCTGTAATAAAACTGGTATCTGAGATGTTCTGGAGTACACAGTTCCCACAAACAGCTTAATTTCTGGGTATTTAGTTAAACCAGTGATTAACATGATATAAATATCCAGAGACAAGCTATGAAAAATACATGTGAAGATGTTTTTTGCATACATCAAGTTCATATTCATCTCCCCAAAGGAGCATTCTCTGTGCTTGTTCAGTATCGTGCACAAAAATATCATGGCAATATTCAAGGGAAAAGCAAGAAAAAGTATTTCTACTCTTTACACTGTCACTGTGCCCATATGCTGTGTGTGTGTGTGTGTGTGTGAGTGTATAATGTATGAATATAATAAAAAACATATATATATATATATATATATATATATATATAGGTTGGAAGAGAAGAAACATTTAAAATAGGGTTAATGTACACAAAGATGATTGAATATCATGATATAAACATGATCTGAATGATTAAGATTATTTAATTGCAAGATTTTTCAGCCCCTCTTGAGATGTGAAACAAAAATAAATATTCCTATATTAAAGAAAAAGCTGTAATTCTCTGAAAAGCGTTCATTGCCCTGATGTTCATTTGTAATAAATAAGAAAAAGGACGTTTACACGATACTTAAAGTCATTAGAGAAAAAATGAAACTATGATAATGACATCAGATTTTTATAATGTAGTCATGCCATCCAATTCTGACCAAAATTAATGAAGTAAGATGTGCCTTATCATACTACTATAGTGGGAATCTGGGTCATTTGGCATTGACATCAAAATCAACTTCACTGCTTTCACTTCTTTCATTATTCTTTGGTTTCCCAATAAAACGAACTTTTGTTAAAAAAAATCTTCAATGCCATTTTCATAACTTTATAATACTGGTGAAATTGTGAAACTGCATGGAAATTGTGTCACACCAATCTTTACTCTAAAGGATACATTCTCAATTTTCAGTTTTCCTCATATGTAATTCCTTTGTAATTTTTTAATGCATTGTTAATAGTGTGGTTATTCATTTACCATAATGTATTGTACATATTGTATACAGATGTCGACTCCTGCTCACTCACTCTCTATAATATTACTAATAATAATAATCACAAACTGCCATTTTGTGTACCATAAACTATTTGCTTCCATAATCTGAATTTAATGGAAATCAAAAATAATTTGCCTAATAGTTCTATTACTCATCATGTGGATATTGATGATTATTTACAATGTTGTGGTTTATATTCAACAGCTATTCAAAGGTATTTTTCTGTATATTGTTCCTTATACAGGCTCAGCAATACTCACAATCACTATTTATCAGATGGTTTATGGAATATATGCTCTATTTAAATAAACGTGAATATCGATAGGGCATCTCTTTGGCTGTATGTGAATGTAACCCTGGTTATCTAAAAAAGGAAGCACTGCCCAAGTGGGAGGGGTTTCTGTGCACTTCCGTAAGAACCCGATTGAAAACGTCACTCTATCAAAGTTGACATTGGCCCCTGCGTACGTCACTCAAAACAGGTCCCTTCCGACGTCAGCGCAGGTTCGTCCTCTATTGTCGGGAGCTAGGACTCCCACGTGACCTTGCAACCCTTGGGCAGTGCTTCCTTTTTCAGATAACCGGGGTTGCATTTGCAACCCATTGTTATCTTTCAAGTTGGAAGCACTGCCCAAGGGAGAGCTGTTACTGTATAAGGGAGCCTGCCCCAATGCGTACCGCTCCTCAGCAACACAACTCCAGACAGGAGCCACAGAGATGCCCAGGAGCGAGGACTGGAGTCACGCTCTACTGGGAACTGTCTGCAATCAGCATATACAAAGCGGGGCTACAGAGGTAAACCCTTATGCCCTCCGCTTACAATAGCAAGGCCGGCTGCTCTACTAGTGCATCTAGGAGCGAGGCCATATATCTACTTGCACAATATATGGTGCAGGCAATCAAGAAACTTCGCAACCTCTCCGCATTAACATGGCAGTGGACTCCTGATCCTGCAGGAGCGCAGCCACAGTCCCACTGAATAACACAAGCTGCCTATTCAGCTGGAACAGTATACACAGTGTGGCAGCAGGAACATTCATGCTGCCTCCGCGCAGCACAGGAGAAATCACGTTCACTGAACAGTACAGAGTGGCCAGCTCCACATGATTAAGTGACAACGTAGACCCTAACAACAAGGAATCTATCTCAAAGGTATATGATTAATATTTCATAGAAAAAACTACAGGTAAGATCAGGCTTTAAAAGGCAAGGATGAGTTTTATCTCTAAATCCTTGGCTCAGGTGCAGATTACAAAGGATAAAGACATAATTTATTAAGCCTTCACACATGAGCAAGTTCCTACTCAGTACAGGGAGTCATTAAAATTATGATTCTGGCTTGCATGCCATTTAATTTCTCTGGCACATCGGCTGTTCTTATTCTTTGTTTTTTTGATTATTATTGTTTTCAGTATTTTGGGTGTGCACTTGCATTAGATCAAAACAGTTTGTGATGTTTCGAAGACCTGACGCTGGGATAATGTCGTTCTGTGCACTTACCTCTTTAATGATGGTGTTTACTGCAGGAGTGTCAGGGGTATAGAGAATCTTGCCAAGCAGCAATGGGCGGAATGTACTCCACACATACCGCAGTGGAGGTGAGTTCTCCAGGGTAGCAATGAGAGACTGGCAGAAGGCACCTAGGATTAAAAAAATACATATAAAATTACTTACTCACACATGAAGCTGCATGAAGGAAATAATTTAAAGAATGCAACATGTATTTCAGACAGAACATGTTGTGTACTGTAACAGATTTGCAAGTTGCCGTATGCTGGTCTTTTTACTTATGCTTTTTTCTAAAAGCTCTTAATTTTATGTTGACATTGCTTCTCCTGTGAAGATAGTGTCAGCTAATTTTAGTCCAAACCCCCATGAGTCATTGATCCACATTGAAGAAGAAGAAAATGAAGAAGTGAGCCAATAGACCAATAACTGAAAGTAATTAGAACAGAAACTGTATTCCAACCTCTGAGGGGATCCTCCCAGGACGGGTGATTCATATACCCATCATGAGGTTACTGTTTGAACATACACAATCTGGCATTATATCTTCTTGATTAATATATTCAGTTTGTATTTCCAGCAATTCTTCTCTTCGCACATGTTTGTAAATAAATAAATACATACATACATACATATATACATTAATTACGGATTGTGTTCAAAGTCAATTTTCTATTCTTTTTCATTAGCCACATACTTATCTTGCAAGCTTCAACTTCCCTATATATATACTCAGGTAACGACCACATGCACAAACAAAGTAAATCTAACTAATGAAAAGTAGAGAATTGTGTACATAACGAAATTCGAGGTAATCTTCAAGGTATCTTCAAACAACGCATATGGCAAATGCCTGCCATCATCGATGTATAATACAAATAAGAACTTGAATTTCATTATGAACAATATATTTGAAACTATCTGTTTTTCACAGCTGCTGCATAAAAGATGCCTCATGTTTAGTTCTTTGCACATAACTAATGCTTACACCTTTACTCTGAAGCACTTTCAATGACCTAGTTCTTTCATCAAACAGCAGGCTGGATAAACAATTCATGAATAAGCTTTGACTTTTTTTTTTCTTTTTGCAATCATACCAATTACACACTAGATACTTTATCAGAATTAACTGGTTAAACTAGGTATTTGTAAAAACTCCCCGTCCATAATAAAGCCTGATAGCAGAAAATTTGAATTTCAATTTCAAAGGTGTTGATTTATATATAATGTCTTTTTTATGATTATTATTTGCATACAAAAAGATATGCATCAATCACGTAGTTTAAGATTTATGAAATAGGTAGCCAGGAAAAAATAATTAAATGTGGGAAATGGGTGCCTTATTTACAGAGTCTCACTTATTATTCACAAGCTTGGTATTGCTTCATGTTACATACTTTTTCTTGTTTTGTACATGAAGGATCAGTACACTCACACAAATAAATTCCCGCTGTTAAATATGTAAATATTAAGTAAGATAGCATGGGGCTGAGAAGGGAGGAGTAGACAAGAATATCACACTGGGTCTGTAAACAGATAGGTACTCATTGTGGTGTTACACAATTAATTAAAATAATGTGTTCGATTCTGTTTAAGTTTTCTATAGTAGACAGTGACATTACACTAAACTATAATTACAACATTGATTTGTGATTCGCAGGAAGGTCGGAGTTTTGATTATGGTCCAGGTCTTATTTAAAGATCAACTGAACAGTATTTCTTGAAAAATAATTATTAACAAAAACACTTAATTCCATTTTAGTGTGAAGATTATAGTCTGGATTAAATCAAAACCATCAAAAACATGTTAGCTTCTCATATGTGCTCACATTGTTTATACACAGTTGATTTATTTTTTTAAATAGTGAGATTGTTGTGCATAAGCTATGAGAGGCTCGATTCACACTACAGACTTTTTTGTATTTAATACAACCAAAGTTTAGCAGTGCCAGAGAGATCTGATTTAATCTTGCTAATGCTTCTGCATACGACTCAAATCGTTGGCTGGGAATAGTAGTCTTCCTTTTAATATGCGAATCGTTAGATGGAATTAAAAGTTCAACTATATTTTTATCCTTTAAACCACTGTGTACATTTAAAAAAATGTGGAGCAAACATAATGTGGTAGGGCACCAGTCAGCATAACTGATTATTTGATTTGATGTATGAACACTGTATTTCAATGATATTCTCCCACTGGCTGTGGTAGTCAGTTCTTTTGTGGTAATACTTCATTGTTATGGTTCTGGATTCTGGTATATTTTGCTTTTATTGAGAATGATTTTAATAGTCAGCTAGTTGTAAGCTTGTCCATTTTAGAAAAACTCTGTGAAGCGAAGAAAGAAGAGTTCCCTGAAGAACACTGTCGGGACACACAAAATGAAAAGTGTTTAGCCAGTAGACTGGGCGTACTTGTCAGCCAAAAGGGCTTTCAATGAGGTGCTAACTATGGAGATGATGACCTATTACTAGCAGAAGTGGCACAATTATGATAAGGATACCCTTGAGTACAAGTATAATGCACTCTGTCTTCAGTGTTATTTTCGTCTATGTTCTATTAGTCACAAGTAAGGTGCAGGGTAACAGTTATTCTTAAGAAAATGGCTAGCAAATGTACTGACACTTGAATGGCTTGTCATTAATATTAGAAGGGCCTACAGCATGGCTACTAACCAATCCAATTAAATGAACTTTCAAAATCTTGCTTTGAATAAGTGGCCTTCAGTAAAATGTTACAATGGGGAAAAAATGTCAGAAGTATGCCAGATTTCCATTTCTAATTATCTTTTTTTTCCATAGAGAAGTCATACAACAGCTTTTTCTACTTAATTAAATGTTTTACCTCCAGTATGACATGAATGAAACTGATGCAGTTATGAATGAAACTATTCCACGAGTCTTTGAGAAACACAGAGAACCATTACTTTTATATTGAAAGATATTTTTTTGAATGAAGCATATAAAACAGTTCCTATGAATTTAACCACAGATAGTTTTCATGAGATACAATTCCACCCACATCTGTGACAAACACAATCTGAGAGCGATGTGTTTTTTCAAAATAATAATAGAATCGACTAGTAAAGTTTTTTCTTCTGTATTGGCCAAATTAATTGATAAACACCTTAAACATGCAATATCCCACTGTAAACATACAAACTGAATGTTTTATATCAGTTCTCTTATGATAAAAAAGAGCCTTTTGGCAAACCTGCTATATGTCAGTTAAGTGATATTTTGACAGCTTCCTTAATGCTGAGAACAGAGCTGAGAGCAGTCGAAACTAAATTTCTAACTTTTGGAAACTTTTAAGGAGAAACAGAAGCTGCTCTAAATTTAATTCCTGTGAGACCAAATGGAAGATTTTTTTTTAATAAGAAATCTAAGGTATTAAACCATATTAAACCAGTAGAATAAGAAAAGACAGTTCTAGCCTCACATTTAAAATCACGGTAAGCTTCCATTAAATATATTACAAAAGGCATTCAGACAGTCCTATCTCCAGCGCTAATGGATTGTAACAGAGGTCAAGAGTTATGCACAATGCATGTGGTGTAATCCCAGAGAATACAGAAAAAGCAACTTGCAACTTGTTACAGTGGTTTTCTACCAGTGTGATGCGTGGATCAGAGTTGAATGTATTTCAAGGTGGAATGGTTGCTGCCATATTGTATATATGACCTGTAACATTACTGAGATTAAGGTGAATATTATACTGAACTGGTGTAACCAAGACCACAGAGACCAACAATGATGAAACTGAACAGGCCTAGCACAGTGTGAAGCTTCTGATGAAAGCTGTTATCTGGGAGATCAATGACTGCTTAGGTGTGCATGCTGGAGGGAATTGTGGTCATGGTCTTTGCTATGGATACATAAAATATTATTTATTCATATTAAGATATACTGTAGTTGTCAAAAATACAGAATGTAGAGCTGCATTATCTTTGCTGAATATATTTCTTGCTACACAATACCAAGAATATTTATAATTTGTGTTTGGAGTTTCACTATAGCAGATCTCCATATGGTCATTGCTGTATTTTGTAGTTTCCTCAGATGAAAGCCAGAACTGAATTACAGTGACAGCAAACACATTTGAATTCACCTTCAAACTTCATTGTACACTATATGGCTACAGTTATGCTCACGGTAGTTTTGAAAGAAATTGAAAAATTGCTGGGAGGCCCGGGCTTCGAATAACTATGGAAATAACTATGGAAAGATGGAAACTATAACAAACAATGAGTGCAAATTATGGCATTAGGACCTTGAAACTATCATAATTAATAAAACAAGTTAAACATGCTTTCTAATGTCGAGTACAAATAGTGGGCCAAGCAGAAATTGTACTATGGGTTAAAGCTTCTTTATTTATGTTTAATTAGCACAACAAAAGAATTTCCAAAACAACTGGAGTATAATAAACATAGATATGGTGCAGAATTGTATATTTAACTAACATCATCAGATAACCAACTCATAATTATTTATTCTAAAGCAGCATTAATATGAATTCAGAATATTTTACTGGATTACATAACAAATCATATCATTCACCCTTGTGCCAGTCTCCCTAAATTATTGCCTTATTGGATTACAGTGACAGTAAGCAGCTTTACATTCACCTTCCAAGTGCAATGTGCATTATATTACAATTCTGCACATGTGCTCTTACTTCAATAGACATTCAACCTACCCTCCACGATCCCAATCAAAGAATAACTGTGAACAGTAGAAAACTGCAGGAAATTGTGAGAATAAAGAATTAAAGACCAATGTGAGTACAACATAGGCCACATTTAGCAACGATTTGTAGTGCCAGATGCTGGGAAACTCCAGAAGGAATTATTCCACATAGCTTACTCAAACAAAAATGTAAATATCTTAATTATTCTAATTACTTCTGTCATTGAATCCAACACTTTAGGATACTGAGGTAGTATTACCTCATATATACAAAATGTAAAACCATATGCAGCATTTATGATCTCAACACAACCAAATTACTAATAATAACAACAATACATATTTATTCTCCAGAAAATGATATATTTGGTTGCTAAGTAACTTGCTTTCCAGAGTCATCTGTATCTGTTCCCGATGCCTTAAATTGCTGAAATGAATAAATTATTGCAGATTTTGGAAGGCAAACAGTGACACAAATAAATCTTCTGGTGACAAATGCAACGTGAAAGGCAATAACTGCATATATTTATTTTTTATAGTTTATTTTGAGAAGCAATTGGAAGTCTTGCATGCACTGCAATCCCCATGGTCCACAGGCAAACAACAGAAGACAGTCCACCAATTTAAATTTCTCACCTTGAGTCCTTAAAAATAAACAGAAATAATTCAATTTGTTCGCATACCATGAGCACATAGAACTGTTTTTATTTATTTATGCCTTCAGAAATCATGGATCATTGAACAAGACTGCAAAGCTAAGTGGGTAGTGCTAAGTGATGTGTGCTGTTTCTCTCTTCATAAATACTGTGCATATTTTTAGAATCTTTGGATATTCATGCTCTGTTGATTTGAAACATAAGGAAGGTTATGAAACACGAGAGACCATTCTCTTCCATTCAGCCTCATTCATTCCCTATTGGGTGGGGGGGGGGCAGATCATAAAATATGGTAACATCTAGGCAATCTTGCTATTAGAGGATGTCAGTGATGCACCAATGCTAATATAACTACACTCAATCATCCTTCTCAGGCTCTCAATAAAAACTGCATATTCCTTTAAGGTCTAACATTTCTGAAAATATGTTTTAATTGTTCCATAACATCATATATGAATTTAAAATGGACATCTGTACTTCCTTCAGATCATATGAAATAATCTATTCATAAAAAACATAAAATGACTATGTATTAAATGACTATGTATTAAATGATATGATACAAAATGCTGAATGCTTCTACTCCAATATCCATTTCATTTGTTTTTTAAGTTATGCTGTACAACATATCTGAGGTACATTTTCAGATGTCCTGTGTTGCATGCACTTTGTTTTAAATGATTTCTTGTGTGTCAATTTCAATTAAAACCTGGGAAAGTTGTCATGGTTAAAATATATATTGAACTAAGACTAAAGAAAACATTGTGCTTCCCTTTAAAAATGTAATGATTTCTGAAGACTCTGTATAGGAAGTTGAAAAAAGTGTTTTGTGATAATTATATAATGTTTTATATTAATACTAGCATTAGAAGTACCTTGTATACAGACTGAGCAGATTAGCTTTAGCAGGCTAAGCAAAAGGTCAACAAGGTTCATTTGTTAGAACTTCCCGTCAGTAATAAAAGATCACACAGTGCTGAAATAGCCTACAGCTGTTTGGTGAAAATTTGTTTGTGACTTAATCGTTTCTCCAGATAGGCAGGAATTGTTTCTGTTAATGAGCGATTGACACTAGGTAAATGACGACCGTGGGATCGCATCTTCCTAGTGCACATCAAAGACAGACATCTGCTTTTTGGGTCCATCGCCTCTTCACGGGAGGACAGATCGTAAACGGACCCGAACCTGTATCTTCTGATTGGATGAACGGCCATAAGATGTTACGTCATTTTCCTTTAAAGCTTCCCTCATGTTTGTAAACATTAAGTTCTCACTCTAGGAATTTTCCTGACGTGGTGCTTCCGTGCCGGCTTGATTAAAGTTCTGTTAGCTTTATATCGACGACTTCTTCACTAATTTCCGAGACGGGTTCTACAACTTCCTTGTAGTCTCCATAGCTGTTTTCTGTTTTGTTCTGTTTTAACCTACTACATGGATATAAAAATACCACCTATAAATATAGTATTTCCCAAAAGAACATCAAAGCACATTGCCTAATATCAGTTCATCACCTACCGTCTATTACTTTTTATACTTTATTCCTTATATGCACATATAATATATACATCTAAAAAAACTTGCACTAGAAACTGGGTGGGATCTAACACAATTCTTCCAAAATGGAACCAATCACAGTCAAACGATATTATAGTACTACCAAGTTCTTTTTTCACAAAAGCAAAATGCATTTTTTTGAAATGTTGACCTTTTTAACCTGTGGGAAATATATATTTTTTTTAATGTTTAGTTCAAATTTAAATATTAGTGGTATTTTGAGAAGTTGTTGGGTGAAAATACCATAAGAAATGAAGGAATAATGTGCATTTGAAACAAACTAGCCTAGGCAGAAAAGTTTAGAGAAAATGTGTACTCAGTACTTCCTTATAAGGGCCACAATCATGTGGGACCACTCACATGAAAGCATACAAACAGAATCAGTTTGTGGATCATGATTAGACCCACAATATTGCAACACTACAACCTATTTTTCCAAGATAAATAATATGAATTATGACATTTTAGGATTTTCCGTAAAAATATCAATGTAAACTTATTTTTCTTACAATTTCCCTTTTCAACTTTTAAAACAAACTGGGTGAAAATTGGATACAAACTGAAGGAGTTTTTATCACTATTTTTGTATGTATTATGTAGTAAATGTTTCCCCTATTTTGCAAGTCAATATCTCCACACAGCAACATCTGATCTTAACAATCTTGGTATAATTCGAAAGCCCTATGCCTCTAGTTTCCAGTGATAACAAATGTTATGATGTTATTAACAGATGTATCTCAAACACCGGCGGGTTAAAAACAATGGGGCTGAGTTCAAAGATTTAAATTAGCCATGCAAAAAATAAAACCAACCTCCATATTTCTGAATACATAAAAAATTGCTTTATAATATCAATATTTTTGCGGTCAGAATTCAATAGCTGTTAACATCAAGTCTAACTAAGGCACTGTATAATTATGCCATAACCTTTTTGGGTGTGTAACGTACAGGAATTGTAATAGTTAACTGGCATAATGTTGTGTTGACTGGGAATAACAGGCTTACAAAATAATGTGGTCCCAAACCTAAACTTTACATAACAGAAGGGTACTACACACATATACTTATTTCTGTTTTCTGACAATTACAGACCTTACATGTATATTTAACTCATTTTTTAAACTGCCACTTAAAAATTGCTTCAGAAAAAAAATGGCTGGCATGATTCATAGTTCAATAGTGCAGATAGCAGACAATCACCGCTTGAAAATGAAAATCTATTATCTTCTAAAGTAAAATCACAAAAACAACAACAACACAAGAACTAAAAGACATGATACAAAGAAATTTGAAATAAACTTCCTTCCTAGTAACCTCTATCATCCGTTTTGTTACATGCACCAACTTTTTAAACATAAAATGAATATACAGATACAAACAACTTTAGTGTCTCCTTACATAGCCTATAATGTGTATTGTGGGTCATAAGAGTCATTAAGACCATCAAAAAAAGTATGATTATTCTGCCTGAAGATTAATGTGTATTCATCCTGCAACATACAGGGATTAGTCTATCAAATATTCCAGTGAGGTCTACAATTAGTCATTACACTGGTTTTGTATTCTGTATTATCCAGAAATTTCAGGGTGCATTAAATGGCCCATATTCAAATTGTAAGCCAACATTTTAAGTTGTATTTGTGCTGAATTGTCCAGAATCTCTTGGGAAAAACTGTGATTATAAACCTCACTCTCCCATTATTGTGATACTGGACTACAGTTTCACAATACTGGACATTATAGCTGTATTCTGAGCTAATGCGTTGTTTCTTAAAAGTATATGAACAGTGTTTTCAGTGATATTGTGCGGTGAAAATAATTTGCATTTTATTATTCAACCTCACAAAAGGGCACTTAAAGAACGCTATTAGACATACATCAAAAAATCTCATCATGTTTTTTTACTCTTCTTGTTCTCCTATTCTAGCTTTTAATGTTTTGCATCCGCATACTCTGTGTCAAGGGACCATCATATGAATAAATAAATATATTATTTTTTGAAAACACAAGGACAATCCAGAACATAAAGAATCGATCTGAAAGGATGTGCATTCATTTATTCTCTTTGCAATGCCTTTTTGAAAGAACACAAAAAATCATATATTGATGTTGGCTGCCTAGGAGAGCAGTAACTTCCACATTATTTCTTTAATGGCACTGTCATTCTGTGCATAATGCAGTCATAAATTAAATTAGATTGAAACATGAGTAAAAGTAAATTTACAAAGGTGATATTTTCACAGTATAAATGTTCCTTGGAGTACTCTCTAAGACTTACAAGAGAAAGTAACATAATATGGCTTATTTTTAAGTATATTTTCATATTTACCTTTTATTCCACATCTGAAAGCACTCAAACATTACTTTCAAAAGTCAGGACTCGATTTCCTGAAAGCATGCATTTAGAACAGTTTGTGCACTTTTTAAAATGTATGTACAATACTTCTGTAGTGGTGTCAAATGAACAGAATTTAAAAACAACAACAACCTAATCTAAAAAAAACAAATTAAAAAACATGATGGACTAAGCAAAAACCACAGAAATTGTAACAGGCCATCCTGACCGAATGAGAATCGAGTGTGAGATATTCTGGCAGCTTATTGAAGCCTTTTGTAAATGTTCAAAGGGCAGGCAATTAACTATTCAGGATAGTAGGACTTAATTAACATAATTCCTATGAATTTGTACCACAGATACATAACTAAGAAAACACCAGAGAAAACAGAACAGGATATTACATCATGGATATTTAATATTTGAGAAGTGACCATTAAGTCCATCATATTTTATTGTTGCTTCTGAAGATTTTTTTTTTTTTTTTTTTTATATAACTACCTAGCCCCCTTCTTGAGAGCAATCAGATCTAAAATGCTGAGTCTTCACTCAAAGTGTATGCATTTAACTGCTCCACTGCACTCTAAAGCAGCCATTACAGCACAGAGCTGCATGAAATTGTCTAGATAGCTAATGGAAACACAGCTGTTTGTCATTGCCAATGTGACTATACCTTACCTTTACAGGCACCTACAACAGATGAAACACTTATTTCTATGTATTTCTTATTTCTAATTTACATCCATGTGTACAATGTTCTTTAGGTGTAAATCATTACAGATTTAATTTTTCTATCTATGAAGGCTTTCTAATTGCCAACCTCATCTGCCCATCAATCTTCTACAGTTAACAGTTTAGCCCTCATAACACTGGAACATACAGCCAGTGGTTCCCATTAATTCATTTAACTGTGGCAGCCCGCCAGAGTTTAATTTGTCCCGCCACAGTTTCAGAATGAATAAAAACATTTTTTTACTCCCATAATAAACATAAAAGACCTCTCCAATCAGCCTCTCCTCTCCCCTTGCACACAAGATGAGAGCGGGCCTTCAGCAGCAAATGTGGCACTCGATTCCTGCATCTCAACACCCACAAGGCATCGGTCCAGAACTCCTTTAAGGAGACAACATCGTTTGAGCTAATTGTTAGGGATGTGCATGACAAATATTTAGACTATCGTTAATTCCACAGCTGTTGTACACAACTATTTGAATAATTGCCCACCACCCATTCAAAATGCGACTAACATTAAATACAAAATAATGCAATGTGACACTTTTTGCAATTGCTAAAAGTTCAGAACTTTATTTAAAAAAACGTATCTAACAAAAACTTTGTTAAATAGCTGAACATTAGGCTATGTAAAAAGACCTTCCTTTTAGAAAGACATACGAAAATGGCATAATAACAACAGCAATAAGCAGAGCTGTCATCTCTCATGCATCTTGCGTCATACTCTGGTATTATAGTTTGCCGATATTGTCACAACTTTTGACGTCACAATTTCAAATGAACTATAAAGGTTGTTACTATTTGTTTAAAAAGGAATATTTTGCAGTTACAGTTGTAAACTGACCAAAATGTTTTTTCTTTTTAAATTTTAAATTTTAATAATAGTTTAGCAATGTGAGTTGCAATGAAAATGCCTTAACATTAGCGTCCTTGTGGCAATATTTTCCAGTCATAATAGCAAAATACAGAATGTATTAGAATGTCTAGCTAATTTATACAATCTAGTTAATTTACTTTTTCACGTTTTCCAACCACAATCAACACAGACTGCCGGTCTACATTTGGAAACATACCTGTGCATTTGAGTTCCAGTGAATAAAAATAGCTGGCTGTGTATGTAGTTTAATAATATAAATTTGTTTGTTGCAGTCCTCTTTTCTTTTCTATCATTTCTAACGTTATAGAAGGGCGTTTGGCTTTTAGGTGGGTTAACATACCAGTTGTAGATTTGTGGTAGTTTAATTGCACTACACATACACTTAACAGTGTTTTCATTTACTTTGTCAAAGTATTTCCATGCAGAACGTCTCTGTGAGGAAGCCATTGGCTGCATTCTTGTAGCGCAGATATCCGCAGATATGCGCAGATCTGCAGAATTCCACCGATCCCATTGGTGGAGCTGCGCAGATCTGCGGAAATCTGCGCTACACAAAAGTATGTTCTAGTTTTGACAATCGCAGACATGATATAACAAATCCCATCCTCCAATCAATCTTCATCAAAGCTAATTAAGTGGCCAAATGCGGGATGCAAACTATGCCACTGATGTGTGTGCCCCCCCTCGTCCCCTGTATGTTTTTGTTTTCTTCTTGACATTAATTGACTGCTGTGGAATTAAAACACTTTAAATAAAGCAGAACAACACATGTGACAGCTTTTACTTAATTTAATTGACAGCTCCAATATTGTCTCAAGTGTCTTACACAGTAGGTTTCTTGTCTTTCTTTCTTTTTATCCTTTTGCAAAGGACGATGATAGATGTAACATGGCAGAAGCTAATTTGGTGATTATAAGCATGAAGTTTGCTTTTCTATAAATCGTTGAAAATAGTGGTTTTGATCATTTGCTTCTACTGTAATATTTGTTTAAATGTTTCAGTACATATCAATATCTACAAGTAGATCAACTCCATTTGGGGAACTTGGATGTTTTCATTTTTTATAATATATTTTCAACTTTTAATTTTGTTTCTGATTTGAAATGTATAAAACATCTATTTTGGAATCAGATGAGTAAATATATTACACTTGTAACCTTAAAAAAAGACTATCACAGTACATTAAACAGACATTTTCTGCACCATTCCCTTTCAATGTATTCCTAGGGTCTATCTATTTGCTTTGTGGTGTGTTGGCATAAAATGCTGCAATCCACCTCTACCCTGGGGGGCCTGCGCTTCAGTGAGATTCTGCGAGGTCCTTGCTTGTGATGAAAAGTCCAGTATGTTGTTTTTACATTGCAACTACTAAAGCACCAACATTGTTTTAATAGGAATTGTTATTCGTGCACACTGACAAAGTTATGTAAGTTGAATAAACATGTCTTGCCAGTAAAGAGACCCAAATCAATACAACATTCGCATAAAACATTATTTTACTTTTTAAGGTTACTAGAACTTTGTACAGAAATTCTGCTTTGAATCTTATGCTTAAAATGCTAAGTTGTTCATGATGCTTAATTCAAATGTACATATAAAAGTGGAGTAACGGGAATTCAAACTGATGCCTTCATATTATCTTATAAAAGGTTGTATTGCCACTTTCCAAGTAGTAGCAGTAATCTAAGGAGCTTTAAAATGTATTGTTCTTTTATACTGCTTTTCACTTTCTGAAGCTTGGTCTTAAATTATTAATAAATACTCAAACATGCTAGTCTGAACAGCAGCACTTCCACCTTGCCTGGAGTCTTGTCCTTCGGACGAAACATTAAACTGAAGTCCTTAATCTCTGTGGTCATTGAAAATCCCATGGCACTCTTTAAAATAGTAGGGCTGCTAACTAAATTCTAAACCAGTCTTTCTCAATCCAACCTATCAAAGAAATACACTGTAGTTTATTTGGCTAAATTACTCCTTATCTGCAGTGCAGTGAGCTGCTGGTGCAAACTGGCTGCTGAGTATCCTTCAGGTGTGTGCGCATTTCAGTGGTGGAAGAAATGAGTCCCCTGCCAACCATAAAGCACTTAGCGATCCATCGGGATGAAAGGCACTACATAAATGCAATATATTACTGGAATAACGGAGCTCCAGCACTCAGTGTTTTGCAAACTGAAAGACACTTAAAAGAAAGATATGTTCATCATAGCTCTTTGAGATAGTATATAAACTTTTATGTTTAATTTTAGTATTACAGTAGAAGGGGCTTCATATGAGAACTATCAATCACATGCAGAATCTAACTTGTACCCATACCAAGGTGTAAGCATTGCACTTAATTGCAGCTAAATCATACAAGACTGAGCTTCAGATTGTGAGAATGTACACAGAATCAGAGAGCCCTAAATCTTAGATAACTGGTAGGTTAGCAATGTTAACTTTATTGCAAGCAAATCGAATTAAGGCTAAGTGTCTAAGTTAAGGTACTGCTGGAAGTATGTGCGTCTCCCACCTTTCACCAGATACAAGTTTAAATCAATTAATCAGTCAAAAACATTTCCCAATCAGTACCAGGGTCATTAGTATACTATTCTGCAAAGTTTCACAATTTACAATAGAGAGATTTTCCTTCAGTCCAACTATGCAAACCTTGTGTAACAGTGCTCATAGTGTATAAGACATGGTGACATCATTCCTCTCTATATAAAAGAGCCAAATTGATTATATATCTCGTCTTTTAAAAACTCTTTGAATTGGTTGTCAACACAATTCGTCCCAAATCTCATGAAGTCTCCTCATATCTCCACTGGTGCGCCATGCAGTGGCTTGAAGCCTAGTCTAATGAAATGAGATTGCAAGCCACAAAGATGCTTTGTCTTCCCAGGGTTAAGAGTCACTGTTTACTTGAACTGAATTTATAGGTTACTCTTCCATGTATGTGGTACAAGTTATAGCACTCTCTTGTCACCCTCAAATGATAAAACGCAATATAAATAAGCTTATTTATTTATGAAAATATGTGATTTCTTACAAGTACCTCTCAATACGACTAATTGCTTTTCAGTATTGGTTTGGTCCCTAATTAACCTTTTTTTGCTCAATGCAAATTAATCATTTTCTCAGATAAGCATTTGTTTGTAGCAAATTTCATTCTTAAATGGATGAGTGCAAAACCAAGACAGTGAAATAGCTGTTTAAAGTGGAAGTTGTCTATAAGCATTCTTGTGGCAATTAATTTACCTCACAGAAGGCTGCAATAGTCTTAGTAAAATAAAATAAAAGCCCCCATTCAAGTGAAACAACGTTTCATTTAGTAAATAAATGGGAAATTATACCTTTGACCGTCACAGACAGACAAAGCTATGAGAAATGCATACATAATGAATCGTTTCAAGCAGTTAAATTATTATATAGTCATTTACATCACAGATACTGACAAAAAGTAGACTGCACAGTACAGTTTACTCAATACGTGTTAAAACAATCTTAAAATAAAATATTTGAACAAACCTGTTTATGGTTTAACTTACTGGAATTGTTGTTGGTAGAATTGATGACACTGTTATTTCCTTCTGACGCAGTCTGATTCCACATGCTTTGGGGTGCAGAGCTGTTTGAGGTGCTGTAATCAGTGTGCACCACTGCAGTCTTACCACACAGTAATATATTTAGACTTCCAAATATATTGCTTCTGAAATCTAGAGTATTGCTCAAATTAAACAATATTGAATTCTGCAGTTTGGAAATCTGAAATAACAGAGAAGTAGATCATTATTTCAAAGACATTTAATTGTTGTAATTTACTTTACTTTGTAGTAAAAACAGTAACTACAACACCCATTGACTCATCCGTCTTCAGTTACTGCTTCATCTGATATAGAATCACAGTGAGCTGGTGCCTAACCCAGCAGGCACAGGGCAGAAAACACACACAACTACAGGTAAATCTACAAAAGCCAAATAATCTAAGCAGCATGTCTTGGGAAGTGGGAGGAAACTGAAGTATCCAAAGAAAACCCACACAGAAACAAGGGGTACATGCAAACTCCACATGCAGACACCCAACACTACAATTGAACCTGGGACCCACATGGTGTGAGGCAGTACCACTAACCACTGTGCCACCGTGCCAACCCAATAATAGACACGTACTAAAAAATGTAATTAGCATAATTGAGTCTATACAAATATACATAAATATATGTATGTATATAAATAATAATAGTAATTAAAGGTATAATATAATAATGAGAAATCATAGTGGTTCAGTGAAACTACCAGGCTAGGCTTAAATCCTGAAAAGTTGTACCGCAGACTACCACGGGCAATTTGTATTATATATGTTTTTTATTTACCCCCTAAGAAGAAGGGATTAACATTTTATCATTAGTGTTGAAAAACAAAATAGAATTTTCAACACATAATAAATGCATACATGTTTTTCAAAATATCAGGCATTTTGTTCTTCAGATTGCCTTTGAGATTTTAATCTTACTTTGTGTATACAATGTTCTACATTAGAACTGTTTGATATGAATTCCTGGCTTGACAATAATCTTAAACATTGGTGCTACTTGAACATTTAGGCTGTGGAATACAACATTTTACGTCATTTTCTATTTATTTTTTAACTACTTCCTTCAAGATGGAATAAATATTTATGGTTGCTCTCTCATCGTTTTTTATACACTGCTTAATTAATTCAGGCAGGCTGAAGTGTCTGGTATGGGTTAGGGCTACAAAATTAGGTGATTTAGTGAGCAACCTAAGGACATTGACACTGATCACTTCAGGTGCCACAGATGTCTTTTATAACAGATTTTTATAATACTTTGGGGGCTTCCAAAGAATTCTGTTGGATCATTGCTGTTGCAAATTCCAAAGCATCTCTTTCCAAGGGAAATACAAATCACACAATATTAAAATATGACACCATATGTGTTTGGAAACTCAAACACAATAAGCAATTAGAAGGCCAAAACATATATTTGTTAATTGTTAAACTGAAATTTAACTTGTAAGAAAATGTTATTTATTTTTTAATTATTAGAAAATGAAAACTTGAATTATAATTACCTACCTCCTCAAAAATAGGCAAAGCATGTGTTACTGTCTGTCCAGCTAGAAGAAATGTCTCCGTGGGATTTAAATTTACAGCCAAGGGAACCTAAATACCAAAAAGACAGTTACTTCCTTATGGATATGGATGGATAGGTACATAGATAGATACTGTATATAGATAGATAATGTACAGATTGATAGATGGATAGAGAAACATGTTTGTGAAACTATCTTCTATGTGCATCTGAGCAGACACTTCTTAATACTGCATAATAGCATACATTCAGTTTATAAAGGAACAATCTGATAGATAGCACACATTATCACATTTCCATTTTAACATTTATTTTAAATTACATATGATACTAAACCTTATTAAACATAAGCTTGAAATATGTGCACACATTTGTGTTATAATTTTAAGAAAATTAAAAGAGAAATCTGGTTTGACCTTCAGAAAGGCCCAACAATAATATGCTAATCCTTTAATTCCAGCTGCATAAAAACAATAAACAATGAGCCTTTCTAAATTCAAGAGGATGACACTTAAAGCTTAGTGTAATTCTAGCAATAGGTTAGCTGTTATTGAGACTTGAGTGCATCAATTTCAGATGTATAGTCCTACCCAAGACATCAATACACAAACAAATGGAGCTTCTTACACATTCACACCATTTATATTGCAAGAAATAACAGCTATATAGTCAAATGGGGCCAAATGTTGTGTGCATTTTAACATTTTAAGGTACTAATTAGGAATCTTCAGCACAGTGTGATTTTTGTCTGTCATTGCCACAAAAACAGTATATGTTGTTGTTTTTTTGTAAGTTTGTCTAAAATGTCTAATTTACAATTAGCAAATTCAGCACCCACAAGCAACGGACATCAGCAGCATGTTAATCTAAAGGTTGTATTTTTTCAGATAATCCTTGGCTTAGGCAGCCACTGTGCTATGATAACTCCAATAAGAAGTGCATGATATCAATGTAAAGGCTTGTTTGGTGTCAGTGCTGAAGGAGATGGCTCCAGGGATAAACATCTGTTTAGAAATTAATCTACTTTTAACCTGGAATTCAGAGATGGCTGAAAATTCAATTGCACGGTTTTCTCTGTCCTGTGTATGTACTGCAGAGTATTGGTAGTTAGCAGGTCTAATGTTAAACATTAAAAGGAAAATCAGGAAAGAATAAAATGTTGCCACAAGATAATACATGATACTTGGACTTGACAGTATTTCTCAAAATCAGCAAACATTTATTTATGCTTCAAACACTGCTGATGATTTTGTCCTGAAAATATAGTATCACATATACTTAACATTTACCTGTGTTTATTAATGTCAACTTTCAAATTAATTTTGTTCTTGATTTTTTTTCTTGATGGGCAGAATGAATTATACAATTATGTATTTAAACTTTTCAATTTAATTTGCTTAAAAAATAAGTTTATTACATTTGAAATCTTACAGTACCTCTACTTCCACATCATTATTTTATAAGCTATTTCTGCAGTGGCCACAACAGTAAATGCTCCAGACAAGTTTAGTTAATATAATGGAAAGTAAATGCTACTAACAATATTTCTCCTATTTCAGTTAATATGGGTCTAGCTGTCCTTGACATTTTGCCAGGTTAGGCCATTTAAACTATGTTTAATCAGGTTACATGTACAAATGCTCATTACAAGGAGGTGGTTTATAGCAGACAGCAATTCTAAATACCATGGCTCCAACTTTCCCTCTTATAATGACTCCCCAAACCTCTCGGTCTCATTAGAAAGCACATTGCACTCTCTTCATTATGATTCTCTAGCTCCAACCCACATAATAAGGAACAACTGTATAATATTGTCCTCATAATTCCATAGTGTTTCACTGTAATGTAACTGACACAGGAAGCTGCAACTATGTTTTGGTAAAACGTAGCTGGTAGAGGGTCATATATTTTGTGTAAGACACAAAAATTGTTTTCTTTTTCTTCACCTCACAATACAAACTGACCAAGGGTTGCTAATTGACAGATTGCACTGTAAACAGGTTTGTGACTGAAAATACATTTGAATAGGTTTACTATGGCATTGGTGGGAATTTTGAAATCACATAAAATGTCTTCTCGTATGTGTAGCACATTAAGTATTTAGTATTTTGTTCCCAGTTTAATGTAGTAATTGTACCCAAGCAGCATGTCTTTGGGTTATAGGAGGAAACAGAAGCACCTGGGGAGAAAAAAAAAACCAGAGAACATAGAGAATCCATACAGGAGGACACCCAAACCAGGTCCCAGGAGTAGTGAGGCAGTGATGCTAACCACTGTGCCACTTGGCTGAAATGTATGCTCCACATACGGAGTTTGCAAGATAAATGAAATACAACTAATTGACCTTTGTTTTTGTTTTTCAATTGAACATTCTGTGGGGTAACTTAAGATAACCGTTTCATTACATACACTTTCTGGCACAATAACAGATAGTCCACTAAATATTTCATATCCCTCCTGAAAATGTAATATCATAGATTCTACAAGATGCCACAAGACACCTATGAAGGATAGATTAGACATGCAACCATGATCATTTCAGTGAATCCACATTCTGCTGCATAAATGTTTGCTAAATTGCTGCATTTGTTTTAAAGTCTGTGTAGTAGAACACTTGGGATGTCACATTTCCTCTGAAATATGCATGTACTATGCATAGGGTGATTTTCTGTCCTTACTTTTCTCTGCTGTTAGGTTGATCACTGTATAATATACAGCATATATTACCAGGGAGGGCAGTATGGGTACCCCAGTTTTAAAAGACCTGACCTGCCCAGTTCAATGTGTGTTATCTGACTATGGATTATTTATTACATTTCCACAAACATTTGCTTGAATAGCTGTGTATCCAAAAGGAAGGAGTGAGAGCTTCAGGTAAGTGGGTTCATGCTGGGTTTCACGTCCCGCATGTGAAAAAATGTCAGTACTGGCAGTGAGAGGTAAGGCTTTTCAGACATTTCTCAGGGATACTTTTATTTACGGAATACATAATAAAGCAAACAAACACTACATAATCTTAATACTAATAAGGGTTTTGACCAAGACAAGAAGCAGCTTGAAAGAAACTATTACTTTGCACTTAAGGGAGTTTGTGGGGATTTAACTAGTATTATCTGTAAACAAAGGCTGATGTGTTGTCTGTGTTGCCATGTGCCAAAGTGAACTCACCAATAGGCCAAAGACAAAGTGAACTCATCGATATCCCTATATATTACTCACTCTGCTAAATATTCACTAGAGATCTAAGAGATCGTTTCCTGTTTATTCCCAGCAGATACATGAATCAGCAATTTTATCTTAAGTATCTATCATCCAGGAGCATCACATTATTCTGAGCAATGGTTTCCTTGTGAAGGTTTCCTTTCCTGCATAATCACATTTCACCTCTGTTAACATAATTAATAATGTAAGTAAGTGCTCTTGCCCAAACTCAAGTCAACCATAATGGTTGCTTTATATTATTTAAAAACAGCTTTCCACACCAAAAATGTATGTTGCTTAAATTAATTTTCAGTTGTTTCAACCGGAAAAAAACACCAAATCTATTTAATGAGATTTGTTTAATTCCAAACTAGGATTAAAGGGAGGTTAAATCTGGACAATTGCACATTTCTTCTGTGCAGCTCCTGTCTATTAACTCCTAGTGGAAAACATAATACATATATCTTATTTTCTAAATCATTATGAAATTGTAGCCTGCGAACAAGACAAACACAAGCATTTTTCCATTCCTCGTTGTTTTCACAAGTGAAAAAAGGTAATGAAAAAAATTAAATGTTTTTCTCTCCTTTCCTCCCTGTTTACACCTTGTCTTGTCAAGATGCTGACCTACTGTGACTCTGCAGGGAGAGTGTGAAAAGACTTTTTGCTATTTTGCCCCTAGCCGAAGGAACTCTTGATGCATCTTGTCAGATTCTCTGAGTCTTTTACTAAACTGAAATTCTGCCCAAAGGCATAGATTTCTTTGTTTCTCAATTAGGCCCTGTTTCATAATTTATCGTTGTTATTGTATAGTTAAGTCTTAATTCTCTTTTTGAAACCTTGGAGTACACATAAGTACTTTAGTAAGTAATTTAGTATCACAGTAGTCAAGCCAGGCGTTCAGATCATTGACAAATGTGCACCAAGAGACTGCAGACATGCTGTGACAAGGTAGTCACATCCTGTTGGTGCTTGAGAGAGGCATTCTAAAAGAACATCACATGCAGGAAGAGATTATGTTGGGGACTTTGCAGAGAAAAGTCTTAGCAAAAGGTTGAGTGATACCAGCATTTTCTATCTGTTCCTGTTTTCAGTGTCCTGAAAATCAGAGGTTGAAAAACCCATTCAGGGTTATAGTAACCTTGGTACCCAGGGGCCGGTTGTACTAACAAGATCAGAAAACTGGATCAGGATCATGAAAAAGCATTGTACGAAATTTTTTTGATCCGATTATTAAGCAAGCAGCGCATGCGGTAACTAAGGAGGTTCCTATTTACATAAACCTATTTACATAACCGGCTCATCCCTTACTGGTGCGGCTATATGAACGTGTACTGATCTAATGACACAATGACAATCATACACCTTGCAGAAAACTATTCTGTGCTATTGCTGATTACATTATTAATTGAACAAGCTTAGTTGTTCACTACGTTTTCCAATGCATGTTAATGTCAGTATGCTTATGCCCTTGTTGCAAACTGGACCCAACATGTCACCTGTAGTCCGTCATCCAAAAAGTTGTCCGTCAAGGACATGGCACATTGCATCCGTTAAAGCCGCACAAAGTACACAACCTTTCCAGTTTTGTGCACTGGTGTGTGTTTCTTTAACTGCTCAACTACAATAATATTATTATTATTATTATTATTATTATTATTATTATTATTATTAATAATAATAATAATAATAAACAAATAATCAATTGTATTTATTACTCACTCTTCTCATACCCAGAGCGCTACAGGTCAAGCAGTCAAAACAGACCAGATCAAATAGGCAACACAGCAGTAGCAACTCAAAAGTATAAAAAAAACACGCAACTAAGAGACTTAAAACTTAAAAGCTTTTTAAAAAAGGTGAGTTTTAAGAAATGTGATAAAACTATGGAGTGTAGGGGCACTTCTCTAAGCATTGCACAGCCGTAGAGGAGATGCTTTATGATCTGTCACATTTGTCTTGAGTTTGCAACAGGGGTGCTGGAGAAATAAGAGCTTTTACATGATTATTAACAATAATGAAAATAAATAAAATCCTAATCACACACAAATTACACCTCACCATTGTTCAACATTATACTCTTTATTTGAAAGTGCAAATATTTGTAAATAATGTAAGTCACATTTTTATTCTTTATTTGTGCTTAACCAGACTTGTCTACACCAATAATGTTACCTACTATTTGCTGAAACCTGCCGGCTGAAAAAAATCTCAAGGCTAAAGGCAGCTTCAAACGTGTGTGTAAGGCATGACTGCGTTCGATGTTGGTCCCTCTACAGCAGGGGTTTCCCAATGTCTGGTGATGGAGGGCCAATTTCCGGAGGTTTCATGGGATTGGGTGGCCGCAGTAGAAAATTAACCAAAGATGAAAACAAAATATGTCCCAAATCATACCTTTTAATTTCCTATACATTTCTGTTAGGGAACATTTATGAACTTTAATTGTTGTTTTATTATCTCCCCCCCCCCCATATTACATGTGCAATTTGTAACAGAATTTTTTCAGAAAGTGTAAAAATATAGTAAAGGTTCAGAAAAAAGGGGATTGAAGGTTGGCTTTGGGCGGCCGCACCAAACATCCTCGAGGGCCGCATTTGGCCCCCAGGCCGCACTTTGGGAACCCCTGCTCTACAGGATCAATCATGTCCGTGAGGTTTAATATGCTTCAAGGTGTTAATCTGTACCGCTTTCATACACCTTCCTCACCAAAACCTCTAAAGGGTTTTGCATGTCTTCAAATATCCGTGGTATGCATGTTTGATGCCGGCGAACTAGATGAAGTATGTGGAGTTCCTCCATTTTAAAATGCTGGATCTAGTTCTGATCCTGATCAAAAGCATGATCAGTTTTGAGTTCGGATTTGAGCTCAGAATGAGCGCTGATCCATGAGATCAAGATCAAGATTGGATCCTGTTAGTACAACCCGCCCCTGGTCTTTAGTTGTTATTTGTATTAGTACTCAATTAAGCAATTTAATGCTTGATTTCATTGTTAAACCTGTTTCTAGGTCATTTTAAAATCCCATTCTGTCTATGAGTAGTCCCCCTGACTTTGGAGGCATGTCCTCAGCATAGTCAAGAGTTTTTAGCTGTCACATCTTCAAGTCTTCTGCTTTTGCAAAGCTGTAAACAACGACCAATACACAAACATTTACTTTTTATTTTGCTGTATTCTGGGTCATACTGTGAATTAGGTAGCAAAGTCAAGAGTCATCCCAGAGTACAGTGAACAATTGATTGTACAGATCTACAATCAAGTGTAATTATTTAGACTGAGATGAAATGCAGAAAACACAAACAATTAATATGTTGATCACTTTATGAATGATACAAAGACTTTCAATATGTTTGATCACTGGACAGTGTGACCTAGTGAAGCCTCAGTTGGTTTTCATACAAACTTGGGTTGAACTGGAAAACTAAGCTCAACTCAACATCTGCAGAGTGGTTAACAGGACCACTCACTGTACAATTAAGTTAAATGACCAGTTTCATGAAAGGCTGTTGTGCCAATTTCATTTCAATGTATTTGATTTACATGGAATTTAAAAAAATGCACCACTCACCTTTGTCAAGATGAATAACTTGTAGTAGATAAAAATGAAAATAACAAAGGTAAAATTCAATGTACTTACCGCCATAGCTAGCTTTTGTGTATCCAGGTTTCTCAGTAAAACCTCCCTAGTTATTTCTAACTGCTGTGGTGTGAGGGAACAGCTGATGTTCTGAAAGATATCCTGTGCTGCTGAGGAGTTCAACACTATGTATTGTTTCAGCTCTGTCTTGTTGCAGAGGATGTGATTTAGGTTAACATCCCTGGAAAGGCCTATTACCTGGGGAACAAATTAGAAAGAGAAAAATGTTACAAATAACAGGACTATTCATTCCACTTAGTCATTTCAAAAAGCTAACTGATCCAGCAATATCAGCTAAGGAATTCTGAAAAGACTCCTAATAGATAAGATGCCACAAAGAAACAGGGTTATATTAAGTAATGGAGCGCTCGGTTAGAACAAAAACCAGCAGGGTAGGAGGTCCTACAGGACCAGAGTTGAGAACTAGGTTAAAGAACATGTTCCATAAGTTAAATGTATCATTTTCTGGACCGGAGCAATATTCAGATATTAAAAATAAAATGTTATAACTGTCTTTTATCACACACACATCATTTGGGCCCTATTATCAGAGCATTACAAACACGTTCTCTCATTTTCAAAGTTCCAGTTAATGAGGGTAAGGGAACACAGGCCTGTATATATTGGTTACAGAGTTACTGATGTGGCTCTTCACAACACTAATCTATTGTCTGCTTCTAGATGTTTTTTCATTTTAATTGTTACTTTGGCACTGAATTATCACAGCTGTAGCTCATGTATGCATTGAAAACCAATAGATCTGTAGTTGGTGATATTATAAAAGCATTTCAGTTTCAATTATTTTCCTTTAGTAATAATTTTCTGCTGATCCATCAAAAAGCATTAGAAGCTAAACATTCAACATTGGTTTATGTAATCCACAGAAGTGGAAAAAGTAGGCTACAGTAAATTATTACAATGGCGTTTTTAAAGTTTAAAGAATTAAATTTAGAATCAAATTCGAAGACATCAAATGGTCATCTTTGAGTCTTATCTGTTTCGTTGTTAGAACAGAAAAAAAGATGGATAAGGAAAACATGGAAAGCAAATTGCCCCCATTTTCCAGAATTTCATTCAAACATCTTTGTTAATTCGTATTCTTTGGTTTATTCTTGGTCGTTGGCCCAAAACTCCAAATATTCTCAATTTTGTTTTAATTGTTGGGCTGTTTCGCTGTTATGTTGCTGCTAAACAGTGTCTGGCTTCTCTCAATATTTAAGCTTACGTTTGTGTTCATTGGACACCCCTACAAGATTTTCTGAACTGTCAAATGCCTTAAAACTGTTGACAAAATAAAACTCAGAGGAGCCCTCAAAGTATCAAAATTTAAAATGCTTACTTTTTGTCCCCCAAAATATCAGTAATCCCCCAATAATAGATAATAGCTCTTCCTATCTGAATATACACAGTTTATTTTGATTGTATCTGTATTATTAAATTCCATCCCATAATAACATTTTTCATTTTGGACAAGATTCCGCTAGGGACTGTATTTCACTGATGAACATATAAGGAATGGCTGCAATGCCGAGCTCTTTCCTCTCTAATTATAGTGCATTCTATTTAACTGCTCTTTAGAGTATCTTCAATGCATAATTGTCTTCCACTGCCTAAGTTTTATATCATTGCAAATATGGCAGACAATCAATGAAAACTATGTGAGGGACTTTTAACATACTGATTATGATGACTGTGCTACTTTTCTTGTAAAACTATACAGGTTGTAGGCCTTAGCTCTTTCCCCTTCATACTAAATAAGACTGTAGGGTATTTTTAACATTCCTGGTCATGTGCATCAAAAGTCAAAGGTGCATTTTGTCTATTTTGGTTTACTTGCTCCACAGCATGTCCCCACACCTGCCTTTAAATTATGCAGTAAGAACAACATCCAAAATCCTAACCCCTAACCTTTGGCATTTATCAAACACGTCATCTTTTTCCTCTAAGTTTACGTTAACCAAGACAATACAAAGCAACACAATCAGTGATCCTGTCCTTTTCTTATTTTCTTACTTAAAAAAAATGTTATAATGCAGGAAATCCATCTAAAGTGACATCCTGTGCTTCTTATTCTACACTTTTCACAATACTGAACATATCAAAAGGGCTTTCATACTCATCCTATGTCAATTTTTATGCTCTCATTATAATTTATTGCTTTTTATTTTCTACTGAACCAAATGCATTCAAATGAAATGGAGCTGTTTCAGGATCCAAGCCAATTTTTTTTTGCTTTGTGGTTGTCAGACAGAATCGATTAAATATCTGTCAGGAGAGATTCAGGAAAGTTCTTAATTTTCTTTTGCTCTTAATAATCCACCCCCCCGCACCCCCACACCCTATGAACAATGAGGTGCTCAACAGGCAAACTTCAGAAAGTGAACTGATTGTGTGCACTCATCATCGCAGAAGCAGAATGAAAATGATAATAAAATGTTCTGATTGAAAATGACTAGTTTCCGCCGTGTTGTCAACAGGCAGGTCTCGCAATGTCGAATTACAGCAGCTGCTTGAGTTCATGGGCAAATAGGGTTAGAGGAGATGAAGACAAGTACTAGAACTTAGTTTTGGATCTTTGCTGTCCTGTTTTTACATTTAAATATTGATGATGTTCATATTGTAATCATGTAGCTGTAACTTCTACATAGCTATCATACAAACATATCAAACATGAACACGTAGGGAGAACTCAGTCTATATTCTACTTTTCTTAAAATTAAACATTGGCTCATGTAGATATATATTCTTAAACATGTTTACTGCTTTGTAACTGTCATTGTGAAAAATGTAACAAATTTAAACAAATTTAATAAATGCAAAACATACAATTTTAACACCTGTCATTAGGAACTCACTGTAGTGGTTCAAAAGAGGTGCATTTGTTTGCTGCTTCCAGAAAAATCGCCATGCCCATAGAAACGTTGCTTTCAAGATTATCATTGATATTTGTCTTGTAATAAAATATATTCACCACCCAGCGATTGTATATTTTATTTTAATTGCCATTCAAGTATCTAGTCGTGTGTGGTGACCCACAGTTCACCATTTTATGTCCTGGTAAATCCTTTAAAAAGCCCAAATCTTTGTATGAAAAAGGATGGAAATAAAATGCGCATTGTATAGCAACTGGAACAATTTCACATTTTAAAATATTTCTATATAAAAGCTAACGACAGTTACTAGATATTTTATGGGTGTTATTTAATTTTGAGAAATTTGCAAAGATAGCTAAGAGGAACAATGAATCAATTTGCGTCAGCAACTATTAAAATTTAAAAGGGCTTCAAATGCTATACAATGTACTATAAAGAATCTTTAAAATACTGTATTTACAGATTTTTTAAAGTAAGCAGTTAAGTATTCCTCCAGTAACATTCTGACTAGTATATGCTTCCTTCACCTCGAACTGTGGTCGAAATGAAAGGGAAAACTTTCACTTGATTTAGATCCTTTTGGTTAGTTGCTTCATTAATTCACAATAAAATGTCGGAATAAAAAATTGAGGGCACTCAAATATTATAATAAAATGTACTAAAACTGTTGACAATTGTAATACTTAGAAATGCATGATTTTTTAAGAGCCTTTGAAAGCATGTTTCAAACTGTCACATTAAAAAAAAAAAAAAGCTTTAAACGCAGTAGGAATAACACTACCCTTGGCACTGTAATTGTAACAAGGAGACATCATCCGCAGCAAGAACAAGTGAGTTATTACATACCCGCATTACCCTCTGCTGCTTAGATGAAGCCCAAATGATGTACAGCGGAGTAGTCACAGTTGATGTATTTAATACAGTACAAATGGCTGACGCCTATACTGATATACATGCTTTTTCACATTTCCTGTTGCCTGTGGCTGTACAGGTTCTCAGACTCTGCTAAAGGGAGGGGGTTATGTACATATATAACATTTGAATTTCAGTATTCATAAAATTATGTGAATAAACACATAAAGATGCACCTGGTGCCAGTCCATACAGTGCTGCCTGCTACAGTGCTCAAGTAGAAGCAACAGCATTTTAAATGAATGATAAACTCTGAAAGCGTCCTCTTCAATTCTGTTATGTAAGTATTGTATCATTTAAAACACGCAGAATCATTCTAACCCCTTTATCACACAGGGAACACTTGTTAGTGTACTGAATCCAGTAAACATACCACGTGTGCTCAGAACTTTGTAGGGGAAACATGCTCAGATCGTTTCTCTTTCACACTGGATGTGAGCCGAGTACACTTGGAAGTTACAGGTGATAACCTTTTGATCAGTGTTGCAATTGTAAACCACTAGCACACAAATGTCACTACAACAATTATAAACTCAGGCATACGTTATAAAGTACTTTACTCCGCTTCACGTGAGTGGAAAACTCTGGGTTAAACTGTATTTTCTTTATTGTAATAAACTTATTACATTTTGACCGGTGTCTACTGATAATTTCTGAATCCATTACAATCTCCTTGACATGAATCCTGGGAAGTTCTATAGCCATCGAGAAAGTCTTGATTTTGTGTGCTGTACTTCTGTGTATAAACAAACACAGGCAAAAGTAACTGAGCTTAAATCCCTTTTGGAACTAGATATTTGTATTACAAGGACAGTTCAAAATATGTAAATACTTGTAATTATTTTCAAATGTTTCACTAAAAAATGCCCTGCTTATTTAAACACTAGTTGTAAGCACAAGCTTGGTTGCATTTATAGTATGTAAAGTGTATGAAGAACAATATTCACACAACAACACAAATTACATTTGTGAATATTTACAGCTTATTTTATATCAGTTTACTCTGCTATATTTACTTTAAAAATGGGAGGATGTTTTAATGGAAAAAATGTATCTGAATAATTTAAAATTCAGTGAATGACTTACTAGCTTCACATTGGAATATAAAAAAAGTAATGTGAACAATATCATTTTAGTTATTGAATAAATTACCCATTGTGAAAACACAATTTGATACAGCCTCCAATCACCTAGTACTATTTAAGATACAGGCATAACATTCCATCTATGATGCATTACATATATATCTTAAAATAAACAAAATAAAAAATTATATATATATATATATATAATTGGGTCCATAAATATTTGTACAGTGACACAATTGTCATCATTTTGGCTCTGTGCGCCACCACAAAGAATTTGATTTGGATTTCATAAAGTCTATGTTATAAGTAAGTTAAATGTCACTTGTTAATTAAAATTTGCTTTGTAAGCTTGTTTGCACCACAATAACTGTCATTTATATCTTGTACACAACCCAGAAAATACCAAATGTAACTTAGAAATGTTGAGACTGTCTGAGGATACTTCTCAGGTCAGGCTCCTCTGCAGCTGCCGGAATAAAGAATAAACCTTCTACCACACACCGAGTCTCATGCTATTTTCTGCAACTCTTCAGAGAAATAGCAAAAACAGGTGTGGCCAAATCAATTATTTGGTACATTCTTAAAAGAAAGACACTGGTGAGCTCAGGAACACCAAAAGGCCCAGAAGACCACGGAAAACAACTGTGGTGGATGACAGAAGAATATTTTTCTTGGTGAAGAAAAACATTTTCACAACAGTTGGCCAGATCAAGAACCCCCTCCAGGAGGTAGGTATATCTGTGTCAAAGTCAACAATAAAGAGAAGACTTAACCAGAGTAAATACAGAGGGTTTACCACAAGTTGTAAAATTTTAACATGAACACCAGATTAGAGTTTGCCAAAAAACATATAAAGAACCCTGTACAGTTCTGGAACAAGATCCTATGGACAGATGAGACAAAGATCAACCAGAATGATGGGAAGAGAAGAATATGGAGAAGGGAAGGAACTGCTCATGATCCAAAGCATACCACCTCATTTGTGAAGCATGGTGGAGGTAGAGGGAAATGGTTCTCTTGTATTTATTGATGATGTGACTGCTGACAAAAGCAGCAGGATGAATTCTGAAGTGTTTAGGGCTATATTATCTGCTGAGATTCAGCTAAATGCTTCATAATTCATTGGACGGTGCTTCACAGTGCACATGTACAATGACCCAAAGCATATTGTGAAAGCAACCCAAGACTTTTTTAAGGCGAAGAAGTGAAATGTTCTGCAATGGCCAAGTCAATCACCTTACCTGAATCCAATTGAGCATCCATTTCATTTGCTGAAGGCAAAACTGAAGGCAAAACACCTCAAGAACAAGCAAGAACTAAAGACAGCTGCAGTGCAGGCCTGGCAGAGCATCACCAGGGAAGAAACCCAGCATCTGGTGATGTCTATGGGTTCCAGACTTCAGGCAGTCACTGACTGCAAATTATTTGCAAGTATTGAAACTCACAATTTAATTAATGATTATGTTAGTTTGTCCAAATACTTTTGAGCCCCTAACATAGGGGGGCCATATATAAAAATGGGTGTAATTCCTACACCGTTCACCCAATTTGGATGTAACTACCCTCAAATTAAAGATGAAAGTCTACACTTGAAGAACATCTTGATTGTTTCCTTTCAAATCCATTGTGGTGGCGTACAGAGCCAAAATGATGACAATTGTGTCACTGTCCAAATATTTATGGACCTAACTGTATGTGTGTGTGTGTGTGTGTGTGTATATATACACTCACCTAAAGGATTATTAGGAACACCATACTAATACTGTGTTTGACCCCCTTTCGCCTTCAGAACTGACTTAATTCTACGTGGCATTGATTCTACAAGGTGCTGAAAGCATTCTTTAGAAATGTTGGCCCATATTGATAGGATAGCATCTTGCAGTTGATGGAGATTTGTGGGATGCACATCCAGGGCACGAAGCTCCCGTTCCACCACATCCCAAAGATGCTCTATTGGGTTGAGATCTGGTGACTGTGGGGGCCAGTTTAGTACAGTGAACTCATTGTCATGTTCAAGAAACCAATTTGAAATGATTCGACCTTTGCGACATGGTGCATTATCCTGCTGGAAGTAGCCATCAGAGGATGGGTACATGGTGGTCATAAAGGGATGGACATGGTCAGAAACAATGCTCAGGTAGGCCGTGGCATTTAAACGATGCCCAATTGGCACTAAGGGGCCTAAAGTGTGCCAAGAAAACATCCCCCACACCATTACACCACCACCACCAGCCTGCACAGTGGTAACAAGGCATGATGGATCCATGTTCTCATTCTGTTTACATCAAATTCTGATTCTACCATCTGAATGTCTCAACAGAAATCGAGACTCATCAGACCAGGCAACATTTTTCCAGTCTTCAACTGTCCAATTTTGGTGAGCTTGTGCAAATTGTAGCCTCTTTTTCCTATTTGTAGTGGAGATGAGTGGTACCCGGTGGGGTCTTCTGCTGTTGTAGCCCATCCGCCTCAAGGTTGTACGTGTTGTGGCTTCACAAATGCTTTGCTGCATACCTCAGTTGTAACGAGTGATTATTTCAGTCAAAGTTGCTCTTCTATCAGATTGAATCAGTCGGCCCATTCTCCTCTGACCTCTAGCATCAACAAGGCATTTTCGCCCACAGGACTGCCGCATACTGGATGTTTTTCCCTTTTCACACCATTCTTTGTAAACCCTAGAAATGTTTGTGCGTGAAAATCCCAGTAACTGAGCAGATTGTGAAATACTCAGACCGGCCCGTCTGGCACCAACAACCATGCCACGCTCAAAATTGCTTAAGTCACCTTTCTTTTCCATTCAGACATTCAGTTTGGAGTTCAGGAGATTGTCTTGACCAGGACCACACCCCTAAATGCATTGAAGCAACTGCCATGTGATTGGTTGGTTAGATAATTGCATAAATGAGAAATTGAACAGGTGTTCCTAATAATCCTTTAGGTGAGTGTATATATATATATATATATATATATATACACACACACACACACACACATACACACTGTACTGTGCAAAATTTTTAGGCAGGTGTGAAAAAATGCTGTAAAGTAAGAATGCTTTAAAAAATAGACATGTTAATAGATTATATTTATCAATTAACAAAATGCAAAGTGAGTGAACAGAAGAAACATCTACATCAAATCAATATTTGGTGTGACCACCCTTTGCCTTCAAAACAGCATAAATTCATCTAGGTACACTTGCACACAGTTTTTGAAGGAACAAGGCATGTAGGGTGGACCAAACATCTTGGAGAACTAACCACAGTTCTTCTGTGGATTTAGGCAGCCTCAGTTGCTTCTCTCTCCATGTAATCCCAGACAGACTCGATGATGTTGAGATCAGGGCTCTGTGGGGGCCAATACCATCACTTCCAGGACTCCTAGTTCTTCTATATGCTGAAGATAATTCTTAATGACTGTGACATGCCGCTGTCTGTCATGGCACGGCTGCTGCTGACGCTCGCTGATTAGGTGCTCATGTGCAATGAGCACCGTGGCGACTGTGACGTCTCTTTAATCCCTCTCCTTTCCCGACGGAAGCAGCTAACCGCTGAGAAGGAGGACTGAGTCTACAACCCCTGACTGCCCGGAGCACCTCGTTTTGTGGACGCTTGTGTGTTTGTTTTGCTCTTGTTCTTTCCCGTTTGTGTGTTCCCCCCTTGACGAGCCTGAACCTTAATAATGCCCGTAAAGTACCAGAACCCGAGACTCTCTCTTACTCCCCGTTGTTTGTGTCCGGCTTTCACAATGACTTTTGCTGTATGTTTGGGGTTGCTGTCGTTGCAGAATAAATTTGGGGCCAATCAGATGCCTCCCTGATGGAATTGCATGATGGATAAGTATCTGCCTGTACTTCTCAGCATTGAGGAGACCATTCATTCTGACCAAATCCCCAACTCCATTTGCAGAAATGCAGTACCAAACTTGCAAGGAACCTCCACCATGCTTCAGTGTTGCCTGCAGACACTCATTCGTGTACCGCTCTCCAGCTCTTCGGTGAACAAACTGCCTTCTGCTACAGCCAAATACAGCCAGAGCACCTGCTGCCATTTTTCTCCATGAAGGCCACTTTTGACAAGACGTCTCCGGACAGTAGATGGGTGTACCAGGGTCCCACTGTTTTCTGTCAATTCTGAGCTGATGGCACTGCTGAACATGTTCTGATTGCGAATGCAAGTAAGCATGATGTGTCTTTCATCTGCTGCAGCAAGTTTCCTTGGCCGACCACTGCGTCTACGGTCCTCAACGTTGCCTGTTTCTTTGTGCTTCTTCAAAAGAGCTTGGACAGCACATCTGGAAACCCCTGCCTGCCTTGAAATGTCTGCCTGGGAGAGACCTTGCTGATGCAGTATAACTACCTTGTGTCTTGTTGCTGTGCTCAGTCTTGCCATGGTGTATGACTTTTGACAGTAAACTGTCTTCAGCAACCTCACCTTGTAAGTGGAGTTTGGCTGTTCCTCACCCAGTTTTATTCCTCCTACACAGCTGTTTTATTTCAGTTAATGATTGTGTTTCAACCTACATATTGAATTGATGATCATTAGCACCTGTTTGGTATAATTGTTTAATAATACAACTGACTATATGCTTACAAAACCCCTGACTTTGTGCAAGTGTACCTAGAAGAATTGATGTTGTTTTGAAGGCAAAGGGTGGTCACACCAAATATGGATTTGATTTCGATTTTTTCTTCTGTTCACTCACTTTGCATTTAGTTCACACCTGCCTAAAACTTTTGCACAGTAATATATATATATATATATATACAGTGAGGGAAAAAATAATTTGATCCCCTGCTGATTTTGTATGTTTGCCCACTGACAAAGAAATGATCAGTCTATAATTTTAATGGTAGGTGTATTTTAACAGTGAGAGACAGAATAAGAACAAAAAAAATCCTGAAAAACGCATTTCAAAAAAGTTATAAATTGATTTGCATGTTAATTAGGGAAATAAGTATTTGATCCCCTATCAATCAGCAAGATTTCTGGCTCCCAGGTGTCTTTTATACAGGTAACGAGCTGAGATTAGGAACACTCTCTTAAAGGGAGTGCTCCTAATCTGAGCTCGTTACCTGTATAAAAGACACCTGTCCACAGAGGCAATCAATCAATCAGATTCCAAACTCTCCACCATGGCCAAGACCAAAGAGCTGTCCAAGGATGTCAGGGACAAGATTGTAGACCTACACAAGGCTGGAATGGGCTACAAGGCCATCGCCAAGCAGCTTGGTGAGAAGGTGACAACAGTTGGTGCGATTATTCGGAAATGGAAGAAACACAAAATAACTGTCAGTCTGTCCCGGTCTGGGGCTCCATGCAAGATCTCACCTCGTGGAGTTTCAATGATCACGAGAACGGTGAGGAATCAGCCCAGAACTACACGGTAGGATCTTGTAAATGATCTCAAGGCAGCTGGGACCATAGTCACCAAGAAAACAATTGGTAACACACTACGCCATGAAGGACTGAAATCCTGCAGCACCCGCAAGGCCCCCCTGCTCAAGAAAGCACATGTACAGACCTGTCTGAAGTTTACCAATGAACATCTGAATGATTCAGATGAGAACTGGGTGAAAGTGTTGTGGTCAGATGAGACCAAAATCGAGCTCTTTGGCATCAACTCAACTCGCCGTGTTTGGAGGAGGAGGAATGACCCCAAGAACACCATCCCCACCGTCAAACATGGAGGTGGAAACATTATGCTTTGGGGGTGTTTTTCTGCTAAGGGGACAGGACAACTGCACCGCATCAAAAGGACGATGGTCGGGGCCATGTACCGTCAAATCTTGGGTGAGAACCTCCTTCCCTCAGCCAGGGCATTGAAAATGGGTCGTGGATGGGTATTCCAGCATGACAATGACCCAAAACACACAGCCAAGGCAACAAAGGAGTGGCTCAAGAAGAAGCACATTAAGGTCCGTTGTTATTCTGTCTCTCACTGTTAAAATACACCTATCATTAAAATTATAGACTGATAATTTCTTTGTCAGTGGGCAAACATACAAAATCAGCAGGGGATCAAATACTTTTTTCCCTCAGTGAATATATATATATATATATATATTGTAGCATTATGTTGGGTGTATTTGGATAAGAGCATTTGGGCTCTGAGCTGAAGCACTGATCTAAAGAAGACCTCTCCCCTCCCAAAGTTATCAGATTTCCTTAGCTCATCAGCTTGGAACTGGTTTGCATCAAAGTGACAGTTTTGGGGAGGATGGCACCGAGAAGAGGCCAAATAGTCTGGAATTCTGCTATGAGATGTCTGGAGAAAGGGGCCTGTAGGTGATAAAAACTTTTTGAAGTGGATGAGAGCCGAAATCCCGACATAGAGCTACGAACCCAGGCCAACCGGCATTTCCAAAAGATGGCATGGATTGACATCAGTCATAAATCAAGCCCCCCTCCAATAGGACACTGGGGGCTGAAACCGAAATCCAATCTCAAGAACTCAGGGACCAATCACCTATTGATCTGACAGACTATAAGGAACAGCGGACGGTCTCTCTCTCTCTCTCTCTCTCTCTCTCACCTGAACCAGTAACTCGCTGCCACAGCTCAACCTGTAGCTCTGTTGCCAGAACCGGAACCAGAAACCAACCAAGTCTTTGCCGGCAACAGAAGAGTTAAACTGGGAGAAGGAGATTGAGCCGTACGAAGAATTCTTTTAAAGGACTATATTAAATAAAGAACTTTACAGACTGCGCTGCCCGCCTGTGCCCACCTGATCAGTGGAGTTTTACAGCTGGACAATTGACTAAGTCGACTGTATACAAAAGTGTTCAGTCATTTAAATAGCTATTTGAGTCTTAAGAAACTTGACCCTTGGAACAAACAGGGCCCTGCTTTCCTCAAAGACTTCGTCTTCAAGTAACTACGGTGGAACCCCTGCTTACAAAGAAGATTTTGTGCACAACCTTGGAGCCTTCAAACCAGTGGAAAATCTGGTTGGAAATGACTCTACTTTCGCGAAACCCCAACTTCCAGGTGCATCGACTGAGTGGAAGTTCTTGGACAAAGCCGAACCGGACTGCCTTTGTTCCAACCACACGGACCTCGTGCCGTGTGCTGTTATCTGAGCCGAAGCCAGAGAGGCCTCTCTGCGACGAAGTTCAGATAAGTTTAACAGTTTGGAGTTCATGATTCATGACATTTGAGAAATCAATTAGAAATGTTAATCTGTGATTCATAACTCTAGAATGTGTAATATCATTTAGTTTTCTTAAATATAAATGTGTGTTGCATTAAACTGTTTTGTTGATAATTTTAGAAATAAAATCTGTCAACGCCGAGAAATATCTTCTCATTCCTGTTTAACTGTTTAGTCTGAAATTGACACAAGTTAATAGACATTAGATTAGTGGTGGCCCTGCCTATCCTTAATAATTGAATAATAATCAGTTAAGGGAAATTGTGGTAACAAGTAATGATAGGATCTTTCTCGGCACCTAAACGTAAATGAGGCTGATATATATATAACGAGAAGTTACCTGACATAACTACTAACCTGCGTAGTTATTTAATGTCTGACTAATAATACTAACGAGAGACTTACCTTCGTCTTACTAACCAGTATTGTAGTCAATGTGTTTATAACCTTTTTTGTTTAACGATTTGTGTGATATCATATGCGATCCCATGGTCTTTGATTTGGTCACGGAAGTGATTTGTCTTTGATTTGTTGATCTAGAGTTGAATTTTAATTAGTTTTTCCCTTGTATAATTGGTGTAGTGCTACATTTAGTCTTTGTTTTGAATACATTTGACAATTTATATCTTTGGAATTGGTGTCTGCGTCCAATTATTACAGAAATTGAGTTCTACAAGATTCCAGGATTCGTGATAAGGTGATACTATAAATTCACTTCTTTAATTGAAATTTATAAGTGTACCTTATGCTACAATATATATATATATATATATATATATATATATATATAGCCTATGTAAAGAATTCAGGATAGGACAGAAATACTGGAAAGTTAAATGTATTACTTACCTTGCTCAGATTAATTCTTGCCATTTTCACACTCTCTGCAACAAAAAGTGGAACTGAAAGATTCTCCTTTAGGTACCTTGTGAATGTCTCGTTTTCTTTTAAAATGTTTTTCAGCTGTATAGATTGACCTGGTTTGTAGGAAATAAATAAAATAAGGAAATAAATTACTACCAATTTATCTTTAAAAAAACATAAATACAGGCACAATGTTTAACATGTATACTACAAATGAAAATATTGAAGTTTTAGTCATCCCTTTGAATGCATACACTATCCTTAATTATCCATTACAACACAACAGCTACTTCTGAAAACAGTTCATTCTATTTTATTACAAATGAATCACTGAAGACACGGCATGATGGATTCTACAGTTAGGCTGCATCTAAACTGGCACACAATGTAGCTCTGTCCAAAGTTTAATACCAATACTGGGATATAATGCAATTAAATATATTGTTTTTGTTTTATTAGAGTGCGTTCTAATTCTTGGTCTTATTAAAGGGGCAGCTTGGGTTTAAATTGAACATAAAATGAATAAAGATAAAATACAAGATAAAGTTGAACTGCAATATATTCCTGTATTGTTGGTAAAGTGTATAAGGGATTCATAGCTCTCTAAAACTATATCTTTTTCATTTAAACATTCAATTGTTAGGTCGTCAGTGAAGTACACAAGGAAAGCGGTGAATTATTCTTGTGAGAACGGCATCAATTCAGAAATTACTTGATCATTTTAAACAAGTAATATCCTGTGACCATAATACCTGAAATACTATATACTTTATTGTATCTGTGCTACAATAACAATTAAACAATAATATAATATAGAAATATATAGGAACATAAGCTTATAAAAAAAAAAAATGAACACAAAACCTCATTATTTACCACGCTAAATTGAATCACTTCCATGTCTGAAGAATACATTATAAACTTCACATCCATTCAAGTCTGAACACTATCTATGAATAGATTATGCAAGCATTCTGAACCAATCAGAGTTTGAGTGTGCCCTGTGGCCAAGTTGTCTAAGAGACTTGTTGAAGGTTGGTTTTCTGGCAGGCTTTGGCATTATGCTCCCTCCAAGCATTTTGTCACACTTTTTGTTTATTAGCACCTCAGAACTAATCATAATATGGTCTTGTTCGCACTCAAGGTGACATATAATTTATGTGGAAAGACCCCAAGAGCAACAAAATACATGTTGGCAATGTGCTAAATAAGCACCAAGGTTTACAAGACCAATTAAAAAATCAGGCAGAAGCACCCATTTTAAGTATCTGAGTGGCAATATTTCCGTAAGCATTCAAACTAGAATATTAGCAGTTCTCATTATGTTGTCAAGGCTACATTATTTTGGTGAAGGACTTTACAAGTAAGAAGGAAATATTTAGTTAATTACCAAAAAATGCAAGAATTTGCATTCAATCCCATAAAGTATTTGAAATGTGTGTTAGGCTGTCATTTCTGGAGTGATTTTAAACAACGGACCTATCATTTTGAAATAATCAAAACAGAAATGAAAAAGTACGAACATCTGCCAAAAATGTACATTAGGTTTATTTAACAAGGGAGTTTAGCATTTTTTAAAGCACTACAAAGAATGGCAGTGCTCAAGCGTAGAATCAACCTGCCCACTGAGATAAGGACCTGCCAGTCACTGACCACATTTCTATAATGCATCTCGTACTTATCTGCTCTCCACCTTCATGGTCTCCGATATGGCTCCTTATTATATCTGTACTTCTTGCACTGTAAATTGTTTTTAGTACCTGCTGTGACCCCAATGCACATAGCACCGATGTATTTACATGTACTACTCCTTAATAGAATCTTGCACCATATTACATAGTCTCTTACATAATTTATTTAAATTGGGATTAATATGGTATATTGTATTTTCTTGCTCGTACTATATTTTGTGAAATTAGTGCTAAATTAAACTTCTTGAGGCTTATGGCGTTTAACTTTATTTGTACAGGAATACATTATTTACTAACACCACAAACAGGCATAGAGCTTTCATATATAAAAGTACAAAAAAATCTAGTGCCTGATATAATCAGTTATTGACTTTTCTCAATGACACAGATTAGGCTGTCTAAAGCAAACCGTTTCATGTTTTTAACAAGCATTACTCTTTGCCTGAGGAAATTGATTACAACACTAACCGCTTGAAAAGCATCCCTACAGGTAAGCATAGAAATGCACCATGCTATTTTCCTTTCAGATAACCTTGACCTTAGATCATGAACATCTTAGTACAGTTGTAATAAAACAAGCTTCCTGTTTCTCTTCAGAGCTGATAAACACCATTTGTATGGAAAATGGACTGGCACTAAAAAGAAAAGAAAACCATTCAGCCATGAAGTGACTGCTGTGGTAAAAAGGAAAAAAAACAATTCATTGTGTGTGTATGTGCGTGTGGGTGTGTGTGAATGAACGGGAGGGTAGTTAAGTGGAGCAGCAATGTGCTGTGCTTTGTTTCTTTAATAAAGATGACCCTTGATATTACTTCCATTGATAAGAAAGGTAGAATAATACCATAAGACTCAGATTTTGTGCCTAAAACATTCATATATGTCTTTTCTTCTCATCCTGTATCTTATGGTAAGCTGAAGATGAAATGTCAAGGTTGCCGAGCTACATTATGCAACTTTTAAAGAGCCAGGCAACTCTTTGTGCTCACTATGATTTCTTAGTTCCTTGGAGAAATACTGTTTTTATTGTTCAGATTATACAATGGGATTGCTTGTGTAGTTTAGGCAGAATCAGGAAGGAAATGAGTGCTAAACAATGACTGACATGTGTCACACTGAGTTCCCCAGTAGAATGTAACTAGAATTCTTTACTACCCTCTGGAGGCTTTACTGTCTTTCAATAAATGCAGATTAGCTAGTGTAACAGTGTGCTTCTGTCTTGCTCATTTGTAATATATATTTTTTGTTGTTAAATACTATTTAACACTAGCATGGTCCATACCCATGACACCACTAATTGATTCACACCAATTATTAACATAGTGACAATTCTTCTGAACAGGAAATGTGATTTGCTTGATCTCCTCAGTGACACATTGTAATAAGTCTGAGGAATTTCTCGAAGGGTACTGAGCAGCATATTTCCACAGGCGGCTAGTTTAGTGATTATAAACATGTCTGTTTTTGCCGGTTTAACATAGATTCTGTCTTTACTAGTGCATTTTCCCTTTGTCCATGACCAGAAGATAGAAATGATCTCCACAACATGTGAGAAAACTGATCTACCATGAAAAGTACATTTCCCTGATAAAAGGTTTGATGTTGAAAACAAGAGTCTTCTGATTGTTCATGACAACAAGCTATGGATGAAATATGACCTAGGTTGCTGGGCCTTATTATTTTGACATTCTCTTCATCTTTACAACAGTGTAAATGTAAATGTTCAATAAATAGTTTTAAAAAGATGTAGTCTCTCTTTCATCTATGAAAAATCATGCTTTTTTTTCCAAAGGCTTTAGAAAGCAAGCTTAAATAGCATAGGCCAAAAATGATTAAGAAGTTGAGACTTGTTCAAAGGTGAGCTTTGTACTTGAAATGTTTTATTTATTACCTTTTTAATACCCCTTAATGTGTTTCTTTTCATATATTTTACATTAGCGTGATAAAAAGGATCCTTCAAAGCCTTCGCATTTTTTAATTTATGTTTATTTATTTAATTTATTTTTTATAAATGGTTCTTCTATGAATCACCTTTTATTTTATTTCCACAATTGTAAATGCTCTGGTTTGATCATGGCTCTCATAGTAATTGGTAATATCCAAGTTAGCCAAAGTAAAATGAGTTAATATTCCACTTCGAGAGCACATATTGCTTTTACTCAGTGGAGCTGAAAAGTACATACATTCCACCCATGATTCAAATTTCTATAAAGACTGTGGTATTTCAATCCATCACAGAACATAATCTGATTCTGTCTATCATCCAGTAGACTCACTTAGGAGCTTTAAGGTTTTATTTCAGATGTAATAATAAAAAAGTAAGAAGACAGGCAACTAAACAACTTCAATGTGATATAAGCTAAATTTGCTTTATTAAGACAAGTACATGTATTTTGAAAGACACATTCAGAAACATCTATTTGCTTTTGAAAATAATATTCTGTCTTGGTTGAAGCTGTGCTCCCGAGAAAAAGCATTATATAAATTGATGAATACAAGACTGTTTTCATACAGACCTTTCAAGGTTTTTCACATTTTTACCTTCATCGTATACATTGTGACCCAGTCCATGAACATTAAAACTTATGGTTGAATAGTTATTGCAAACAAACCAAAAAATACTTGAAATGGTATTGATGAATACATTTCTGTTCTTATTTTCCCTGGCTACTGAATTATGTTCCCACTGATGTCAAAAATTTTAAGGACTGAAAAAATACAAAAATAAGAATATAAATATAGATTGGTTTCATCAATGTAGGTTGTGCTACATGAATACATTTTTTTCTGTGTTCTAATATTGATTTTGTATTTTATGGAGTCCAGTTATGATAGGACATTATTTAAAAAAAAACTACATTATTCAGTCAATGCCATGTTATCCTTGACGATACATGGGGTCAAGATGTTACTATTAACATCACAAGATCATTCTACGGTGTGTAAGTATGTAAGTATATGTTTGGAAGATATTCTGTCAGTAAACATTACAAGATTGTACACAATATAAAACTGGATCTGATTTTAGCCAGCTAGCTTGCAATTATACAAAATGTTGTTTAACTATTTTCTCTAATAATACAGCACTTTCATTAGCTATGTTGGCTGGATAAAAAAAAAAAATCTCAATTGCACAACAATCCACCTGTACCTTTTCAGGGATCCAATACACACATAATCCAGGGATGGACATATCTGTATCTTAGACCAAACTAGGAGAAATTGTATGCTGTATAGTAATGCTCAATGGAAAGGTCATTTACTTCGTCATAGCTCTTTATAATAGAGACATTTTGACAAGTTATGAAAACTAATTTGAAATGTGCTTCTTCAGGAGGGATGAGACAAAGCACACATCCTTCAATCTGCACAATATCAAAGCCAATATTTTTCAAACTGCAAGTCCAGAAAGTCCAGAATCCAATCATATGATTAGAACATAAGATAAGCCCCATTCACACAAACTTATGCAGCCTTTTTCGTTTAATTTTATTTCACACAGACTTTGCCAGCAAGGTCTATGCCGGCATACTGACACCAGTCATTTTAGACCTAGTCAAAATGCTAGCAAATTTGTGGCAAAGCGTCTGTGTAAATGGAGCAGGAATAAGAAAGCAGGCTAATGATGCATCATGTCCTTGCGTTGTCAATGTAGTATGTTAACTAACTGGCATTTCCACGTTTTGGTCACAACACATCCAGGTTAAGCCACCTTGTGACCATGACCAGTATGTAAACATGGACAGGGTCATTCAATATGGCAGAGGTTGAAAATAATGTTTTTGTAGCAATTCAGTGTTACTGATGAACATATTGGCTGGTGATGTATATAATGCTAACTACTGTCACACATATGTCAGAAGTTATATACCAATAAATCATGCAAAATATATCTCTATACATAGGCAAACATGTTAGACTGCATTACAGTACTAACGGTAGTTTGTTTCGAGTTATTTAATGTCAGTAATGTCAAAATAAAATTAAATGAAAAATAATAAGGTTTTTTTATGAATCAGTTGCAGATCTGCACACCCAGGCTTTTGGTATAGATATAGATAAACACACAAAGTATTGTCAAGCTTTTTTTATTTTTCATTTATTTTACTTGATTTAACTTTGCTGCAGTATATGTCAAGACCCCACACAATGCCTTGTTACATGACCATGAACTGAGAACCAAGTCTCATACTGGGTTCACTGGTTCAAATTATCTCTTACTGCTGGGTCCAGTGACCACACCGCAAAAACACACAACCATACAATCTGATGACATGGGTATAGGACCCGTCGAGGCATAGACTCCACTAGATCTCTGAAGGTGTGCTGTGGTATCTGACACCAAGACATTAGCAGCAGATCCTTTAAGTCCTGTAAGTTGCGAGGCGGGGCCTCCATGGATCGGACTTGTTTGTCCAGCACATCCCACAGATGCTCGATTGGACCGAGATCTGGGGAATTTGGAGGCCAAGTCAACACCTTGAACTCGTGATTCATCAGACCAGGCCACCTTCTTCCATTGCTATGTGGTCCAGTTCTGATGCTCACGTGCCCATTGTAGGCGCTTTCGGCAGTGGACAGGGGTCAGCATGGGCACCCTGACTGGTCTGCGGCTACGCAGCGACATACGCAACAAACTGTGTTCTGACACCTTTCTATCAGAACCAGCATTAACTTTTTCAGCAATTTGAGCTACAGTAGCTGGTCTGTTGGATCGAACAACACAGGCCAGCATTCGCTCCCCACGTGCAACAGTGAGCCTTGGCTGCCCTTGACCCTGTCGGCGGTTCACCGCTTTTCCTTCCTTGGACCACTTTTGATAGGTACTGACCACTGCAGACCGGGAACACCCAACAAGAGCTGCAGTTTTGGAGATGCTCTGACCCAGTCGCCTAGCCATCACAATTTAGCCCTTGTCAAAGTCGCTCAGATCCTAATATATCCCACCCACTGACAGGTGCCATGATAACGAGATTATCAGTGTTATTCACTTCACCTGTCAGTGGTCATAATGTTATGGCTGATTGGTGTACACTATACTGCACAAGCAATATATATATAACAAACAAACATATAACTGATGTATCAAGCATTGACTGAACTAGCAAGTCATCAGGATTAAATACTAAACTGAACTGCAAAGTACAAAGATGATCAAGGGCCAGTGCTGCCTTTTATCTATCCATCTGATTACTGACAGCTGGATGTTATTCAACAAGAAATGCATTTCTCATTCAGTCAGAGTAATGAAACCAGATTAAAACTTGCATCAAATAATCACACAAATCCTCCAGAACCATTCAACTTCCATTTTAGACAAAGAAAGACAACACTTTGTTGATGTTCAGTTCAATCATTGCATAACATTTAAAAAAATATATAATTCAAATACTGAAAAACTGCAAAAATAATATAAAACAAGCTGCATGAACAAATGTCTCCAGAGCTAACCACATTACTTTAAACAAGTCATTACTGATAAACTGATAAAGTTAATGTCATATTCATATTTAATTAAGACTAATTAAAATAGTTTTTTTTTAATAATACATATTCAGTTTTGTTATATATATTAACAAAATTATAGAATATCCCCATTAAAATATTAAATTCTCATAGGTAGAGAACAATTAAAATCAATCTAACTCTGTACTACTCTTGTTTTGTAGAACTAGTGCTTCAGTTTCTGAGTAATCAATCATAAATATAATGACAAGGTCACACGGCATGGGTCATTTTTCTACTGGCTGAATAGGAAACACTGTCATTTGTAAAAAAAATAAAAAAAAACGTTATATTTTAAGAATATATACTTTCTGTCATTTTAGGGATAAGAACCAAAGGATGGTAGAAAGAAAATATGAAAACTGGTCACATGACACATTAACACTGCATCTTGTCAAAAATATGATGAGAAAATTCATGAACAGAAAGTAGATTTAATCACATGTGACTTGGGGGTAACATCTTATACATCTACAGGTGTGAGGTTTATTCGTACACAGTGAAACATCTCTCCTAGCAATACTGTAGCATTTCACAGGCTTAGATATGTCATCATATTGTATTTCATGAAAGTGTTTGTTCGTTAAATTCCACTTGTACTCTTGTTACATGAAGAAAAATGCTCCAAGAAACTGCTATCTTCGAGATGGCTTATTGGGTCAAAGGAGCAGAGTATGAGTTCTCTGTAACCCTTTTCTGTCATTTTTTTTGTTAAAAGTTAGGCCATAGGGGTCATAACACACAGCTGGGTAAGATGAAGATGAAGCTCTGCTCATTGTGGGTGGTTGTGTTGATCCAAATTTCTCAGTAAATGTGTGTTTTTGTCATCTTCCTGAGACTGTCTTGTAGAGTGGTTGAGTAGTAATAGATAAGAAACATGGCTATAAAAGAAGAAAACATATATGCCTGCTTGGTTTGAAGGGGTTGGATTTTTGCTGGTTTTCAGTTGATATCTGCAATAGCATAGCGACAAGATCAAGTCCCTGCTCCCTTTGAAAAGCATTCAATCTTCTCTGCAACATCTGAAACACCCTCAATAGAAGCAGTAACATGAGCTCAAGAAGCAATTTTAACATTGTAGTTCAGTCACTGTGAAGATGGTCATATGATACCAACACTGACACCAGGAAAAAGAAAGAAAGGGAGATGTCGGTGCCAAACTGTTGTCACAAGTGGTTGGAAGAAAATGTCACATGTCAGAATATTAGGAACTATTCCCACTGTAATAAATCCCCTATGTAAAATATCAGTGTAATACACAAATAAAGCTAGATTGAGAATATATCACAGCATTCTAAAAGTCTTTGTTTCTGCCTCTAACATTTACAAAAGGAAGATGAAAAAATAGAGTTTCTTTGACATTCGTTTTTTTCAGTTATGAATTACTTCAATATATCTTTCAATATATAGGCCTAAGTTATGGAATGCTTTTAACCTTTTGCCATAATTAATGTAATGAACGTAATTATTGTATAATAGGCCATAGCTGATGTGTTAGTCAAAGGTTCACTGAAGTGGTGAGATCAACATTTAGAAGTTTTCAACTAAAGTGAATTTTGAATGGCCTTGTGTTAGATATATTAAAGCATCTTCACCACTCTGCAACATATCTAGGAAGTTATGAAGTTATTTCTTGTATTGAATCTGATTCTCCGCTGCTAGTGGCTTCTTTTCAGCCCTGATGAACACTCAAGTTGAACTCATGTTTTTATTAATAAACTATGAGCCTAGAAAGGAACAAAACCTTTTTCAATTAACTCACGAGTCAAAGCCTTTCATAATAGTGCCTGTGGCAGGAAGACTGAATCCCTTGTTTTAATATGAAACAGAGTTCCCGTGAGCATGATGTTTAATTGACTGACTTCTAGCATAAAAATGCTAGAAATACAGACCCTAATTGGTCCTGAAATCAGTGGGTTATCTACCCAGCACAGAGATGCATTAATAAAGGTTTGCAGACTCTTCAATGAACAAAAGGGAACACTTATATAAGAGTTGTACAATACAAGTTGGAAGCAATGCCATTGCATAAGACTAATATGATTACATAATTTCACAGGTCTTTTGAGTTGTTTTTATTGATATTATTTATTTAATCTATGTACTATTTGAGAAAGATCCATTCATATTTTTAATTAGGACTTTAGAACAGTTGGACTTGTATGGTACTGGTGTACACATATTTTGCTGATGATACTCCAAAAAATAAAAGCAAATGATTAAATGTAGTTTTGGGAAAATAATATGTAATTGAAAATATTAATAAGAATCAAGATCATCATCCCACTTCCTGATATTCCTATTTATCTCCTTTGCATAATGACCTTTATGAGTTTCTTAACACAGACACCTCTTCCATTAATTATTTTTAGCACAGATATTTGGATATATTTAATCTTGTATATTAGGAGTACATGACCTTAAAATGCAAATTTGTATCATGAGTTGTCAGGTTTCAATAACATAAGAGCTTTTTTGACTATTTGTAAATTAGGTTCCACATGAATATCATCATGCTAAACAAGCCTTATGAGGTACTGCAAACAATGAAGATAAACGATCTGCCAGTCCGTAATGCAAATTACTTTATAAATAATCAGGTGCTTTTGTTTCAGGGTTCTCAGAATACTAACAAATATGCAACTAGTAGGCCTAATCATCATTTATTTTTCTTAGTTTTAACAAACAGAATATGATATAGATAAATGTGAACGGCTTAATAATGAGCTACCAAAGTCTCTCAAAATAATAAAAGAGTAAACTGATTTCCAATTAACCATTTGTATCATGGTATAGTCATAAAACACCAAGTTAAATGCATGGGTATATAACATAGCATCTCCATTTGATACATCATAACTGCAGAAGCATAACCATTATAAATAATATATTTTTTGACAGAAAATGTGCTTATTTTTTAGGAAACATTTAGGTCATGGACGACCTAATGGTTATGAGATAAAGAGTGGCCCTAGGTTGTTCTATACAGATAGCTGGCCTATAAGTAAATAAATAAGTATTTAAGTTAAACAAATTGAACTGTTGAGCTATTCAGATACATGCACTGAATAAATAAAAGGTAAATAACACCCAAAGGGACTATAGGAATGATTGCATCATGTACCAGATAAAGCAGGGATGTCCAACCCCTTCTGTTTGCTACATCTGACCCAGCACATGGGCTCACTTCCTCTTTTACTGAAACCACCCCATGGGGCCCCTGCACTCAACCAAAAAAAGAAGCACAGGAGCAAGGCTAACTAGCCTAGGCTCCATCGAACAATATTGAAAGGATAGGCCAAGCTCAATGACCCGCAACAGAGAGTGGGGCGATTACTAGGCCTGAGACAAACATGTAAGGCAGACGGGAGTCAGAAACTGACATTCAACCGCCAACCATGGTAAAGCAGAAGGCAGGAGCAAGTGCCAACCAGGTTACAACCAGCACCGGATTCCCTATAGTTGGGCCCTCTACCTCAGACTGTAAAAATGAATTAAAATATGTGAGGAGGCCCAGCTCACAGCAGCACAAATAAGGGGCCCCTTGGAACAGGGCCCTGGATGAAGCCACAACTCAAGTAGAGTGCAACACCAGATGCTAGGGCACTGGGAGGTTTGCAAGTTGTAGGCCATCACAATAGCGTCCACAATCCAATGGACCAGACAATCTTTGAAAACAGCCTGCCCCAACATCTGCACACCATAACACACAAACAGTTGATCCATGTGACAGACACCCTTAGTGCAGGTATGTAGGACCACAGTGCCCGAACTGGGCAAAGCAAGTGTAAACAGCTCTACTCATCCAATGAGAAAGGAGGAGGATGAAACATCAGCTACTCCACCTGTTGACATGGAAGGGGAGAGAATTTTCAGGAGAAACACAAGGTTCAGCCTAAGCATAATATGCCAGGAAATGGGCTCCAGGTGACTCACCATCTTTACAGACATGACAACCTGCTGAACCGGCTCCAAATGCACTGCACCAACTGGGGGTAATGGCACCACAGTAAGGCCAGGGGACTTCCTCTAGACAGCAGTTGCTGTGTTGAACATGCCCAGAAGGTGAACAGCCTTGACTGAATGGAGCCGAGGCTGCTCCCACAGAAAAAGTCTATGGGCCAGACGATTGAGCGTTCGTGACTGCAGACCACCCTGCCTGTTGATATAGGCCAGAGCTCAGGGGTTGTCTGTCCGAATTAGTATATGCCTGTACCGTAGGGCTGGCAGGAAGTGCTGGAGGCCCAATTACACAGTTCAGAGCTCTAAGTTGTTGATGTGGGGAGCACTGCAAGGCCCCATCCACAGCTGTGGAACTCTGCAGCAATTGGAAATGGCACCCATCTTCGAGATGTCTGTCGTCACAATGATAGATTGTCCCGAGATCCACCCCGAGGGTCAGATCTGAGAATCACACCTGCAGCGGCCACAACACTGCCCAAGTGGAGATACTTCATATTTGGTGGTATAAACACAGTAGTTTAAGTGTCCACAAGTCACCATAGATTCCAATCACCTGGTCTGGTAGAGAGCGTGATGCGTGACACCTTTCTAACAGCAGTTCAAGAACCTCTAAGCCAAGATAGGGCACCAGGGACTAAATGGAATAAAACTCCTTCATTTAGCAAACTGCTCCCTGCAGCGCACCGGGGTGGGAGTGAAGACTAGCATTCTCCACATGCCCTTGAGTTCCAGCAGGAAACCTGGCAGCATGGGGAGAGAGCTGTAGCCATTGAAGATGAGGGGGAAACCGAGGGACCCCAAGTTCTCCATGGCACACTGGGTCAGATGTAGCAAGCAGAAGGGGAGGGACTTACTTGCTTTAATTACAGCGCACAGGGGCCTATCTGCTGCTCCAATATAAAATTAATCACATTCCCATAGTCCCTTTGAGTGTAATTCTCAACTTGAAAGATAACCGTTACCAAACATAGAATGGACTTTATCAAAAAGGACAAATCTCTCTGTCCCTTACACTTGACTGGTTACTCATCAATTATGAACAAAAAAATGAATACAAATTGAAGAACTGCATTTCTTTCCCTGTGCGTCTGTGTAAACAAGGTCACTGTCTCGCAGCCTTGCTGTGCTATGGTACTGTGCCATAGTGCAACCCTGATACTCAGAGGAACAGAGTCTGATAAGAACCAATTTTCTCTAGCAATTTGGACTTGAAATATCCAACAAGCCCCACTTACATAAACATTACATATGTGGCAGACCATCTATTCACTGCAGTGCGTGGTTCGGGCACTGCAGTTGGGATACAGAGACTGCAGTGTGATTGGAAGTGCCTAAGTTTGCAATCCGGAGTAAAATTATTAGCAGTCTGTGTGCCAGGGCGACAGGTGTATTGTCCATTGCTAACTGTCCACGCCACCAAGGTGCAGCCACCAGGCCTTTGAGGATGTGCCCAGGGATGACAAGGTCTCCAAGGACCAGCATGTCATTCACCTGCAAACACACTGTTGGTTTCGCAGGGCATGTCAGTGGTCCAAACCTATATGTAGGCATTTGGCACATGTGAGGCATTGTTGACACCAGTAAGCCACGTCTCGGCCCACCCCTGGCCACCACCACAGACCGGCGAGTTGCCTCATATGCCTCACATGCACCAAATATGTAATGTTTAATATAAGGGGGGCTTATTGGATGTATCAAGCCCACATTGCTGGAAAAAACTGGTTCTTATCAGACTGTTCCTCTGGGTATCAGGGTTGCACTATGGCACAGTACCATAGCACAGCAAGGCCGCCAGACAGTGACCTTGTTTACACAAACACACAGGGAAAGAAATGCAGTTCACAAATAAATTAAATAATAATAAAAAGTGTTTATTTCAACGCATTTAAAAAAAGCTGGAACCAAGCAAGACCTAACAAAAGGAAATATTTGCAATTAACTGGGAATTTGTGACTGGGAAATAAATTGGAGTGGCAAGGTCTCTGAAGTAAACCGGTTGAGGGATTTTGTTATCAGTAAAGGGATCTACTTTGGATGTGTATGAAAAAATAACAACTTTCCAATACTCCTGTTCAGCTGAATCAGTCCCTTTAGATTGTGTCAGGTGATTTATGTTTTACACCACCGAATGTTGTTGCAAAGAGCCTGCTACATTGGAATGTATTTAGTCCAAGGGGAATCTAGAATTTTAATGCTATTTTTTATGAATAAGATTGGGCAGGCAGGCTTTATTAGGCTTAAATCTTAATGGAAAAAGGTATAGTGGTAAATTAAATATGAAATGAACCATGTCATTGGGACTGTGCTACAGCTTCAAAGTGATGACTTTCAAAATTCTTAAAACATTCTAATACCACCGACACTGGGCTGGGCCAAATCAAAACTGTGACCCACCTGTGCATCTCAAAGCATAAACCTGTACCCTATCACAGTTTATTTTATAGTCAGAAGCCACTTTCTACTATTGATGAATGAAGACAACAACTAGGGATTATTGGAAAGGTCAGTGTGGTCTAGGTTTTGGTGTAGGCTAATGCGTTAGAAATCGATCTAGTTTTGTTTATTCTTGCAAATCAGGTTGTAAAGCAAAATTGGGTAATGGACGTTCCACAAAACACTAAACATGTTTAAAACTTAGTATTTTAATGTCTAGTTAAATTACCGTACCGTTTTCAGGATTGGAATTCTGGAGGATTTTAAGCCACTCTTTCACATCACTGGAAAGACGCTGGTATTTGGTAAGACTGGATGTGTTTGAAACCAGACTCTGAAGCTCCACCATTACTCCAGTAAGCCTAAATATAAATTGTTTGGTTGTGAATGAATATCCCCACCTCTGCATTGTAATAACAGTGTAATTGCATTTATTGTCATAATGGTAAAGGTATAGGTAAATCTTGTAGGACAAAGGAGGACAACAGGTTTTGAATCCTAGCAGATGAAATATAGGTAGGAAAATGTGCTAATTTCAGCTGAAGAGAATTAAGCATTCTGGACGATAAATGTGTATATACTAAAATAAAGCCAATGTATTTATAATGTTCCCCAGTGCATATCCAAAAGGATTTTATATAATCATACTAATAAGCAGAGGATGCCACAATGTGGAAAAATATTAAAATCATAAAGAATTTATTGTATGAATACACATTCCCTAATACACAGTATAATTGATAGTGTAAGTACACACGTCAGCTAAAACACCATATGTATAAATTTTTTAATCCAAAAACAAAATAACCAACTTAGTAAAAAAAATATCTTGCATGTGTGTGAATCCCCCACATTGTGTAAACATACCAGTTTTCGTAAGACCAAAGAAGGTCAAAAATAACAAACTATGTTTAATCATGTGATGTTTTTGTAATACAAGGGCATAAAGCCTAGATTTAAAAACATGTAGTCATGGAGATTAAAAATGTAGTATGAAACAGTGCTGGGTTAGTCTGAATAAGCCTTTAAATATAATTTCTATACTTAAAATGTTCTATAAAATGTTCTGCCTTTAAAGCACACTTACACTGATGAATTAAAGTTGTTGACTTGGCCTGGTGTTTCTCCTTCAGTTGGATGATTTAAACACGGGTTGTTAATGTTGCATACCATTCCTTGTAACCATGGCAGAATACCAGCAGAGGGCATGGCCTTATTAGGATAATGACCTGAAATATAAAATAATGATGGCAGGTTTAACAGCAAACACTTAGCATCTGCAATTCTAGCCTCTTGTTTTTAATTATTAAGCATTTACTGATGCAATGTCCTCCTACCATTTTCTATTCAGAGATACTTGTCTCCCCTATTTTTTCACTCATGAAAATTAAAGGGCAGAGATGTGAATGTTTCAGCCCCAAGTCTTTCAGTGTATGTCACAGGCATTTAAACAGTTAAGGGATGATATCATTTCCATTTTACTTTGTTAATTAGTATTATTTATTGTGTATGTATTTATTACTGCTTTATCAATTAATTATAATTAGCTGCATAGCCTGTAAAGGCCCCTTTGAGAGTTATAAGAATTTTTACATTAGCAGTGGCCTGACAACTGAATAGACTCCTCTGATTTATCACTTAGGGTCTTGTAACTGGCAATAGGAGACACACACATACACACACACCCACACAAAAAAAAAATCATCTTCACAATCCATATTCATTAGCTTGTGTTGCCATCTACCAAGTTTAATTTGAAAGGTTAAAATTAGGTATTGAGGAAGTGTGCAGTAACTGTTCCACCTTCTTGTTTGACTGACTTAGCATTTTCAACTGAGTTTATTTTGAAAAGGGGTGAATAAAGAAGTCTCACATGTAAAACTTAGGGGTAATTGTTTTGCACAATCATATTTCAAAAATATTCAAAACCATTTGTAAAATAAATATTCATAGTAAAAGCAGCCTAATAAATACATGCATACATACAGCTAACAGGAAAAAAAGTTTGGCATAAAAGACGAGTATACTTTCTGGCTAGAGCAGCATCTTTATGTGAGACGTTTCATACAAACCAACCTGCAGATTGAATATTCTTCAAAATGCTATGTATAACAGTCATTTCAATACATATCATGTCATATATATGTTCTCAGATGTGCGAGACTCATGTTGAGCTCTGGGATCACTGTGCTGGGGGTCTGATGTTGTGTGGAAGATTATCAGCATCCTACAGTGATTCCTTATCGACTGATTTGGGAACCACATCGCTATTAGTAGTAGAGCTGATATCCTCATGTGTCACGGGTTTGTTGTGTATTTGTTGTACATCCTACAGAGCAGGGTTTTCAAACCAGTCCTAGAGAACCCCCTGCCCTGCTGGTTTTTGTTCCAACCAAGGTCTTAACTGCTTAATTGAATACTTATTTGATCTAACAAAGCAATAAACCATTAAATTAAGCAATTAAGACCTTGGTTGGAACAAAAACCAGCAGGGCAGGGGGTACTCCAGGACCGGTTTGAAAACCACTGCTACAGAGGATACCAAGCATGGTAGCATGCCTTTCATTTGCCATCGTGGAAATTCAGGGTTCCCACGGAAATCAGATTTTTTTTTCTATGAAAAACAAAAATGCTGGAAAGTTGGAAATGTACAGTGAGGGAAAAGAGTATTTGATCCCCTACTGATTTTGTACGTTTGCCCACTGACAAAAAAATGATCAGTCTATAATTTTAATGGTAGGTGTATTTTAACAGTGAGAGACAGAATAACAACAAAAAAATCCAGAAAAACACATTTCAAAAAAGTTATACATTGATTTGCATGTTAATGAGGGAAATAAGTATTTGATCCCCTATCAATCAACAAGATTTCTGCCTCCCAGGTGTCTTTTACACAGGTAACGAACTGAGATTAGGAGCACTCTCTTAAAGGGAGTGCTCCCAATCTCAGCTCGTTACCTGTATAAAAGACACCTGTCCACAGAAGCAATCAATCAATCAGATTCCAAACTCTCCACCATGGCCAAGACCAAAGAGCTGTCCAAGGATGTCAAGGACAAGATTGTAGATCTACACAAGGCTGGAATGGGCTACAAGACCATCGCCAAGCAGCTTGGTGAGAAGGTGACAACAGTTGGTGCGATTATTCGCAAATGGAAGAAACACAAAATAACTGTCAGTCTCCCTCGGTCTGGGGCTCCATGCAAGATCTCACCTCGTGGAGTTTCAATGATCATGAGAACGGTGAGGAATCAGCCCAGAACTACACGGGAGGATCTTGTTAATGATCTCAAGGCAGCTGGGACCACAGTCACCAAGAAAACAATTGGTAACACACTACGCTGTGAAGGACTGAAATCCTGCAGCGCCCGCAAGGTCCCCCTGCTCAAGAAAGCACATGTACAGGCCCGTCTGAAGTTTACCAATGAACATCTGAATGATTCAGAGGAGAACTGGATGAAAGTGTTGTGGTCAGATGAGACCAAAATCAAGCTCTTTGGCATCAACTCAACTCACCATGTTTGGAGGAGGAGGAATGACCCCAAGAACACCATCCCCACCGTCAAACATGGAGGTGGAAACATTATGCTTTGGGGGTGTTTTTCTGCTAAGGGGACAGGACAACTGCACCGCATCAAAGGGACGATGGACGGGGCCATGTACCGTCAAATCTTGTGCGAGAACCTCCTTCCCTCAGCCAGGGCATTGAAAATGGGTCATGGATGGGTATTCCAGTATGACAATGACCCAAAACACACAGCCAAGGCAACAAAGGAGTGGCTCAAGAAGAAGCACATTAAGGTCTTGGAGTGGCCTAGCCAGTCTCCAGACCTTAATCCCATAGAAAATCTGTGGAGGGAGCTGAAGGTTCGAGTTGCCAAACGTCAGCCTCGAAACCTTAATGACTTGGAGAGGATCTGCAAAGAGGAGTGGGACAAAATCCCTCCTGAGATGTGTGCAAACCTGGTGGCCAACTACAAGAAACATCTGACCTCTGTGATTGCCAACAAGGGTTTTGCCACCAAGTACTAAGTCGAAGGGGTCAAATACTTATTTCCCTCATTAACATGCAAATCAATTTATAACTTTTTTGAAATGCGTTTTTCAGGATTTTTTTGTTGTTATTCTGTCTCTCACTGTTAAAATACACCTACCATTAAAACTATAGACTGATCATTTCTTTGTCAGTGGGCAAATGTACAAAATCAGCAGGGGATCAAATACTTTTTCCCCCCAATGTAAATAAAGAGTACACAAAGATGTAAATGCAAAATGAAACCTAGTACTATCTAATCAATGCATATGTAGTATAAATGTTAATTACAGTAGAAACTATACAAAACAACATTAACAGTCTGTATTTTAGCAGTAATTCTGAATTGACTTGAAAACAAACTACTATACATCAGTTTAATTAATAAACATACATTCAAACATGATATGTTATGACATACAAATAATTTTCACCAATAAATTACATGATTGTTGTGTTTGAGGAGTTTGGATTTTACTGATTTATACCCATTTTAAAACACAATATTATTTTCAGTTTCTTATCGGTAATAATTTTTTTATGAAAAACTACTTCACAAGCTTGTTTGATATTAAGACATTATCTTGTCTGCTCTCACATTGAAGCTGTACTGTAGTGTACCACTCACACAGATGCTTGCTGGAGGTCATGCGTTTAATATCGCGCTATATGATTGGCTCACACACGGAGGTTGGTCAGCATTGTGGCATTGAGGACAGGGCTGGCGCTGACAGAATAAAGCAGCACGTAGAAAGCAAACGGCACAAGAAACTCAGCTAAAATGAGCTTTGGGATAAAAAGTGTATATTGGTAACTTTTGTAGAATTTGTTTGTGGTTTTGAAACAACAAGCAAACCCCTGTGTCTGCTGTTCTCAACACATGAGAGCTGAAAATGACAGGAAATGTCTAATTAATCACTTCATTTGTTCAATTACAGGTTTGCTTAAATAAGTGAGAGCTGAAAGCACAGGTGAGCGAACATTAGAAAAGACAGTGGTTTGTCAGGACCTGGGTTGAGAAACACTGCCTACATTAAATGCTCAAACTTTATGAAGTGTCCGTTGCATTTCAATGAAGTATGATGTATGATATGCATATTTATTTCAAATCAAGTTAATAATAACAATACATATTGTTCTATTCAACAAATTAAATTTGATTATTTCAAAACCACTGATGCAGGCTATAGTAAAACCTTTTTTTTGTTCACCTTATTAAACCCGATATTTTCTTTGCACAGCTTTTCACCGAGTTCTAGTGTTTGTTTTGTTTTTTGTTTTGTCGTTTCCTAAATAAAAACCCAAAACACGGAACACTATGTGTATGATAATGAGAAAACAACAATTAAAACAGCATTTCAACTTTATTTCACAAAAACAACATTTCGATCTACAAGAGATCTTCATCATCATATCCTGATGCTAAAAACCTGTGAAGCATGGGTTACATGAATACATTTTATCTGTGCATTGGAGCTGTGGTAAGTGTGCAGGTATTTCTTTCTTTTTACTTTATATGGATTTTTTTGTACCCTGCACCTACTAAGTAAGTTGGATGTGCCTGTGATTAACTTTTACTATTAACTTTATTTCACATAAAAGGGCGATCATCATTCTGTCAGATCCTGACCAATTTAGTCACGATATACATGAGCATCCACTGTATTGATTTCTCATATCATATCTACAGCAGCTGGACGTGGCTCTCCAATAGAGCCTCTTTGATCCCATAGTTACAGCTGGGTCAACTTTTTATAGGCATGAGGCTATGCTGCCAGGGCTGTCTTACTGATAACGGTGACACAAACCCATTACTGATTTACTTTTGAAAAGGACTTGTTACCCTCATGTGAACACTTTGAACCAAGAATTCAGACAGTAACTGCCGAATGTTTCTCTCTCCAAAATGAAAACGACAATGTCTTTCTAAACTGAATTAATGTAACTCAATCACATATTCTTTTGTTTGTTGGACTTTGACATAGAAGCTGAATATATGAATATTTGCTTGTGTCACTTCTTGTCTGCTTGTGTGTGTGTTCTGGTTATTTTCTGAGTTTCCAATATTTGTGTTATTAGGTTGGTTGCCTTGTATTGCTATTCTTTTGTGAATTAAAATGACAAGTTAACCTAATAAAACAATAAGTACATAGACACAAACAATAAAATGCAATGTTTCTTTCTTTGTTGCTGAAGTACACATACACAAAATTGATTAATTATACACTTTTTCATACTTACACTGGTCTTGGTTGACAGGTTGATTAGTTGATCGAACCCAGACAAGAATGAAAAATAGGAAGAGGGGCCATACTAGCTCAACTAGCAATCTGATCTGAAAGATAAAAAGTACACATTTATTATTGTAGTGTCAGAAGGATTAAAATATATTTTCTGGTACATAACCAGTTTTTATGGAAAAGAATCAAGCGGTGAAAGTGCTCCATTTTAGTTTAATGGCTTGGCATTTAATTTCCTTCCTTGATGGTTCCTGTGGAGCTTTGTGAAGTAAGTCTATATATGCCTTGCCCTCAAAAGCCAGCTGTCACTGTGTGGATCAGTCTTGTAGGGCTGTTTCAAGCAGACCGCCATCGAAGGGCAAAAATGTTTGCCACAATATAACGGGCACTGACAAGTTTGTTTTATAATGATTCAATTAATTCGTCTAACATCATTATTAAACATACCTCTATCTCCACCCATGCACGTTTGCAGCGATTAGTTTGTGGCCCAAAAAATACTCCCACAGAAAAGGACAGGTTAAATCCCAAATACTCCAGTCAACAGGGGGGAAACGCTCCCATTTCAACGTGTAGACTCATATTTCACGTGTAAATGCAACTGAGAAAATCGTATATAGCCTTAAATTAGCGCATTATAAAAGTGTAAGATAACTGATCGATGTATTGTGGGTTTCAGCTAAAGGACGTGTCATGGTTAGCAACGAGTTTCCTGTTAATGGCAATGCGGAAAGCTTTGTTTTTTCCTATTATCATTATGCTCTCTGTATGAATTGTTGTGGGTCTGGTGTGCACTTTTCAATACTACTATCCATCGTGTTGTAATGCTAACTTCATGAAACATTTATACTCACGGATTGCTAGCTCAATCAGTACCATGACAAAACAGTAAAACAAACGATTAGCCACTACGCTGCGCACGTGAAGCACGCTTTCTGGGATAACGTCACATTTGGCATGACGTCGGGTCAACAGCAGCCCGACTATGGCAGTGTTGCCAGATCAATTTCGGTTTCAAATCCATTCATATTTACTTTTTTTAAAATGTAGTTTTTCTCTGATGCTAAAACACTTGAAAATATGTTGTATTGTTTTATAAATGCACGTTTAAAAGACCCACCTGTACATTGCGTTTGATATGAACTTCTGATTGAAAGATAATGAGATGCTAGCCTTCCTCCTTTGATTGATTCACTACCCCTATTTTACCTTTTGTGATAAAACCATGACAAATTGATTATTGCACAGTATGGCGAGTTCAACTTTGAAAATTGCTTTTATGTGTGTGTGTGTGTGTGTGTGTGTGTGTGTGTGTGTGTGTGTGTGTGTTAAATCAGCACAGTGAGCTGTTCCAGCAAGATACATGCCATGGTGCATTTGTCAAATACTATTAGCACTGTATGCATGTCTGACAAAATAATGCATACAAATATTGATATTTCTTATATTCCATATTGAAAATCTGTCTAGTCACATCTTGGAATTAAGGAGTCATTTGGGAACTGTACTCTGCATTGCATGGCACTCTTTAGACCAGTGGTTCTCAACCCTGGTCCTGGAGAACCCCTACCCTGCTGGTTGTTGTTCCAACCGAGATCTCAGTTACTTAATTGAACCCTTAATTGAACTAATACTTTCTGAAATCAGAGCCTTTTAATTATTTTAAACAGTAGAGGTTCAACGTTAAGTATAAAACTGTATATGTAACTTATTTTCTTAAACATCCAACTTTTATCAGTTACACAATTTTTTCATAGTAAAATGTAAGCAAATTATTAGTTCCATTAAGGTTCAATTAAGTAATTGAGAGCTCTGGTGGAACAAAAACCAGCAGGGTAGGGGGTCTTACAGGACCAGGGTTGAGAACCACTGCTTTTAGACACGCTCTGAATTAATTCAGTTTAATAGTAGCTTTCACAACCTCTGCCTTTGTGAGACAGAGGCCATGTTTAAATAATAGAATTACAAATCGACCTCCTTCCTGTGCTATAGTTAAGACTTGTGTCATACAAAATACATGTTTAATTAGGTATAACTTTACTATGTACTTCACTCCTTATAATGTTCATATTAATTAAAAGTTGAGTTTCTGTTTCATGTCTAGAGTAGATATGTCTATAACAGAAGCATCACAAAACAAACCTCAGGCAAATTCGTGCTTTATAATCATATGAATAGTTATATTACTAATAATGTTAATTTTTATGTTTGCATTATACAGAATATGTGTACATATGATCACACATTCCAGAAAAGATAACAACATAGCATCAAACTTAAGAAATTTGAAAGACTATCTATAGTAATAAATCAGAAAGTAAGACATAGAAAAGCAAAACTCACTGGCATTTCTAAAGATAAGAACCTCCAACTAAATACTTGACAACCAGCTGTCTGGTTAAAAAAGTAAACATTATTAGACCAGAAAAGGAAATCAAGTGTGAACCCAGCATATGTTCTGGGCTTGCAGATGTACTGAAAAAAATTGTGTAAAGAAGATAAATACAGAGAAGTCTATATCTAAACTGTGTCATATAGAGTATATAAATATATTTATATATAATATGTAATATGAAGCAACTGGTCTTCATCTAACTTTAGATTTTTAAAAAATCCAGTGGAGCAATTGACACATATTAACTTTTCAACATAGTTATTTAATCTCTAACCTCTCTACTAGTTGGCAAAAGCTGCATTGAAAAGTAATGTATATTGTTTTAATTTCACTTCTGTAATTTTTAGAAACAAGATATAAAATCAATGTCTTTCAAATCCTGGGCTTGAGGCAATGCACCAATCCTGAACCCCTCCTTAATGTCTTGGGTATGTTTTTGCTGGAAGAGGGGTTAGTCAAATGTCTCAAGCCCATGTCAATATAACCTCCAGCAGGGTTATGAAAGGTTGAATGCAGCAGACAACACGCCTCACTTGCTCTCTTGTATGCCCAAAGCTCTTGCTCTCTGATGCTTATGTTATTGAGTCAGCTTAGTCAGCTAGTAATCAGGGTGTATTCATTTTTATAGACACTCCTCCTATTTATTATTCTGTCTCCTTCAGTTCCAACTACAGTATATTATCTGTCAATCTCAAGCATTTTTCTCCCAAAACACCAGAGAAAAGAGAGCAGAGGATGGAAGACAGGTGACTTTTCTCACTGGGTCATCTCTTACCTTTCAGCAGTCTGTAAGCCACAGAACATTACTTTGACCTTTATTTCTCCTATCCCCTCTAAACCACTGTCATAATGCTAACCATAAACTTTTCACAGTCTTACTCCACAATTTGCGAAAGAGTGTCAGACTCACCTGACCTCATTTACATACCTTGGTTCAGTAGGTTTAAAATACACATTTTAAAGCTGAAGGTATTTCATTACATATATATATACACACCCACACACATTATATATATATATATATATATATATATATATATATATAGAGAGAGAGAGAGAGAGAGATTCATAAATACTGGAATGCCCTGCGTGGGGTGATCCACAAAGGTAAATTTATATACACTTTTTCTAATACCGCCGGAAGGCTGGCACAGAGTACAGCTTTACCTCCAGAGAGCCATGTCTGTGACTTTCAACCCAGATTCCTGGACACACCTGTCCCACACCCAGCACACTATTGTATATGTACAGTGAGGGAAAAAAGTATTTGATCCCCTGCTGATTTTGTACGTTTGCCCACTGACAAATAAATGATCAGTCTATAATTTTAATGGTAGGTGTATTTTAACAGTGAGAGACAGAATAACTACAAAAAAATCCAGAAAAACACATTTCAAAAAAGTTATACATTGATTTGTATGTTAATGAGGGAAATAAGTATTTGACCCCTTCGACTTAGTACTTGGTGGCAAAACCCTTGTTGGCAATCACAGAGGTCAGACGTTTCTTGTAGTTGGCCACCAGGTTTGCACACATCTCAGGAGGGATTTTGTCCCACTCCTCTTTGCAGATCCTCTCCAAGTCATTAAGGTTTCGAGGCTGACGTTTGGCAACTCGAACCTTCAGCTCCCTCCACAGATTTTCTATGGGATTAAGGTCTGGAGACTGGCTAGGCCACTCCAGGACCTTAATGTGCTTCTTCTTGAGCCACTCCTTTGTTGCCTTGGCTGTGTGTTTTGGGTCATTGTCATGCTGGAATACCCATCCACGACCCATTTTCAATGCCCTGGCTGAGGGAAGGAGGTTCTCACCCAAGATTTGATGGTACATGGCCCCGTCCATCGTCCCTTTGATGCGGTGCAGTTGTCCTGTCCCCTTAGCAGAAAAACACCCCCAAAGCATAATGTTTCCACCTCCATGTTTGACGGTGGGGATGGTGTTCTTGGGGTCATTCCTCCTCCTCCAAACATGAGTTGAGTTGATGCCAAAGAGCTTGATTTTGGTCTCATCTGACCACAACACTTTCACCCAGTTCTCCTCTGAATCATTCAGATGTTCATTGGCTAACTTCAGACAGGCCTGTACATGTGCTTTCTTGAGCAGGGGGACCTTGCGGGTGCTGCAGGATTTCAGTCCTTCACGGCGTAGTGTGTTACCAATTGTTTTCTTGGTGACTATGGTCCCAGCTGCCTTGAGATCATTAACAAGATCCTCCCGTGTAGTTCTGGGCTGATTCCTCACCGTTCTCATGATCATTGAAACTCCACGAGGTGAGATCTTGCATGGAGCCCCAGACCGAGGGAGACTGACAGTTATTTTGTGTTTCTTCCATTTGCGAATAATCGCACCAACTGTTGTCACCTTCTCACCAAGCTTCTTGGCGATGGTTTTGTAGCCCATTCCAGCCTTGTGTAGGTCTACAGTCTTGTCCCTGACATCCTTGGACAGCTCTTTGGTCTTGGCCATGGTGGAGAGTTTGGAATCTGATTGATTGATTGCCTCTGTGGACAGATGTCTTTTATACAGGTAACGAGCTGAGATTAGGAGCACTCCCTTTAAGAGAGTGGTCCTAATCTCAGCTCGTTACCTGTTTAAAAGACAACTGGGAGCCAGAAATCTTGCTGATTGATAGGGGATCAAATACTTATTTCCCTTATTAACATGCAAATCAATTTATAACTTTTTTGAAATGCATTTTTCCGGATTTTTTTGTAGTTATTCTGTCTCTCACTGTTAAAATACACCTACCATTAAAATTATAGACTCATCATTCCTTTGTCAGTGGGCAAACGTACAAAATCAGCAGGGGATCAAATACTTTTTTCCCTCACTGTATATATATATATATATATATATATATATATGTGTGTGTGTGTGTGTAAAATGCCTATAGAATGTCTCCACCCCTTGAACTCTTGAAGTTTAGTGTAGAAAGGGTCTAGACAGGGTCTTGGTGGTGCCATACACCTTCCACTTCTTAATAATAGTCTTGACCATGCCCCTAGTGACATTCAAGGCATCTGATATATATTTTGAATACCCATCCTCTGATCTGTGCCTTTCAACTGCTTTCTTCTGGAGTTCTTTTTGAAAGCTCCTTGGTGTTCATGGTTGAGTCTTAGCTTTGAAATGCACTGCCTAGCAGAGGGAACCTACAGGGACTGCTGAATGTATCCTGAAATCATGTGAATCACTACAGTCAACACAGGTGGAGGCCACTTAACTTGGTGTGTGATTTTGAAGGAGATTGCTTACACCTGAGGTAATATAGGATTGCTATTACAAGGGGGGTAGACACTTATCCAACCAAGGTATTTCAGTTTTTATTTTCAATTCTTTGTCTACAAATGTCTGGTATATTTTTTCCAATTGGAAGTTGGTGTGTAGGATGTGTAGACAAATGAAGATATATATATATATATATATATATATATATATATATATATATATATATATAGAGAGAGAGAGAGAGAGAGAGAGAGAGAGAGAGAGAGAGAGACGGGCTCTGTAATAGGCGAGACCTCAGGAAATAGACTCAGGAACAGGGGATATAGTACACGACGTACAGGTTTATTATTAGTGCTATAGTGTATGAAAACAAAAACCAGACCCCAGCTCCATGTTGAGCCTAACTACATAGTGGAACAGATCCCTCTCTAAACATCAAGCTAATCAAATTCAGACACACAGCAAACAATATATATATATAAGTATATGTGTGTGTATATATATATACACCGATCAGCCATAATGTTATGACCACTGACAGGTGAAGTGAATAACATTGATAATCTCGTTATCATGGCACCTGTCAGTGGGTGGGATATATTAGGCAGCAAGTGAACATTTTGTCCTAAAAGTTGATGTGTTAGAAGCAGGAAAAATGGGCAAGTATAAGGATCTGAGCGACTTTGACAAGGGCTAAATTGTGATGGCTGGACGACTGGGTCAGAGCATCTCCAAAACTGCAGCTCTTGTGGGGTGTTCCCGGTCTACAGTGGTCAGTACCTATCAAAAGTGGTCCAAGGAAGGAAAAACAGTGAACCGGCGAAGGCACATTGTTGCATGTGGGGAGCGAAGGCTGGCCCGTGTGGTCCGATCCAACAGACGAGCTACTGTAGCTCAAATTGCTGAAAAAATGAATGCTGGTTCTGATAGAAAGGTGTCAGATCACACAGTGCATCGCAGTTTGTTGCGTATGGGGCTGTGTAGCCGCAGACCAGTCAGGGTGCCCATGCTGACCCCTGTCCACTGCTGAAAGCACCTACAATGGGCACAAGAGCATCAGAACTGTACCACGGAGCAATGGCAGAAGGTGGCCTGGTCTGATGAATCACGAGTTCAAGGTGTTGAATTGGCCTCCAAATTCCCCAGATCTCAGTCCAATCGAGCATCTGTGGGATGTCCTGGACTAACAAGTCCGATCCATGGAGGCCCCACCTCACAACTTACAGGACTTAAAGGATCTGCTGCTAATGTCTTGGTGCCAGATACCACAGCACACCTTCAGAGGTCTAGTGGAGTCCACGGGTCAGGGCTGTTTTGGCGGCAAACGGGGGACCTACACAATATTAGGCAGGTGGTCACAAGTTTGGGGGCAATTAGAAATGTCATTGTTTTCAAAAGAAAAGCAACTTTTATGTCCATTAAAATAACATTAAATTGATCAGAAATACAGTGTAGACATTGTTAATGTTTTAAATGACTATTGTAGCTGGAAACGGCTGATTTGTAATGGAATATCTACATAGGAGTACAGAGGCCCATTATCAGCAACCATCAGTCCTGTGTTCCAATCGCACGTTGTGTTTGCTAATCCAAGTTTATCATTTTAAAAGGCTAATTGATCATTAGAAAACCCTTTTGCAATTCTGTTAGCACAGCTGAAAACTATTGTGCTGATTAAAGAAGCAATAAAACTGGCCTTCTTTAGACTAGTTGAGTATCTGGTGCATCAGCAATTGTGGGTTCGATTACAGGATCAAAATGGCCAGAAACAAAGAACTTTCTTCTGAAACTCATCAGTCTATTCTTGTTCTGAGAAATTAAGGCTATTCCATGCGAGAACTTGCCAGGAAACTGAAGGTCTCGTACAACGCTGTGTACTACTCCCTTCACAGAACAGCGCAAACTGGCTCTAACCAGAATAGAAAGAGGAGTGGGAGGCCCCGGTGCACAACTTAGCAAGAGGACAAATACATTAGAGTGTCTAGTTTGAGAAACAGACGCCTCACAGGTCCTCAACTGGCAGCTTCATTAAATAGTACCCGCAAAACACCAGTCTCAACGTCAACAGTGAAGAGGCGACTCCGGGATGCTGGCCTTCTAGGCAGAGTTACAAAGAAAAAGCCATATCTCAGACTGGCCAATAAAAAGAAAAGATTAAGATGGGCAAAAGAACACAGACACTGGACAGAGCAAGATTGGAAAAAAATGTTGAGTTTGGACAGACAAATCTAAGTCTGAGGTGTTTGGAACACAAAGAAGAACATTCGTGAGACACAGACCAAATGAAAAGATGCTGGAGGAGTGCTTGACGCCATCTGTCAAGCATGGTGGAGGCAATGTGATGGTCTGGGGGTGCTTTGGTGGTGGTAAAGTAGGAGGTTTGTACAGGGTAAGAGGGATCTTGAAGAAGGAAGGCTATCACTCCATTTTGCAACACCATGCCATATCTGGTGGATGGCGCTTGATTGTAGCCAATTTCCTCCTACAACAGGACAATGACCCAAAGCACAGCTCCAAACTGTGCAAGAACTATTTAGGGAAGAAGCAGTCAGCTGGTATTCTGTCTATAATGGAGTAGAGAGCACAGTCACCGGATCTCAACCCTATTGAGCTGTTGTGGGAGCAGCTTGACCATATGGTACGTAAGAAGTGCCCATCAAGCCAATCCAACTTGTGGGAGGTGCTTCAGGAAAAAATGGGGTGAAATCTCTTCAGATTACCTCAACAAATTGACAACTAGACTGCCAAAGGTCTGCAAGGCTGTAATTGCTGCAAATGGAGGATTCTTTGACGAAAGCAAAATCTGAAGGACACAATTATTATTTCAATTAAAAATCATTATTTCTAACCCTGTCAAAGACTATATTTCCTATTCATTTGTTATATTTCCTATTCAAATTCATTTAATGTATGTTTTCATGGAAAAGTGACGCCAAACTTTTGAACGGTATGTGTGTGTGTGTGTGTATGTGTATGTGTATGTGTATGTATGTATGTATATATATATATATATATATATATATATATATATATATATATATATATTACATTTCAGTTTTCTCTGCTATCAACTTACGGTACCTCTGCATAATTACAATGTACATTAAGAGTCCATTATTGCCTTAACTCTACACAGATGTACATCCACAATTATACAGTTTCTTACATATAGATTTGTTTGCAGATTTGAACATGGGTACTTTGGAATTCTCTGGCTTTGTTTTCATTTTCAGTATTTATTTATAACTGTGAAATGTTGGTACTTCTAGAATATTACAGAATAGCCATAACCACTCCTAATTGTTACAAGATATTTTATAATTACCTAATAACACATGGGTTGACATATATTGTACTGGCCTAATTAACCTTGAGGTTTCAGACTCAAAGCCCATGCTGCCAGTCATTCTAACTTATGTACATTCTAACATTCAGATTTTTGCAGGGCTTTACATCAAATTTATTCAAACAGTAAAGGTGTGATAAAAATGTAGTGAGTAGTGCTATGTATTAGAGAATCTAATAAACTGGTGTTGCAGCACACTGGTAAAGGTATATGCTGTTTTATGATTTTTTTATGCAAGCAAGTTATGAAGGAATGTTATTTTTCTCATGTACTTAGTCTTTGTGTAATATTTTAAAGGTTACTGTCAAACCCCCACACCCAAGCTCAAGTTCCCAACTCATCTTTTATTTTCCTTAGGGGATATTCTTGGTGCCGAGTCTTTCTAAAGTTCCTAGTGGTTGGATTTTTCTCAGCATGTGTTCATCCTCAAAGGGATATATTTAACAAATTGACATAGGCAGGAGGTATTTGGTTTTTTCTATCTATTTCTGTGTGTATATATATATATATATATATATATATATATATATAGTAGCATGTCAGGCTTTTTGCTATTTTATTCACGACTGACAAAAACAAAAATTCAGGCAACTTTTAAGGAGCAACAAATTCTCAGTATCTCACTACACTACGTCTCTGTGGTGGGAACCACGGCACCCCTGTATATCTCCTTGCCCCCTGTGACCGGCTCCCCCAATCATGGCACTCCCTCTGTTCCCACACAGGGTTAACCTTCGACCCCGGAAACTACAATAATTCCCGATAATAATCAATCTGCCCCACCCCCAACACACACAACTGACAGACAGACACAACATGCTGCAGTCCCTCCATGCACACAGTTCAAGATTGCTACAATATATAGCCTACTAAGATATATATACATCCCACATGTACCCAAATGGAATAGCAGCTTTGAAAACAAGGCTTGAAGTGTTAGAGCAGTTTTGATACTTTCATGTAACTAAAAAGAAAGATGTCTTGCACTATGTAATGCTGTTAGACTAGTCCACAGCCTTCAACATGTTTTTTTTTGTTTGCTTTTTTTTTTTTTTTTCTAACAGTATATCCTGAGCCTTGTTTGAATTTGTTACAGTTTAAATTTGTTTGGGAAAGAAAACATTTGTTTGATATCTTAAGCAATTGAAAGTGACATTTCTTTGCAATACTTACTGTCTAGAGAATAGTCTACTTTCAAGGCTGTCCAATATCAAGACCGCTGTACTGGTATTAACCTGCCTCAGGTAAAGTGCCCTTTGTCCATTGTAAACAGCAATGTGTTTTCTCTAATAAATGTTCCGAATATATTTATACTTTAACCTTTAGTTCACAATTTCAGAAAGACAAGCAGATAAATACCTTTTGTCTCTTTCTGAGAATGAAGTTTTTCCACAGGAGGAGTCCGAGCTGTGCCAGGAGACCCATTATGGTTATCTGTGAAGCCCTGCCAAGGCGTCGTTATGGCAACTGGCACTTAATAAATCCTAAAGGGAATAAAGAAAAGGTTTTTAATAATAAAAATAATAATAATAATAATAATAATAATAATAATAATAATAATAATAATAATAAAAACATTCAACATAAACCGTCAGGGTAAACTACTAATCACTGACATGCCAGAGGCATGTTTTGGTGGTATGCAGGGACCAATAATGTTTCAAAGCTATAGTATATTAGCAACTCTCCGTAACACACCCCACCCCACCACTTCTCACACAGTTGTGGGGGGTTTGTTTGCATCACCAATTTTATTTCAGCATGTTGTACACATATACTGAATACAAAAACATCAGCATATATTGTTCTATAAAAATTAAAGCTTTACATTAAACTAATTTTTAATAATGTTTTGTCATATTACATAGAATTACCTGTTTTTCACTTTTCACCTCTGATCACTACATTTTACCAGTGAAAATGCCACATATTACTATCCATATATCCATATATCCATATGTATATTCATATCTATATTAAAATATTGTCATCAAAAGTTATTTTATGTATATCTGTGATTTCATTTCTGGGTTATACCTTTAAGATCTTTTGAAAAAATCCAGTGTATTATTATTATTATTATTATTATTATTATTATTATTATTATTATTATTATTATTTATTAACTTTATTATTATTATTTGTAAACTCTGGACTACAACTCCTATGAAGATCTAAGTTTACACTTAGGTTCAATTAAATGGAATCCTTACAGTTTCCTTTAGACTGAGTCAGTGTTCAACAAATAAATAATTGATAAATAATTAAAGTTTAATGAACAGTGTTTATTAAACAAAACAACTCACCAAATAACATTGTTTCAAAGTGTGTATACTTGCAACTTCAATTGTGCATGGCTCACATCACCAACCAAGCACATTTACATGTTAAACTACTATGCATTTTGAAATAAGATGACACATAAATTGTACTTGGTATTACAATGGTGCTACCACAGAAAATAAACATGTAGTGGTTTTCTGCCCTATGCATATAACTCTTGTTGTGACCCTCAATTTTAGACTTAATATGTTTTCATCATGAGGGTATTAATATAGGAATAATGTTGTATAAGCGATTTCAACTTCTTTGTAAGCATTATTTTAATGTGAATGCATTAAAGGATACGGCCTTGTTAGGAAAATAAATAAATATTAGTTCTGATTTATCATCATTCCCAAGAGGCAACATTTTTTATTAATCCATATTACATTAAACAACAATAATATTTTATTTGGTAGACTAATCTCATCATAAAAATATTAATACATATATGAATTATTCAAATAACACCTATTAAATACAATTATTTTATGGGATCATGTAGAAGTAAATCATAGTAGCTAACCATAATTCGTTGTGGAGGTTATTTTAAGGAGAGCTCAAGTCTACATCTTTGAAATACATTTAACTTTCTCTCTCTTTCTCTTACTGCCTATTGACATCAAATAACAAGATTATTTTGCTTGAGGCAATTCCTGACAAATGCTGTCTGGGTAGATTAATAGCTTCTGTGTTTATGTAACATATACACACACATATATATATATATATATATATATATATATATATATATATATATATATATATATATACTGTACATATATAATATTATTATTAGTCATTACTGCTACATTTATATCTTATTTTCCAGAAAAATAAATGCCTATTATATAAAACTTTATTTAAATAACAACAGCATTTATTTTGAATATTTTCTGGTGACCCAGACACTTTTTCATATTATGAATTCAAGACCAAGGTTGATTAATAATAAAACATCACCAAATTCTGCAGATGTGCTCAGTATCCGGAAAGTTTTTTGTTATTTGAAAAGCAAGAAAATATAGGCTAACCAAATATTTGAAAATAAATGGTTCAGGTTCACATTCAGTATCATCATGACAAGTAAAACATGTTTCAAAAGTGAATAGTAAAAAATATAACTGACAAAGTGGTGTTAAACAGATCATTGCATAACAGAGCACAGGAAGAAGAAATAGAAGGAGAAGATTATTTACTTATTAATCGCAATGACAGGTATTGCAATATATTTTTTTCTCACACTTGACCTAATAATGTTTTGAAACTGTATTTATATTAAAGTTGATGGCTGGTTTAGTTTTGACATGGGAAATCCCCCCCATACTTCTTTTTTTTCTGTGGTGTACACATTCTTATCGATTTCCTTTAAGTAACTAGGCATTTTTGAACTGCCATCACTGTCGATCCTTCACTATTTTGTGGTCATCTGGTAGTGATATGAGGTTTATAAAAGCTTCTGTAAGTAACAATCACTGCCCCTGGGTATAAAAGGAGGGTTCCTACAGAAGGAAACCTAGTCAATACCATTTATCATAATGGAGAAACTCAGAATTCTCTGAAGATCTCAGGGAAAATGTAATTGACTTCCATAAGTCATGTTACAACTATACAACATCATAATGAGATGAGCATTACAATTTCAACTGTAGCATCCATCATAAAGAAATTAAAGTTGCATGGTTACTACACTACCACTACTGAAATATGCAGTCAGGAAAATGGTTCAGGAAATTGGGGATCTTAAAGAAACTCCAACATCTTTGGGATGTATCACTAGTATTTTATGTGAACTGCACTTTCACCAATGCCTGTAATCCACAGAGATAAACTTGAAAGTCCTAACTTCAAAACCCTAAAAGCAGTAATAAAAACAGTGTTTAGAAAAATGAAGTTGTTCTAATAACAAAAAAATGGTATTTGAAGATCTGAAAATAATACAGTATTTACTTTGTCATGATTGTGACGAATCAAACTTATTATGAGCTTTAGTTCACAACTAATGCTTTCATTCTCATGCACTTCCTGAAGGTGCTGCTTTAAAAGGAGTTTGACATTTACTTGAACAGACCTTTACTGAACCTTTTGCTAAGGTATTACTATCCTCAACAAAAATATTATATTCTTCTATTTCTTATTATTAAAGATGCTGCAAGCACACAATTTTTATTTTCCATTACTTTTCTTATGCCTTAAAAGGTGTTCTAACTTTCATCCTTCCCTCTGGCTTTTTCATTGGAGGTCATTAGCAAAACAGTAGCATTGCCCGTTACATTATTTACCTTTACTGTGAATGTTTGATGCTTCTTCTTAAACATTTGATACAAAAAGACTGCATTATGTAATGTATGTTTTCATTAAAAGGTTTGATTTTACAGAGATCTGCAATAAAGTAAACAGCAATGACATTTTCAAGGCTGATAAGCAGTAGGTGCATAGTTTCTAGTGGCAACTCACATAACTAATATACCCGAGGCATGAACAAGTACCAATCACTGAGATAAATGTCCCTTCTGAAAAAGGGAGTATGTTTCTGGACATTTTCTAAGAAGGGAGATAAGAGTTAAATATCCAGTTTGAAAACAAAAACAAACAAAACAAATATTTTTTTTTCCGTCTGAGAAAACTGATAGTAGAAGTAGAAGAAGCAGAAACAGGTTAACTGAAAAATAAACTAGTCTTTCCCACATCAAATCAAAGAGGAAGCTAACATTATTATTATTAGTTGGCTCATACATATCATTGTGTAGACCAGACTGCACCTTAGCAACCTACAGACTCTCATCCCTCCTTACACACTCCCTCTGCAGCACTCCAGTCTTCCTGCACCAGAAGACTCACTGTATCGCTCTCCACTCCACTCTCCAGCATATTTCTTTTCCACACTTGGTGGACCCTAAATGGTGGACCGCCCTTTGCACTGAGGTCAGTACTTCAGTCCCTGACCAGCTTCTTGCAATTACTTCAAGACATATCTGTTCAGACTGTACCTATAATACAGCTGGCCAAGCTCTTTGGCTGCCCAGCACTCTTGCTCTCATGTACTTTCGTATTAAACTATGCTACTTTATGCTCCTACTTACTGTAACTATTGTGTCCATTTATTTAATTTTATGCCTACCTCTTCCTTTAGCTATACCTATGGCTTAACTGTATTATTCTGCACTTGTTAGCTGTATTGTACTAGGATTTATGCTTATTGTATTGTGTACTGATTGTATCACTATACTTTGTAATGCTTTGAAATGTTTCTTGTGAAAACGGTAAATCTGCTAATAAATAAATAATAAAATATGCAATTTTGCAGCTTGTACATAAAACTACAGAAAATGGAGATGAGTGTTACAGACAGAATACAGTATTTAATTTGGATCAATGTTAATTCCCAATTCAAAGGCCAAATTGTATCTGCACTAATGCTTACACATGCATGATACACACGTTCAAAGATATATGGTACATGTTTGCATAAATATCAGTATATAGGCCATTTTCCAGTATTTTGTAATATTAACATTTCTGTTTTGCTGAGGATCTGACATAAACTGTGAAGCGTATGTTAAAACATAATGGTAATGGAAAGCACTTTTATTTCAGAAGAAGCAATACATTTAATAAATATTGCAATAAACTAGTTCATGCTTCCTTCATTGCCATGCTTTGCATAAGCCACTGCCTGACGAATGGACAGAATGACCTTTCATACACTCCTGACTAGAGACTGCATCCTAATGAGTAGCATAATAAATTCCCTGCTCTGCCCAAATTAGATCAAAGAAAACAAAACAGCAGTAGCAAAAATAAATAAAAGGCGTCCATTATGAATAATACAATATACACTTAAGCAATGTCTACTGTATCTAAGGTTTACTGTATATACACATTTCTAACAATGATGTATTGGTATAGGAAACAATTCCAATTATATGACATCCACAACTGCTCATTGGTTTCTTCTCCATTATTGCATTGTACTCTTAACTTGCTGCAGATGCAGTCTTTCAAATACATTTTGTGCAGTCTATGAGAAGATCCCCAAAAGTTTCACAGAAGCATTGCAAAAATCACATACTTGTTCCGTCATTTCAAACAAGATTACCAACTTACCATTACAAAACTACCTGCAGCTATTAAAAATTATGTATTTATTTGTTTTACCAGATTTTTAATTTGGCCTAAATTTGTTAACTTTCTACCTCTGATGTATTCTGACTTACTAAACAGACAAATTAATTGATAATCAATACACTATCCCACACAATTGAGTGCCCTATATATCATTATCTGGGGATTACATTACTTTATAATTTGATAAATGTAAATTATTTTTAAGCAACACTTATGTTTTAGCTGTACATAAAAACAACAACAACAAAATAAATAAGCAATCTCTATTCTAAAAGAGATTCTGGTAGGTATCACATTGATTGTAATATGACAAGAAATAATTGTATTTCGATTATGAACTAATACAATGTTCTTTTGTACAGTAAAATCTTGCATTTCAGGGCAGCAGTTTTCCCATTGGCCCTTTTTGCAATAAATATACTGTATCTCTCTATTCTCATCACAACATCTGTATATAAATGACATCACAACACCCTTCTTTCTGAAAACAAAATAGAAAACATAAAGAAAAGTATAATATTAACATCATAATACATTGTATGTAGCAGATTCTGCAGGGTCACTGCCCAGGGGGTGAAAAGGTGGTATTATGTCAACAGTAAGGAGTGGGCATTGACTCATATGGTCACAAATTTATAGGCATGATTACTGTAGATAAAAATGCCATACTATTTTTAACAGAAGGTTGATTCATTTATTTTATATAGCATGCTTAACATTCACAGGTAGAGCACATTCAAACAGTAAAGTAATCTAATTATTATAATTAATGCTCAAAATAACTTACCAGTTAAGTAAGTGATTTATATAGAGAAACATTTTTAAAAAGTCAAAAATGTATTTCAAAGTAGGCACAATAAGTCCACTGAATCCCTATTTTTCACATAATATTGATGAAAATGACTCCAGTTAAAAAGAAAAAGACAATTCCCCACGAATATTATTGTATACATTTTATTAAAAATCAAGAAAGGAATTTTCACTATGTAAGGGCAAGTAAGGAGTAACAACCATTTTCTTTGCTATAATGCAAACATTTTATTTCAGGCATGGAAAGTAGACTCCGATTACATAGCAGTTTTGTACTGATAAAGCAAGAAAAAAAAAAAAAAAAAAAACATTGTATTTTAACTCAGCCTCTATGTCTAACAGATAAGGTATCAAACTTGAATAATTCAGCAACTGGGGTTCTGTTATGCCCAGATGTCTGCAGCTGGTAAACTTGGGAGTGCAAAAACTGCTATGAAATGGGAAACTTATTTCCTCCTCTGTATTTTATTGTTTTCATTCCATTTATCCTTAGCTTTCAATTTCCTTTGGTCCCATGCATTGTGTTTTATTGAGATCCAACATTTCTTTTCAACATTTATGAGGCTAAATGGCGTGCATAGAACGAATACCATCATGTCGTTTTTTTTTCTTTATCATAAGAATAATTATTATTGCTACACACAGACACACACACACACACACACACACACACACACACAGTATATAGTCAAATAATGTATTCATACACTTTAAGAAATGCAAATAAAAACATATTAAGCTATGACTTAACTGCAAAAAACAGCTACCCACAGAATTTCCAAAAGGTTATAGAAGCTTCTGGAAGTCATTGGGTATAAAATAAGGCAGTGAGTGGGCAATCCAGTCACGATTATGGGAAAAGTCAAAGAAATCTCTGAAGGAAAGGTTATTGATATGCCAAATTCTGGCTATAAATTTTGAATAAGTATAAAAACAAAATGGAAGCTATGATGAAGTTCAAGGCTAGTGCTATGATTGCTACCCTACTTAAAATAGGATGCAAGAGATTTACCCAAATGTACAATAAAGTGGTTCAGTAGGGTGCCTCAAACTTGGAAACCGAGGATCTTAAAAAAAATCTGATATCACAGGGATTCAACAATCTGGTGTCCACGGCAGAGGTTGAAGCCACTTCTGAAGCAGCAGCATAAATTTAACAGGCTTGGACTTGCCAAAAAGCATCTAGAAAAGTCTCACATTGAATGGGATCATGTTGTGAACATTTTGGACATGCAGACTAGCAAGATATTTTCAGAAAAAAAAAATAAGCTTATGTTAAGAAGAACATCATCTCCACTGGAAAGGATGAAGGCAGATCTGTTTTGCTTAGGGGCTGTTTTTCATCCTCCAGTGCTGGTGCTCTAGTTGGGATTAAGGATAGATAAATTCTAAAATATACCAGGATATTATAGCCAAAAATCTGTCAAGAAGCACAAGCTTTGTTGCAATTTGACTTCCTAGCATGATAATGATTTGAAGCACACATGCAAATCTACAACCAGATGGTAAACAAATAAATAAAATAAAAATCAACGTTCCAGACCTCAAGCTAATATATACGTTGTGATATGAACTGAAAACAGCATTCCACAAGGGCAAGCTGTGCAACCTGGAGGAAATGGAAAGATGCTGCATGTAGGAATGGTTGAATATATTCCTCCGGTAAGGAGCATGTATCCAATGATTACTGCCTTTCCTGGGGATCTGGACCTTTTGGTGCAACAGTAGCGTGCATGCCCAGGGTTGGTGGCATGGGGATTGCATAGTGCCAGCCCCCTTTAGAGCTACTATGTAAATAAAATTGTTTCTGCTACGATGCATAATGCATTAATGCGGCATGTAACCCATCACATATTTTGTACAACAGGGAACAGCAGTGTAAGATCGGGCCCATGAGAAAATTATATTGTCAAAATGGAAGAAGTGAGAAGATTCAGAATTACATCGCATAGCTCCATGAAGATCTTTGTTTGCTCCCCTGAGAACTTTCCTGAAGCACTGTTTCTCATTTTGGCTTTTTATACAATTCTGGGAGCAGTGCTAAATAATTGAAATGTGTTGTCATGCCGCTTCGCATTTATATGATGTCTCAATAGTGTCGTTAGTTCCAGAAGTACACATCAGTGTACAGCCCCACAAAAATGTATCTTCATTGAGAACAACATGCCTGCCGTAAACTGTTGTTTCATCAGCAAGCTGCTTCTTTTGTTTTTATCCCAAGACAAGAGATTTTACAGAATAAATAAACAGATATGTTCATCAAAACATCCAGATAAGTCATTAGACGTCCATTGTGAAGGGTTCTGCAGTTTCCCGAAACCAGATGTCATCTCTCTTGTAAAGGGCATGAGGGAATCACTTATTCTTTGAAGGCAGTTCAAGAGAAACGCTTATGATGCTGAGAGTTTTAATTGGTACTTCAGGGAAAGGTGAATCATTGGGTCACATGAATATATAATAGCTTGATTTTACCTGGAATGGTTTCTTATGTACTTGTATAAACCCAGTGACAGATTTAATCCACTGCTTTCATAGACTTCTTTAATTAATTACACTTATGGGAATGTGTGAATTTATAAAGCTGTTAATTTGCAAATTACAATTAATTCTTTATTTATTATCTAAATGGAGTTGATTACCCCAACATAATGTAAGTGATACTGTGGCTGCAGCACAGTATTTATCATTAACATCAGGGGCCTTTCTACTTACATATTTGATCTGTTTACTTGCTAAGATTTGTTACTTCAAGTGGAACAGTAAGGCATTTCAGTGAGATAAAGGAGCAGATATCCCTTTACTGTATTTTTAATACTCTATTCTAGCTGTAAACCTTCTTACATCCTTAAATATTTGTATCATACAGATTGTTTTTGACACTTCAGATAATTAATATTGTTCATTTCAGACCATATGAATGATAGTTCAAAAGAAGAGTGGGTAAAAAACTAAAATCAAACTTTTTCTCTGTTCTCAGATGTATTCTAAACAGATGTGTAATCATATAATTACCCAACTTTTGTTATATTACACTTAATAAAATAAAATAAAATAATTGATGAATGGAAAGGCATTAAGTTCAGTTTAAGTGAGTGTTTATTGTAATAGATCACAACCTTGGAGGTTGCAATTATAAGAACATATAATAGAAGTGATATTTATTTAAGCGGTTAACACTTTGTGAACTATTGTCAGTGCATTTCAAAACATAATTAAATAGTGTTTTTAACACACACCAAAATACAAAAATTTACTTCTGTAACTTCATTCACTTAAAGTGTGACTTGCCATGACTGTAGAAAGCAGCTGACTTGTTGACCTAGATACATTACTTGAGTGTTCCCATTAACAATTAATATAGCCACACTGATTTGATGCAGGAGAGATATTTAATTCATGTGGCATACAGAATGAAAAGTTTGGGGGTAAAGTCAAAGTCAAAGTAAAGTTGTATTGTATCTTCCTATACACATTATCTGTATACCATATACTGCATATGTTGGGTACAATGTTCAGAGGGAATTTTATATTTTAATAAACACTGCATAACAGTTTTTATACCAGAACTAGAGCCTTTTTAAAGACCATTTTCTCTTAAAGACCTTTATAAAGAATATGTAATAATGTGTTTCCTCTAGTGTTGTTACTCCTCCTCCTCCTCCTCCTCCTCCTCCTCCTCCTACTACTACTACTACTACTACTACTACTACTAATATAGTTATTTACTTCACAGTCTCACACAACAATTGAACTGGTTTATGACTATAGACTACTTCCATTTATTCATACACAAGGACATGTCTGTATTGTGCTATTCTGGGAATAGGGTAAAAGTTGAAAATACTCCATTATGGAGCTCATAGACATGATAGAAAATTCCATTTAGGGGCTGATGATTTTGACATCAAGCAGATAGTCAGGTAATGGAGACCTGGTTCATATCTTATTGGAGGGAGCAGGAAATCCAAACAGGATCCTCTCCTCTGGGCCCCTTTTGCCTGCAAGGAAGATGTTACAATGGAGATGAATCTGGGTACGCAGTGGGGACACATATCAATTCATTAGTAATTTTGCTCATGGGAACGCAGGGAACGACAGAACACCATGACTGTCTATCAGTGGCATCTTATATCAACAATTGAAATGGAATGAGGTTCACCCCAAAGTAGCCAAGATTTAGAAAGACCATCCACTTACAAAGTGAAAGCCGTGGCTTAATCCCCATGCCAATAAGCTCTTGGCTTCCCATCCCGGGAATTCAAATAGGAATTTAATGAGAGGCAAAATCATAGGCTGAGATGGGTACTGGACTGTTTCTGACATTAAAGGCTGATTCAGAATACAATTTCATCAGGCAGAGAAGCCTGTGTGAATCACTTTCTATGTGACCTGAATAAACCTTTATAGACTAAAACTAGCTTGTTTGGCATCCCATTTACTTCTGGAAAAACAATGTATATGGTGCATTGGAATATGAGATCTAAATTACATCATCATAGTAAGTGTCTGTGGCACATTACAAGTGGAAATCGTTTCACCTGTGACATTAGATGCTCTAATGATAGTAGAGTAGCATACAGAAGTTAATGAATAATATAACAGAGACAGACAAGGTAATACATGATTTGCTGCTGTACAAACCTTCACAACATGAATGAATGCTGACTAGCCCAAAAGGATTTAAAATCTGTGCATCTAAATTTAGTAACAAGAACCAACGTAAAATAACAAACCTAGACTGCATCCAGTGGAAAGGGGGCTTCTGGTCAGGAATGTACATGTTCTACTTGATTTTACAAACTGGTACGAAGGTCAGATACTCCCTCCGTGATTAGATGGTGACGGCTCAGCTGATATGTAATTTGTGTGATGCAAATTTTTGTCTGGAAAAACATATTGGGAGGTATATTTGTATTTTTCCCATAATTGTTTCAGTTACAAATTGTATGGATCAGAACTAAATCTCCTGCGTCTGGAAATCCTAGAACACACAATTTACTAGTAGGTTACCTAAAGTAGAATTTAAGTGCTATGTTTTCATTTTACATTGAGGGATTAGTATTTTATTTTCCCATGTTTCCATATTACTTTTATTACCAAGAGCCGTACACTCCTAATCCTCTCGCAGTACACTGCCAGTTAACTTGTAGCTCATTCACATATATCCCACTATTCTATCTTCTGAACTACATTTCCAAAACAGGCTATAAATCAAAAGAAAGAGAATATCATGCAACTGCAGTCATAATTTCATACAGTATTATGATTAGACCACATACACAGTTTAATGTTTTGTGATCATGAGATAACAAACCCATTTTTATTATCACTTAGTCATAGCCACAATGTGTTACCATAGGCAACTGGGTTATTGAGTAGAAGTAAAAAACTGAACAAAAGACAATCATGTGAAATTATTTTGGTGACTCAGTTATTGGCATAATACGTGTCCTTTTCAGCATTCAGACATATACACTTTCAAACACATAAAATATTAGAGAGATATTTTCCTTTACCTTTGGCTAAATCAAATAAGCACATGCTTTCTTATTTTTCCGTCCTTGTTTTTAATGAAAACAACAGAAACATGTCGATCATTTCTTCTGTTTGAAGTGCGTTTTCAATGTTTTCCACCGGTCTGTAATAACCATTAGCAGCTGCTCAGTTATTATCAGGACTGGAGAATTACAGCATTGTAACTACCTTTCGCTGCTACTTTTTCAGAATGCAAATGCTTACGGAGGGAAAAAATCACATAAAAAGTCTGATTTATTATTACTATTAACAAATAGAGAAAAGAGCTTCTGGGAATGTACATGCAAAATATTGTCATGTTCTTGCAATTCACCTGTTGTTGTAAATGTGGATCTTGGAATCTAGTTATGGTTGTGGTATTTTCTTGTTAACATAGACACTGCTGCTACTGAGCCAACCAGATGTGCTATTAGATTTGGTTAATAAACTACATGCTTCTTTGATAAACCCCCAATTAAATGTTCTTATTTAGTTTTTATATTGTATTTAACTTTTCTGCAACCGTAGTATGTGCTATCTGAGTTTAAGTATACATGTTGATAATATAAATATAGTGAGACAGACTGAGCTTTGATTCTGAAGAAAAATATGTTTCTACATGAACATTAAATACTGTATTTTTTGTTAACTAAGTTGTTCCCTCTGAGCTTGTGCATTACCCTTTTCCATGGTTCTTGATCTGAGGCATGTGACTGGAATTCTTGTACAATTATGTTTAATCAATATTGTTCCTCTGTTTAAAGGTCTTACAGGTACACAATCAGATACATTAAAAAATAATTACTAAGCTCTCAATTATTTTATATGTTTGAAAATTCTGCAAGTTGGTCATTATTATTTATTTATACTATTTGCACATTCCAGAGCTCAATATTTAATGATTTTGAAATATGCAAACACTCTCACTTTATACTGTCAAAGGTAGACTACACAGTCAAGTCACTTTGCGACAGCCACATTCATTTACACACAGGATTTAAAAGCAACTCCAGGAAGCACACCTTTGACTAAATGATTCTCTTTCAAATAATGCACCTGTCATCTGCTGTTCATTTTTATCTGAATTTACATGTGTCACTTTGAACACAAATTAAATAATAATACACTTGTTAATTTGTTTTAGTATTTACTTGTCTCTATGTGTGTTGTAGAACCAGTTAACACTCTCTCTCTCTCTCTCTCTCTCTCTCTCTCTCTCTCTCTCTCTCTCTCTCTCTTCCTATCCCCTTTCTCTTCTACAGTTGTCTATAAGCAATTATTCTCTGTGTTATGAATCTACAGATGAATTGAAATCCTGGAGCTTTAGGAGTTTATGTTAAAGATTCTATTACACATCTGTATAAACCTTAGTCTTCACCGGTTTCTAACCCTGATGATCTGCAATACCTGAGTTTCTTTATATGCCCAGAGTTAATTATTTATATTTTACATAAAGGTTAAACAGTTTTCATTACTATTCATATCTGGCAAAGAGCACTAAAACAAATTACTAAACAGCCACCCACATGACATTTACAAATCAGAGCTTTATAACATCCGTTTAACACTGCATTAAACAGTTGCTTCCAAATAAAATGTCTCCTGTCCTGACCACCATTAATTTCCTAGCATAATTATGTCCCACACACATTGTAACCAAATGTTTGGGACTTCTAATCAATTTAATTTAAATACATGCATGCATACAAACATATACACACAATCATGTAATGTTAATTTTAACTGTTAAATTATTAACAGCAACAACATATAAATCCCTGTTACTATTTAAATTGTGTATTTAATAATGTATTAACAATTAAAAGTAGAGCTCCATCAACTAACAGAGATTACATAATCAAATAAGTATTTTTGATAATCAGTCTTGGCTATTGTACTCAGGCCTTTTAATACATGGAGTTCTGAGTTTTAAACCAATTAATTAATTGTCAGTGAGGCCTAGGGCTGAATTAAATCATAAGTTTTACCCACCCACTAATAGCAAAATACAAACCTGTACATCATAGCTGTTACATTTATGATTAGAAAAAAGTGGCATCTTACTAAAAATGAAGCCGCAATTGAGTACAGTTCTGTAGTTCTCTATTAGGGGGTGAGTCAAAGTTTTGATTTAATCCGGCCCTTAGTCAATAATTTAAAGCGGAAGTATATACATAACACAGCAACAACTCTGTAATCATTCCCATATATATATATATATATATATATATATATATATATATATATATATATATATATATAAATACATAATGATAGATATATATTCAGTTAAATGTGCTTTAGAAATATTTTTGTATAGAAAAAAAACTCACTGAGTGAACTTTCTCCTGCTGTCTATTCTGCACACTATATACTTCCCTATCACTGTCTTCGCCTCAGTCTCCAGTATCTTGCCAGTCAGCAGCTGCAATAAGTCTTCTACCTGCAGAGTCAGTTGGGGGACTATTGAACACTTATAGAGCAGGCCATTGCTCAGTAAAGCAGCAAATGTAAAAAATATATATATATTTTCTTACCTGTACTTCTCAAGGTTTTTATCTGAGTGTTCGCCTCATGCTGTCCTGTGTCACTGACCTGTTTCGTGTGATTACCTCTGCCTTGGATCTTCCTGCTCTTTCTACCTGGCCTCCTTACCTGCTGCTATAAAACATGCAAATGAGCAGACACGAGGTCGCCATGGACACTTCTCTCCTGGTACAGCCTGCAGTAATACTCTCAGGTAACTCTCTGGTGGTGTGAATTTCAAAATAGATTTAAAAATAAATGTGACTAAACCTCAATTGTGGAAACATTTGTAACACACTATTTCTTGGGTAAATATTGATTGATGTAATTATGGTAACAAGATGCTAAACCCAAAGGAAAATATCAACTGCATCAATGAGGTTTTGTTTTGTACTGTTAATTCAAAACAACAGGTAGCAAACAATTAAGAGTAATACAGCAGCACAGAATCAAGCCATTAATTCATCAATAGAAGAGATTGACTTGGTATGGCAGTTGGCAGTAATGGGTGACATGCAGTGTGTGCTGAAATAAAATTCTATTAAACGTGGACATTTAAAAATAGCATATGCTTAGCTGGAAAATCCACTTTCCTTTGCCTGAAAATAGTGGTGTTAGAAAGAGCTTATTTGACATAAATATAAGTGGCAAAAATCTGCTGTTGGGGTGATAATTGTGCATACAATACATGGACCATTTTCACAGATTTCAAAGAGGTAATTTAATGTGTTTCATATAAATGTAATAACTGGATGGACAATTAAAGATTAAAGCTCTTGCATTAACCATTTTTAGGTTGAAATGTAAAGTAATAAAACGGAGGATGCCCAGTTTCCATCAACAGTTAGTTGTGTTTCCTCTGACTGAGTGCTTTATTCTTAAATTAATATTTTAATGCATACACTTACATATGATTAAAGAATGCTATTTAAGAATACATTTACTCTGGTGTGGTTCAGATGTTCCCAATGTTGGATGTGCAGTAGACATTTATTAAAACCAGAATCTATTCATGCAGAGAGAAAAAGATCCACATATTCAATTCCATCATATTAAAATCAAAGAACAGACAAAAGCTTAGAAGTACTTAAAAGGCAGAAACCATATGAGTGGTTATGAGCAAGATAAAAAATAGATTAACTAATAATACAAATACAATAAAATAAAAAACATACATGCGCAAATAGAGTAGAGACACAGGTTTGAAAGCAAAATAATGAAATACTGTCTGACTGAGGGAGAGCTCAATATTGGTGTATCTTCATTAGTCCGGAAACTGAGTTTCCTAATATATCCCAATGCCCGCTCCTTTATAAATACACTACAGACACTGCTGAATAGGCCGTTTGAGGAACGTGATGCTAGTTCAATGTGTCAACCTTTTACTAAGAAGTCTACCCAGTTGGGAAGGGGTGTTCTTCTTCATATATTAACTTAAGGTGCCTGCAATTTACATATATTTACTTTCAATAGCTCAACATGTTGTTTTTCAAGTTATGTAAATATGTTTAATGAACATTATGCCCTCTTTATGTAATAACAAGTCAATATGTTGCACAAGAATTATGATGCTCCTTTGTTTTATTATCAAAAATAATTGCCAGCCAGTAAAGGTTAGTCTTCCAATAAACACCGTTTTGTAGAAAACAGAGCAAATGTTCTTGCTTTGTAGGAAATGTGTCGACATCATGCTCCTGTAATGGCAGGTAAAAGGGTTATATCTCAGCAACTGTTTCAGATTTCCAAGCACTCTAATATCGATCATGAAAGACACTCAGCCTCCTCAGTTTATCAAAATATTTTCAAGAACTTTCAGCGCCTTGAAATTCCGACTTTTAAACACAGGCACTCTGAAAGTTTTCAAGTAACCATACAAAGTTTAAAGTATCTAAATCCAATACTCCTATAACAGACTTTTCCCATCCAAAAGTATTGTAGTGCAGAAAAAAATGGTAGAGTTTAGAGAGTAGAGTACTCAAAACTAAATTGAGTACTTGATAACATACATTTGCTATTATTGGCGAGGACAATAACTACCAGTACTCAAGAGAAGGGAAAATATAGGAACACAGAATACCTCCGACATGTAGAGGTACAGCTGAGAATAGTTATTTCCCAAAGCATTGATTTTAATTTCTAATGGAATGCTGCCATATGTATCCTCAGAAAAAAAAAAAAACCCAGATGGTTTTAGCTTGAAGACGTCTGAAAGTGTTGTGTTTAAAAATGTATGTTTTTCTTCCCGTTCTCTCTGTTCTTTTCAGATGTAATAATATAAATATATATCTTTAAATTCTTTAATGGTGTGACAGAACACACCTTTACATTAGTTCAACTATAACCAAGGCAACATTTAATATCTTAAATTGACTGTTAGTATCCATTTACATTCAATAGGTGTGTGTATATATATATATATATACTTATTGTCTTTTGTATTTGTCTGTTTATCCTATCAACTTTTATAATTATGGCTTTTGATTTTGTGGAATATATATTCCTTATCACTAACTGCTTTTATATTCTAAATAGTTTAGATGTATCTGCTACTACATATTAGAATTAATAGAATTAATCAAATCTAATTATGAATCAGTTATGTTCAATTTGGCTTGATAACAAATTCAGGGTAACAGTGAGAACGAATATGCCAGTTAAAATGATTCGTGTGACTGGTTAACTGAGCATCTCAAAGAAGACATGAAAGTGTGAATAATCAGCTTTGTTTGGTCATGAACTTCTTGAAGTTGAAATAAAGAAATTAATTGTCACAAAATACATTTAAAGGGATATATTGTGAGCAGAAATAAAGCTTTATAAAACCCAATGTATAATGTACATTTAGAAGCTGCTGCTATGCTTCTCTAAATTTAAGTTTATACATGTGTAGCACAGTGCCACGAGTGATGTGACACAGCGCCTGAGATTACAACCCCAGCTACGCCACCCCAGTGTGAGGACGGGTAGCCTCCAATTCACCCCAGGTACAGCACTGCTCCCCCTGCTGCTGCTTGATTATTTTGCCACAAAAATGCATAAATAGGGTAGGACAATCCTTCTTAACAATGGGGGGAATAATCACTATTAAACCCATCATACTCAAATCCTAGAATATACTCTTACATAACCCCCAGCAAAAACAGAATCAGCAATCAAATACTAAATGTCTGGAAAGTAAGTGCATGTTCTAGTAAGTCCATTAGCTCTAGTGCCACATCCCGGCGACTCACAGGGACTTCAAGACAGCGACCTATCGAGAGGGGAATGCAAGGCAACACACCTGAGACTCCAATCCATCTAGCAGCGCAATGGGACACCTAGGCAGAGAAGCCAACCCCCTCCACCCTCCCCCTCGGCCCTAACATCTTATTGTCTTGGGATTTGACTAATTATTGCAGATCATTACCTAACCTACACTCTTAGATGCAGGTGGATGTCATCAATGGCGGCTAAGGTTACAGAATGAAAAATATGGGGATAATTAGTAAATTCCAAAAATACAAAATATAGAAATCAGAAACCCATCCCAACAAGCAAAAAAAACTTTAATTGACATAAATCAATTACCCTTCACAACAGAACAAAAAACACAGCAATTCATAATTGCACAATTGAGGACTAATTACCCCTGTCACCTTCCCTGACACAGGCATGAGCAAAGAAAGTGCAGGCGAGACAGACTTGTGAGAAAGGAATTTGCAATTTAAAACAGGGCAGTATCTGTGGGTACTGTATTTTTTTAAAGGAGATTAGACAGTTGTTAAAGCTGTTCTGGGAGCTGAAGCGAGTTCAGCTGCATCAGATTAGGCTGCCAAACACAGCAGCCTAATGTTCTACAGAGCAATAACTTTATTTCATATCTTGAATTGTGGTGTGCTTGTTTGTTTCCTACTTCATGTATTATATACAGTGAGTGCCATGATAGAGTAAACTGCATTGGAATCAAAGTTAAGGCAAATAGCACACCAAGAGTTAGATATTTACAAATATTTAAAAGCATTTTCCATATGCAAATTATGGCAACAATGGTGTATTTCCTCTGCATGCAAATTTAAGCATCCACTGTTAATCTAAAGCTGATGTTTGCTTCAAAAAGAATTATAAAAAATAACATCAACTAATATTCATAATATTTCTTGTGGTGTTCCATACCGCACAGTACAAGTTTGATAAAATTGAAATAAAAGAAAAACAAACTAATACTAATCATGCATTAAAAGGGTCAAATGTTTCTAACAAACAACAGCATAATGGTAGATTTGTGAAAGAAATAAAAACATACTTAAGAGAACTACAAAATGGCCAACTGCTGGGAAAGCTTTGATCATGTTGCAGATATATGTTTGGCCTTTTCAGATTCTACTATACAGATTTGTTTTGCATCTTTTTAATTACCCAGAAGCTGTGGTCCTATCCCCGCCATTGCTTTCATGGTTTTCTAAGACAGTGTTAAAGAACTATAAAATATGGAGTTTTCATGATGATACATTTTTCATTATTGGATTGTTTTGAATCTCTTTTGCTGCACTTTAAAGTATAAAGGAAGAGCAAATTGAATGTGTGGCTTCAAAGGGATTGGGGTGACACAGTGCATCACATTTGTTTTAAAACAAAACAATTCTCCAACTGCTTGGTCTGTCAAATTGAACACAAGTTGCATTTGTACTTATTTGTTGTAGAAATCTATGGGCTAACAAAAAAGGGAGGCTCCTCTGTTCATCGCCTACATACAGATACTGAGTTGTTACAATTGGGGTGTTACATTGTGTAGTTGCCATGCTGTTATTTTTCTTATTTAATTGGTAAAGTCAATTTATGACAAAACACCACAGATTGCAGACGGAGTGAAAAATACCAGAGGGAATTCAGTAGCAGGACGATATGGTAACATTGGCCGAGATTAAATACATAAAAAAGCCAATGGCAAATTCCAAACATATCATTTAATGACAGCTTCCTGATTGCCAGAGGCTTCTGTTGTCTAGTTATTGGGAAGCTGCGATCAAGTATTGGGTTTGGTATTTATGGTTTGTGGGTACAACTTTTGATTTTATCTGGGCCATTGTCTGCTTACTGCAAAGACATGCAAGTTAATTAGTGGAAGTGGATCTCTAAGCCTTTGAGTTTTAAAGCTGTAGTTCTCTCTTTTAGACAGGATATAAATGTAGGTCTGTTCAAGTTTCATATTTTGGGAATTTGTCAAAAATAAGTGATCAGCCGAGCCCTTTAAAGTGGATTTCTGTAACAGGGTAGTGTTCAGGACACTTATATGGTCTGCAGCACATTTTAAATTGATCTCTTTAGAATATACTCAAATACTTTACAGTGAAGTTCATGTAGTTAATCATTTAGGGTCCCTCCCAATGACCTTTGCACACAAAGCATCGCTAGTACAGTTGTAATATTTCATTTTACATCCATAAGATATTCTCAATTTATTGGATGCATTACTTGAAATGCCACATTTAAATAAGTAACCCTGAAACAGAGACAATAGAACAGCAACACAACACCAATGGTCTCAATATAGTTGATACAAGTATAACATTGAAAATGAAAATATTTATTTAACTTTACCTAGTCCTAACCTTAGCCTAAACCACAGCTTAACTCTAATCAGAACCCCACATCATAAAAGAGACAGAGAGGATGAGTACAAAGTGCATTTATATTTCCAAAACAATGTGTGAAACTACTGAGTAGTAAATGACAGGGAAGTTCCAAATTACTATTCAGTATTCATTTATATTACTCATTCAAATGATTATTCTACTGGGATGCTTTCTGCAATATCCTGCAAATTAATCTTTACATTCTGAAGGTAGTATTTGAAGTTTGGCAACACTAGGTACTATCTTGCTTTCACGGTGAAACACTCAATAACCTACAAACAGATCCATTAGTACTCCATTGAAATTTGATAAATTGGCAGAAACAAAATGTAAAATTATCTTGCAGTAAAAGTGCTATAGAGCTTTATATTCTGGTCCAGTCAGTGTGAGCTCATTCAATATTCAAGCACAATGTAGAAATAGCATCACATCTCCAATATTATAGTGTTACTGAAGTACAGTCCAAAGCTACACTTTCTAAAATAACAAAAGCTTATGGGACTTGTTCCAAAAGTAAAACTTGCATGCCTTCACTTTCATTTCTGCAGACCAGCACAGAGGCGCTTGTTAGTTCTGCTTATCTAAGAGAACAGTGGACAGGTGATGGACATCTGCAGGATATAAATTGAGGCATGGTGGTGTTTAATAATTCTCTATTTTTCTTCACCTGTAATATCTTCTTTTCATTTCTGAATGCATGGGTGAGGAAAAAAAAGAATTATATGAGCTGTTTAAAATGATTATGTGTTTCACAATACTATTCCCTGGTGTTCCTGATATTAGCAAATGACCTCCGCCCCACAAACAATAATTGCTGACCTTACAACAAAAAAGTATATTTATTGAATAAACTGTAAGTCTCCCCAGAATGAAGCAGCAACTAAAGACAGCTGCAGTGCAGGCCTGGAAGAGCATCACCAGGGAAGAAACCCAGCATCTGGTGATGTCTATGGGTGTCAGACTTCAGGCAGTCATTGACTGCAAAGGATTTGCAACCAAGTATTGAAACTCACAATTTAATTAATGATTATGTTAGTTTGTCCAAATACTTTTGAGCCCTTAAAATTGGGGGGACCACATATAAAAATGGGTGTAGTTCCTACACCATTCACCCAATTTGGATGTAACTACCCTCAAATTAAAGACGAAAGTCTACACTTAAAGGACATATTGATTGTTTCCTTTCAAATCCATTGTGGTGGCATACAGTGCCAAAATGATGACAATTGTATCACTGTTCAAATATTTTGCCTATTCAAATATACTTTGCCTAATACATTTGTATTGGTGTAAACATTCATGGCTCTTTAGAAGAGAACAATGTGTGTATATATATATATATATATACAGTGAGGGAAAAAAGTATTTGATCCCCTGCTGATTTTGTATGTTTGCCCACTGACAAAGAAATGATCAGTCTATAATTTTAATGGTAGGTGTATTTTAACAGTGGGAGACAGAATAACAACAAAAAAATCAAGAAAAACGCGTTTCAAAAAAGTTATAAATTGATTTGCATGTTAATGAGGGAAATAAGTATTTGATCCCCTATCAATCAGCAAGATTTCTGGCTCCCAGGTGTCTTTTATACAGGTAACGAGCTGAGATTAGGAGCACTCTCTTAAAGGGAGTGCACCTAAACTCAGCTCGTTACCTGTATAAAAGACACCTGTCCACAGAATCAATCAGATTCCAAACTCTCCACCATGGCCAAGACCAAAGAGCTGTCCAGGGATGTCAGGGACACGATTGTAGACCTACGCAAGGCTGGAATGGGCTACAAGACCATCGCCAAGCAGCTTGGTGAGAAGTTGTTGCGATTAATCGCAAATGGAAGAAACACAAAATAACTGTCAGTCTCCCTCGGTATGGGGCTCCATGCAAGATCTCACCTCGTGGAGTTTCAATGATCATGAGAACGGTGAGGAATCAGCCCAGAACTACACGTGAGGATCTTGTTAATGATCTCAAGGCAGCTGGGACCATAGTCACCAAGAAAACAATTGGTAACAAACTACGCCGTGAAGGACTGAAATCCTGCAGCGCCCGCAAGGTCCCCCTGCTCAAGAAAGCACATGTACAGGCCCATCTGAAGTTTGCCAACATCTGAATGATTCAGAAGAGAACTGGGTGAAAGTGTTGTGGTCAGATGAGAACAAAATCGAGCTCATTGGCATCAACTCAACTCGCCGTGTTTGGAGGAGGAGGAATGACCCCAAGAACACCATCCCCACCGTCAAACATGGAGGTGGAAACATTATGCTTTGGGGGTGTTTTTCTGCTAAGGGGACAGGACAACTGCACTGCATCAAAGGGACGATGGACGGGGCCATGTACTGGCAAATCTTGGGTGAGAACCTCCTTCCCTCAGCCAGGGCATTGAAAATGGGTCATGGATGGGTATTCCAGCATGACAATGTCCCAAAACACACAGCCATGGCAACAAAGGAGTGGCTCAAGAAGAAGCACATTAAGGTCCTGGAGTGGCCTAGCCAGTCTCCAGACCTTAATCCCATAGAAAATCTGTGGAGACCTGAAGGTTCGAGTTGCCATACGTCAGCCTCGAAACCTTAATGACTTGGAGAGGATCTGCAAGGAGGAGTGGGACAAAATCCCTCCTGAGATGTGTGCAAACCTGGTGGCCAACTACAAGAAACGTCTGACCTCTGTGATTGCCAACAAGGGTTTTGCCACCAAGTACTAAGTTGAAGGGGTCAAATACTTATTTCCCCCTTAACATGCAAATCAATTTATATCTTTTTTGAAATGCGTTTTTCTGGATTTTCTTGTTGTTATTCTGTCTCTCACTGTTAAAACTGTTTCTCTGTCAGTGGGCAAACGTACAAAACCAGCAGGGGATCAAATATTTTTTTCCCACACTATATATATATATACAGTATATATATATATATATATATATATATATACACTCACCTAAAGGATTATTAGGAACACCATACTAATACTGTGTTTGACCCCCTTTCGCCTTCAGAACTGCCTTAATTCTACGTGGCATTGATTCAACAAGGTGCTGAAAGCATTCTTTAGAAATGTTGGCCCATATTGATAGGATAGCATCTTGCAGTTGATGGAGATTTGTGGGATGCACATCCAGGGCACGAAGCTCCCGTTCCACCTCATCCCAAAGATGCTCTATTGGGTTGAGATCTGGTGACTGTGGGGGCCAGTTTAGTACAGTGAACTCATTGTCATGTTCAAGAAACCAATTTGAAATGATTCGACCTTTGTGACATGGTGCATTATCCTGCTGGAAGTAGCCATCAGAGGATGGGTACATGGTGGTCATAAAGGGATGGACATGGTCAGAAACAATGCTCAGGTAGGCCGTGGCATTTAAACGATGCCCAATTGGCACTAAGGGGCCTAAAGTGTGCCAAGAAAACATCCCCCACACCATTACACCACCACCACCAGCCTGCACAGTGGTAACAAGGCATGATGGATCCATGTTCTCATTCTGTTTACGCCAAATTCTGACTCTACCATCTAAATGTCTCAACAGAAATCGAGACTCATCAGACCAGGCAACATTTTTACAGTCTTCAACTGTCCAATTTTGGTGAGCTTGTGCAAATTGTAGCCTCTTTTTCCTATTTGTAGTGGAGATGAGTGGTACCCGGTGGGGTCTTCTGCTGTTGTAGCCCATCCGCCTCAAGGTTGTACGTGTTGTGGCTTCACAAATGCTTTGCTGCATACCTCGGTTGTAACGAGTGGTTATTTCAGTCAAAGTTGCTCTTCTATCAGCTTGAATCAGTCAGCCCATTCTCCTCTGACCTCTAGCATCAACAAGGCATTTTTGCCCACAGGACAGCCGCATACTGGATGTTTTTCCCTTTTCACACCATTCTTTGTAAACCCTAGAAATGTTTGTGCGTGAAAATCCCAGTAACTGAGCAGATTGTGAAATACTCAGACCGGCCCGTCTGGCACCAACAACCATGCCACGCTCAAAATTGCTTAAATCACCTTTCTTTCCCATTCAGACATTCAGTTTGGAGTTCAGGAGATTGTCTTGACCAGGACCACACCCCTAAATGCATTGAAGCAACTGCCATGTGATTGGTTGGTTAGATAATTGCATTAATGAGAAATTGAACAGGTGTTCCTAATAATCCTTTAGGTGAGTGTATATATATATATATATATATATATATATATATATATATATATATATATATATATGTTAAAGTGAGAAATAAATTAATAAAAACATCTGTTTATGGTATATTTACTGAAAACAAAAAAGATGCAAAAACTAAAAATAAAAGTTATGTAAATATGTTGTGGAAGGTTCTTTCAAATTTATTAATGCACCTATCAAAACTATCGATTTATTTTATTAATCAAACATTGTCTGTTTTGTAACAGCAGTAAAGCATGAGAGGGCAACCCGGCATTTATTAGAGACCATCTTTTGTTTACATCATTATGCAAATTAACCTGGCGACTATTGGATACCGTTTTATGGTATGTGTAAATTATATTCCATTGAAATCCACGTTTGTTGGTGTCCTTTGACAACTGTGATGTAACAGGACATTATGTCATGTCACATATGTCATAGCAGAGTGTTATAACATTAAGTCATTTATGTATCTATGAAATTGTATCACTGTTAAAATAGTTTGCCTATTCAAATATACTTTGCCTAATACATTTTTATTGGTGTAAACATTCACGGCTCTATAGAAGAGAACAATGTAGAAAATAAACATTGAAACAACAACAGAAATGATGCTATGGTAAAGGACATCAAAAACAATAAGTTACTGACAGCTACTTGCAGCTTTATCATCCTTTTGACAGTAGTATCTATAATATGTTTATCCTTAGGGGAATTCATATTGAGATCAATTAGCTATAGGTTAGCAGATATCAGAGGTCATGCAGCTAGGTTAATTGCAGTGTGTCTATTCGATTTGTGTGTTGTCAGTTTTTTAATTTTATTTGTTTCCTCACTGATTAAATTTAATAATTTCCCCATCCAATTAGGAACATCCTACTAATTAGGTAATCTTGTTTGTAGGCAAATTAGGTATCTACTTTAGATGTACAGTGTCTATAGAAAGGGTACACCCCTTTCATATTTTCAGCTTTTGTTGCCTTATAGCCTGGAATGCAATAACTATCTGAAGAACATCCTACCCCAGTGACTTCCAAGTAAAAGATATATGCTACAAATTTGTGAAAAATTAAAAAAAAAAAAACAACTTGGTTGTATAAGTGTCCCCCCCCTTTATAATAGCAATCCTAAATTGGCTCAGGTGTAAGCATTCTCCTTCAAAATCACACACCTAAGTGGCCTCTGCCTGTGTTAAATTGTAATGATTCACATGATTTTACAATAAATTCAGCAGTTCCTGTAGGTTTCCTCTGCTGGGTTGTGCATTTCAAAGCAAAGACTCAACATGACCACCTAGGAGCTTTCAAAGAACTCTGGGAAAAGGTTGTTGAAAGGCACAGCTCAGGGGATGGGTATGAAAAAAACATCAAAGGCCTTGAAATATCTCGTGGAGCATGGTCAAGATGATTATTAAAAAGTGGAAGATGTATGGCACCACCAAGAACCTGCCTTGGTCAGGCCATCCCTCCAAACTGGATGACAGAGGAAGAAGGAGACTACAGAGAGGCTACCAAGAGGCCAATGACATCTTTGCAAGAGCTACAGGCTTTTCTGACCAAGATTAGCCAAAGTGTGCTTGTGACAACAATAACCCAAGCACTCCAAACATCTGGAAATCCCACCCTGAATCCTGTTTGAATCCTGCAAAAAATAAACACTCAGGAGATTCTGTAGCCGTGTGACAAAAAGATGTGTTGCTTAGTTTAGTGCAAACCCAACACAGTGCATCACCCATGAGACACCATCTGTACTGTGAAGCATGGTAGTGGCAGCATCATGTTATGGGGATGTTTCTCATCAGCAGGAACTGGGGCACTTGTCAGGATAGTAGAGAAAATGAATGAAGCAAAGTACAGAAAAATCCTTGAGGTATACCTGTTGCCCTCTGCATTTTACTTTAGTATACATTTTACTAGTCATTTCATTATGTTTTTATTATTATTATAATTAATGCATATGGCACTGGAATTAGATTGTATGAAAGTCATATGACGTGTAATATTGATCACTTTTTTTTTTATTGCACAAAATCCTTCAAAGCACTGTAATGTGAGTGTTATAACACTTGTAATTCTTTATAATATGTTATTATTACTTGATTGCAGACACCCTTATCCTGGGTGACTTACAATTGTCATAAGATATCTCATTATTTTTTACACAGCTTATATATATACTGCAGCAATCTATTTAAAGGACGTTGCTTAAGGGTACAATAGCACCTGCAGTTGAACCCACGACCCTGTGCTCCAGAGTCCAGAGCCCTAACCATTACCCCACACTACTGCCTGTAGTTGATGCTGATTTTCTAGTTTGTTGAATATACATAATCTGCATATGGAAATTGGTAACTTACTTCCATTTAGGAAGCACGATAAAGAGTAGTATGTAAGAATCTAGATCCTTCATTAGAGCTATGAAGGTATATAGTTATTATAAATTAAGAAAAAGGAAAGACATTCAAACAGCAGGATGTAGATGTAAATATTTGAATATACTGGTTAGGTAGATAAATTATCCATTTAGCTCCACAATGAAAAAATAACAATAATAATAATAATAATAATAATAATAATAATAATAATAATAATAATAATAATAAATACAAAATGATACAATAGTATGAATACCGTAAAACTTAAATAAAACGCCCCCGGCGTTTATTCCAAATAACCGCAAGAAGCCCTGGAGTCAATTGGAGACTGGCGAATGTAGGAGACTGGCGATTGTAGGAGACCGGCGTTTGTATTAAATATTTATAAATAAAAAGACATTGCGGACTTATGCAGGGTATGAAGAGCCTGGAAACATTGTAGAAGTAGGCTAATAGGCCAGGCTATTTTTTTCATAATTATTTAATAATAATTTGCATTCCAAAGATGGAAACAAGTCACATTCAATGTATGGATGCACTGGATTGAAAACAAGATACGAGTAATTCTAAGATTCAATATACTGTTAATTCTCATTAATTAAACAAAACGCACTTCAACAAAACTGTGGAAATACACTTTAAACCAAACCATCAACATTATACATAATTAATGCATTGTTTATGTCGCAATACAACACAATACAACAGCAATACAAATATACAGCTATATATACAGTGAGGGAAAAAAGTATTTGATCCCATGCTGATTTTGTACGTTTGCCCACTGACAAAGAAATGATCAATCTATAATTTTAATGGTAGGTGTATTTTAACAGTGAGAGACAGAATAACAACAAAAAAATCCAGAAAAACACATTTCAAAAAAGTTATAAATTGATTTGCATGTTAATGGGGGAAATAAGTATTTGACCCCTTCGACTTAGTACTTGGTGGCAAAACCCTTGTTGGCAATCACAGAGGTCAGACGTTTCTTGTAGTTGGCCACCAGGTTTGCACACATCTCAGGAGGGATTTTGTCCCACTCCTCTTTGCAGATCCTCTCCAAGTCATTAAGGTTTCGAGGCTGACGTTTGGCAGCTCGAACCTTCAGCTCCCTCCACAGATTTTCTATGGGATTGAGGTCTGGAGACTGGTTAGGCCACTCCAGGACCTTAATGTGCTTCTTCTTCAGCCACTCCTTTGTTGCCTTAGCTGTGTGTTTTGGGTCATTGTCATGCTGGAATACCCATCCACAACCTATTTTCAATGCCCTGACTGAGGGAAGGAGGTTCTCACCCAAGATTTGACGGTACATGGCCCCGTCCATCGTCCCTTTGATGCAGTGCAGTTGTCCTGTCCCCTTAGCAGAAAAACACCCCCAAAGCATAATGTTTCCACCTCCATGTTTGATGGTGGGGATGGTGTTCTTGGGGTCATTCCTCCTCCTCCAAACACGGCGAGTTGAGTTGATGCCAAAGAGCTCGATTTTGGTCTCATCTGACCACAACACTTTCACCCAGTTATCCTCTGAATCATTCAGATGTTCATTGGCAAACTTCAGATGGGCCTGTACATGTGCTTTCTTGAGCAGGGGGACCTTGCGGGTGCTGCAGGATTTCAGTCCTTCACGGCGTAGTGTGTTACCAATAGTTTTTTTGGTGACTATGGTCCCAGCTGCCTTGAGATCATTAACAAGATCCTCCCGTGTAGTTCTAGGCTGATTCCTCACCGTTCTCATGATCATTGAAACTCCACGAGGTGAGATCTTGCATGGAGCCCCAGACCGAGGGAGACTGACAGTTATTTTGTGTTTCTTCCATTTGTGAATAATCTCACCAACTGTTGTCACCTTCTCACCAAGCTGCTTGGCGATGGTCTTGTAGCTCATTCCAGCCTTGTGTAGGTCTACAATCTTGTCCCTGACATCCTTGGACAGCTCTTTGGTCTTGGCCAGAGTTTGGAATCTGATTGATTGATTGATTCTGTGGACAGGAGTCTTAAAAGGAGTGCTCCTAATCTCAGCTCGTTACCTGTATAAAAGACACCTGGGAGCCAGAAATCTTGCTGATTGATAGGGGATCAAATACTTATTTCCCTCATTAACATGCAAATTCAATTTATAACTTTTTTGAAATGCGTTTTTCTGGATTTCTTTGTTGTTATTCTGTCTCTCACTGTTAAAATACACCTACCATTAAAATTATAGACTGATCATTTCTTTGTCAGTGGGCAAACATACAAAATCAGCAGGGGATCAAATAGTTTTTTCCCTCACTGTATATATATATATATATATATATATATATATATATATATATATATATATATATATATATATATATATAGTTAAAGTGAGAAATAAATTAATAAAAACATCCGTGATGGTGTTTTTTTTAAATTAATTTATGGTATATTTACTGAAAACAAGAAAGATGCAAAAACTAAAAATAAAAGTTATGTAAATATGTTGTGGAAGGTTCTTTAAAATGTATTAATGCACCTTTAGAAACTATCGATTTATTTTATTTATCAAACATTGTCTGTTTTGTAACAGTAGTAAAGCATGAGAGGGCAACCCGGCATTTATTAGAGACCGTCTTTTGTTTACATCATTATGCAAATCAACCTGGCGACTATTGGAGACCGTTTTATGGTATGTGTAAATTATCTTCCATTGAAATCCATGTTTGTTGGTGTCCTTTGACAACTGTGATGTAACAGGACATTACGTCATGTCACATGTGTCATAGCAGAGTGTTATAACATTAAGTCATTTATGTATCTAGACATGCAGTATGATGCTTTACCACAACAATCTGGAGGAATCACTCTATGTCATGTGACATGTATTATGTATTAGAGTGCTTTAACCAGTACTATAAATACGTATATGCCTGTTATGTCATTTGGAAAAATTGTAATGAATGATTATCAATGGCTTATAGATGTGTTATGTAGCCTTTATGGAGGCTAACGACTACATAGAGGGGTGTTCTAATAAAGTATTACCAAAATTATATTATCTTTTGTCGAGCATACATTTCCTTATGCTCTACCATAAAGTAAGTATCTTAGCCCTGATTGTGCACTTTGTGCATGTTATCTGTGATATGATCTTACAATTTTTATTACATATTTTATCCTTCCTGTTCCCTCTACAGTGCATGTAGGTTACCAACCTGATAAGTAACTTATTTTTAAATGAAATGCAAACAATTAACGAGGTGTATATAAATGGTACATGTTTTGGGGTTTTTCAATTTTAAAAATCCATTGAAAAACAAACAAAGACTGCTGAAGTTCAAAGAGCATTGTAACATGTTGAAACAGAGACAGTCTGTTCTTATTAGGGCTCTGTTGGAATTGTACTGGATGTATGCATGCCTTGTAAAACAGTCAGAAGAGAAAATGAGTTAAGGTTAAATAAAGGGTAAAATAAAGGGGCGTCAACCAGAGGGCAATCATTTACCTTAGTACTTTTCACCATACACCCATCATTCGTAGTAATATAATATACTGCACCTCAGTCTCCCTAAGGGAGAGTGATACAGAACTATCCTTCAGAAGAAGATTAACCTTTAGATATGTTTGAGTGATGGACTGATAGCCTACATCTGCCCTTTGAATCATACAGGCTAAAGCAAATAGCCGTCTGAAGACCAAGCAACAGAATGGCAGGCAGGCAATGAAGTGTGCCTTGGATTAGGACCCCCACATAAAATAATAAATACATAGTCAGTAGCAGTAGTGTGTGATAGACTTGAAAAGTAATTTACAGGAAACTAGTTTCAAAGAAGCATCATAGAGACCTAAGCATAGATTGGCAGGGAGCTTTGAAATAATCTGTCAGAAATAATTACATGTAGGCCTATTTCTAAATGCATGTGTCTTCTGGTACTACTCTGTCTTTACTTTTAAAATTTTGGATGTGCATGTTTTTTTAAATCTTATAAATGCACAATGTTCATTTTTTTCAGAACCCAGCAGTCAGTACTTCTTATATTCAATCTGGCTTTGATAAGAGATGGAGAAAGCACATCATGCAGCATTTTAACTAACTTCTCATGAGGCATTATCAACCACTACTCCAAGAAGAACCTCTTACAGGTTGCACAGCTGTGAACTGCTTTTTTCAGGTCATACCAGAATATGTATATTGGAGCAAGGTGTGGAGATTATGCTCATCAATGAAGAATGTTAATTCTGTGCTAGCGTCACCATTTGGTCACAGACTCATGTGTATGTTCTGGATCACTATCATCATGGAAAGTTAATTTGTGACCAAGCTTGAACTTCTTGATAGAGGGCATCAGGTTAATCGGCTAACGTGTTCTGGTATCTTTGGTAGTTCATCTGTCATTCAGTTATAATAATGGCACCAGGAAGATGCAGGGCAGACCATACTTCGCAACTGATATGACAACTTCTGCTTCACTTTTTTGTGCCAGATATACCACTGATCTTCATGTCCCAAAACTACACGGTCTCAGTTGACTTGAGGGTAAATTCAGATGCTTTTTATAAGCCTCTTATTTTTGTGTACACAGACTAGTAGTACACTTGCTGTCAAACTTAAAACTTTAAAAAAGATATACCGTACTTACATAACGGAAATTGTTTGTAATTAAACTGAAGGGAAAGGCTAGTTTGCACTTTACGCATTTTTTTTCACCAGTATGAAGAGGATTTCATGTGAGTTACAGCTTACTTCACTGAAGTGTAACTGAATGCATGGATTTGAAGTGAATACATTGCCAGCACTAGTTGTAGACATAAGTAAGCATATCCACTTGGCTGTGAAAAATATAGCAATCCAACTTGAAAGGCTTTTTACTACACAGTTGGAAACAACCAGCCACACATGGTTTATGTCTACCTTCCAGCAGAATGTGACTGATTGCAGTATGTTGTTATGTATGAAAACATAAAATAAATTTTGGTTTATAAACTTTAATAAGCTTATGTGCAGAGTCCACAGTCTTGTGTGAAAGGTTTAATGTTATGTTATTTAAATCCAGATGTGTGATGACAGAATTACCTTTTTCAATAATTGTTTCAATAACTCATACATGTAGTTTCTTGGAAATGGTTAAAGTTTTTAAAAGGGGTCTCTGACATAATTCATTTTTAAATCAAGAATGAGAAATATTTTATTGTTCAAATATAACTCTTTCTAATAAACATGCCCTGCAAATGTCAAAGAACAGTATTACAAAATGTGCTTTATGCCTGTTATGGTGATTTCACTGCAATGGACCTTCAAGATCTTACAGACCTGCCACACATGGGGACTCCTCTTTGGTGTTGGTTGTATTTGAGTTAGACAGATCAAGCAGAGTCGTGCCAGTGATTGCCAAATTGGTCAAAGGAATCTCAAAAATCCCATCATAATCAACGACCACTCCATAACCTTGACAGATTCTTAAAAAAATGATTGGCATGTACATTAGTAACTCCTTGAAATGGGACATCAAACACCAATTGCATCGTTAAGAAGGCTCAACAAAGACTGTACTTCCTCAGAGAGTTGAAGAAGTACAGGGTCAAGAAGCAGCTAATGGTTCAGTTATACACAGCCAATATTCAAACCATCCTGAAAACTGGTAAGGCAACACAGATATACAAACTAAAAAGAAACTGCAGAGGATTGTAACAAAGGCATCTAAAATCGTTGACCGTGATCTTCCACCTGTTGACTCTCTTTATATTAAGCTCATCTCAAAACGGGCAAGCAAACTCATTTTAAACTTCCCATACAGCTGATCTCCTTTTCCAGCTCCTCCCCTCTGGCCGACGCTACAGATCAATCATCACAAATCCACTCCTTTTAAAAGCAGTTTCTTTCCTACAGCAGTTAGAATATTAAACTATCAGAGTTAAAATATTTCACTGACATTTATATTAGTTGTGGGTTAATGTTGGTGAGTTATGTTGGGTATGTATGATGGGAACTTATTTGTTTATCACTTGTGTCCTTGTATTCAGAGTTGGAGTGAACCCAAATACCACCAACCTTGGTTGTGTGGCAATAAAGAATCTTGTATGCTGCATATGCTAATTTGGTGAAGTGAAGTAAATTGATGCATATCAGTGCCTGAGGTTGCTGTGTAACACCTTAATGTGCACATGAGCCTGTTATTATTATGCAGCAAGTTAATGATCTACTCCATATACTTTCAAGAGGGTACAGATTCCCCTTGTGTGACTCATTTGGTTTTATGCAGATGGGGCATAGTGTATGCAGTCAAACTGACAAAAGCACACTTCCAAATAAATGAACCATATATGGTAGCCATGCAGAGCAACAAACCCTACATGGTGGCATGTCCAAACTGAAGAGCATGGACAAAACGTGGCAAGCTGTTATCGCCCAGCTTGCTGCACAGTGCAATTTTACAATTAAATTGACTCCACTATACATGAGTTTAAGAGGGAACTCTGGACAAATGGGGGTAACGTCAACTTGCCAGCACTCCACCATCCATGAGGTTAAGGAATTAACCGTAACACCATGATAATATGTTTGGATTTTGAACTAAAAACAAATATCTGAACAGAAGTTATCATACAAGTCCCAGGAATAGTGAACAAAAAACAAATGTTTCCTGAAGAAAGCATTTTCTTCAAAATCACCCATGAACAAATGCAACAGTGGGGGGCATATACATGCAGACATCAAGTTGTGCATTAATCACAGGTGACTAACCATGCTGTGACATTACTGATGGAGGTGTACTTGAGAATAACCCCATGAAATTGTATGTACGTTCTGCAGGCTGTAGTCAGGAAGCTGAGCGAATGTATTACTAAATACACCTGACCAAATAGCAGCAACTGCAGCCAGTTTAGGGGATGAACATTACTTCTACTTAAACTAGTAGTTATATGACCATATACATGTTCTTTAGTTTTTTTTTAAGAACTGCTTGTTATTAAGACATCACTCACTCCTTGTTTAAAGCTTGCCTTTTGCCAGTCGATGGTAACCCTGTCTCTATAATTAGGATCTCATTGCTCTTCCAATTTGAAGGCAGTGTATTAATTATGCAATTTCTTTAGTACATTTATCTAACATTTTATTTAATCTGTATTTAATGCAGGTTGATGGTATGGAATCTAAAGCAATGGAGCACTGGGCCTACGTCCAGGGATATTTGAATAACTCAGTTGAATTTTAAATATTTTTAATGTGTATTTCTATAACCAAAATTAAGCTGTATGTATGTTTTATTCTTCATTTTAACGTGTGTATTGCATTATTATGATGAAAGAAATTGACATTGTTTTGTTCTTCTGTGAAATAATGACACAGTTTGCAAAGACTGTTCTTCAGGCTGTGTGTCATGATATACTTTCTTTTTTTTGTGATATATCCCAGAAGTATATTCAAGAGGTTTGTGAGCTGTAAAAAATATTATTATTAATACTAATAATAATATACATGCACAGTTACTGCTACTACTACTATTTCTACTAATGATAGTGAATATAGAAAAAAGTTACACCTTTCATCAGATCTATTAAGAAACCAATAATGAATCACAAGAAAGTTGCTTGAAGCTATGCAAAATGTATAATTTGATCTAGTTCCTGGAAATACATAATGTTGAATATATAAAATGGAAACCAATTGCTTTTATCTAGCATAATATCACTATACACTCACCTAAAGGATTATTAGGAACACCATACTAATACTGTGTTTGACCCCCTTTCGCCTTCAGAACTGCCTTAATTCTACGTGGCATTGATTCAACAAGGTGCTGAAAGCATTCTTTAGAAATGTTGGCCCATATTGATAGGATAGCATCTTGCAGTTGATGGAGATTTGTGGGATGCACATCCAGGGCACGAAGCTCCCATTCCACCACATCCCAAAGAGGCTCTATTGGGTTGAGATCTGGTGACTGTGGGGGCCAGTTTAGTACAGTGAACTCATTGTCATGTTCAAGAAACCAATTTGAAATGATTCGACCTTTGTGACATGGTGCATTATCCTGCTGGAAGTAGCCATCAGAGGATGGGTACATGGTGGTCATAAAGGGATGGACATGGTGAGAAACAATGCTCAGGTAGGCCGTGGCATTTAAACGATGCCCAATTGGCACTAAGGGGCCTAAAGTGTGCCAAGAAAACATCCCCCACACCATTACACCACCACCACCAGCCTGCACAGTGGTAACAAGGCATGATGGATCCATGTTCTCATTCTGTTTACGCCAAATTCTGACTCTACCATCTGAATGTCTCAACAGAAATCGAGACTCATCAGACCAGGCAACATTTTTACAGTCTTCAACTGTCCAATTTTGGTGAGTTTGTGCAAATTGTAGCCTCTTTTTCCTATTTGTAGTGGAGATGAGTGGTACCCGGTGGGGTCTTCTGCTGTTGTAGCCCATCCGCCTCAAGGTTGTACGTGTTGTGGCTTCACAAATGCTTTGCTGCATACCTCAGTTGTAACGAGTGGTTATTTCAGTCAAAGTTGCTCTTCTATCAGCTTGAATCAGTCGGCCCATTCTCCTCTGACCTCTAGCATCAACAAGGCATTTTCGCCCACAGGACTGCCGCATACTGGATGTTTTTCCCTTTTCACACCATTCTTTGTAAACCCTAGAAATGGTTGTCCGTGAAAATCCCAGTAACTGAGCAGATTGTGAAATACTCAGACCGGCCCGTCTGGCACCAACAACCATGCCACGCTCAAAATTGCTTAAATCACCTTTCTTTCCCATTCAGACATTCAGTTTGGAGTTCAGGAGATTGTCTTGACCAGGACCACACCCCTAAATGCATTGAAGCAACTGCCATGTGATTGGTTGGTTAGATAATTGCATTAATGAGAAATTGAACAGGTGTTCCTAATAATCCTTTAGGTGAGTGTATGTCCAGGACTTTATAGAGGAAATTGAAATTAAGGAAAAACATATTTTCAGGTTTATATCTTTTTATTCAGAAGGCAAAGCTGACATCTGTACATTATGCATTGGACTGCAGTCTCAGGACAGCACATCCATCTCAGCCAAATATGTTACATTTTTATACATCTGAATTTAATATTCATTTTGTGGGGCTCAGGGGGCTTGTTAACATTCTCCTTTGCAAATCCAAGCTTTCGGCTACTGATGAGGGCCTTTTTCTTTCTGTCCTGCTTATAGAGCTTGGCATTGCTAAGTCTCCCGCAGATGGTATGGGTACTAACTTCAGCACCATTGATGTTTTAGACCTCAGCATCCAGAGATGGTTATAATACTCTTATGTTCTACTATGCCAGTCATTCTAGGCATCTGCCATTTCTGGCATTTGCCTCTTACACCATCCACCACGAGGAGAGATTTCCAGAATGTATGTGTAGGTTGCTGATTATTTCCAAGTATGTAATCTCTTCAATGCCATTCTTATGGTTAATTCAATATTATTTTTGTCAGTATGCATTCAGGTATTTGATTTTTTTTCCAGAAATGTTGGACATGTTTGTGTTAGTCAGAATAACATGTTTATGTGTGTGAAGCTAACCATCTGAAAATAAGATGTAACAAGTGTTTTGTTTAACTGGCATTTTCCTACATCATTTTCAAATCAAAATATCCCACCTTGTTGCATGAAAAGGCCAGTGCTTACATTTCAAAACATGTGGTTATTAAATCAGAGTGAAGTCTGACTTTGTGTTGAAGGTCATTATCATGTTCAAAAACACCGTCCTGAGTGTATTGCCTGATGTTATTTTATTTTGTTCAATTATATTTTGCCATTACAAATATACCTTCAATTTTTTAATATATCTCCTCTTCATGCACAACCCTAAACCATGTTACAGCATTTACATTTTATTCTAGGCACTAGCTATTACTTAAAGGTGAAGAAGTTACCTTGGCTTCAAGGAAGGAGATAAAATATGACTATCATGCATCCATTATTATTCTTGGATTAAAACTCCATGGAAAATGAAATGTCTTTGCTACAGAAAAAATTGTCAGATGCAAATCCCTTCCTAAACACCAACCAACAGGCTGATTTCAGTTTCTCATTAAGTCACATCATATCCAAGCTAATGAAAATATCAGAAACACCAAGCATGATTGGTCAAAACAGTTTGGAGAACAGTATTATTACAGATTACAAAAAAGCTCTTTCAGTTCTTGCTATTTGTGCAATTTTGTATTTCGAAATTCAGCCAGGCAGCAGGAGTGGTATCCTGTATTAATATTCTCTAAACTGAACAGTGCAATCATTGCATTCGTACTTCCTTTGTTCCACAGGTTTTGCTGCACTGCAACTGTTCCTCTGGTATTTGACGTGTGACAATCCTTCACGCTCAACAGTTTGGAGAATAAAGAAAAGAAAGGTGCACGAAAAGCTCTCTTCCGATGTACAGCTTCTTCCTTTCTCAGCTCTCTCTGAATGAACAAACAAACCAAAAAAACAAAGAACAAACCAAAACAAATTGCTTTCAGGTGCCAGTAATCAGGGAAGTCGAGGGCAGGAGATTAACTCCGGTGACCATGCTGAAAAAATAATTATTGAACAATAAATGTTTTAAAATAAATAATCTAAACACACAAACAAGAGAAAGAGATCTATGCAATAAAACAATTAATAATAAGATAACACTATTTGTCACCCCCTGTGACATATATCTAAGAGTACAACTTGTAAAGACTTTCCTAGAGGGCATATGTATTGTGATTGTTTTGCTAGTTTTTTTTTTTTTTTTTTTTTTTTTACCAACAAATTACAAAAAAAAGTTCAGAGATTATCTCAACAAAGCTCACATTAAATATGCATTTTAAACCTCAGCAATTATTTACTGATAACTGTCTGGGAAGCTTAGAATTCTCAAATATTTATTTAAAGGTTCCAAATCCCTGTGATACATAAAAAAATATGCAGTAACTAAAACATATCCTTACAAAATAAGCACAAAGAAAGATATTTGGAAGATATTTAGTAACACCCAGAGAACTGAAGGGTACGTTTCATAATACTTCTCATTATAGGCCCAGGGTTAAGTGGGGGAATGGGGGACACATTGCCCCCAATGTTGAGAGAACATTATGTCCCCAGTAATGTATGTCCAGCTCCATAGGCATGGGGGACGCATCCCCCCCAATTCTGAAACTAAACCTATGCCCCTGCTTCTCATAATAATTAGTTTGATTAAAAATAGAATATTACCTCATGTACTTTTTATGCTATAGGACTATATTTTGACTGTGTACATTTTTGTAACGTTGATGACTATTTTCCCATTGAGTGATTACTGCTACAACAAGTAAAGACAATGAGATTTTGTGTATACTTTGGGATGCAAAATCAATTGAAATGAGTGAGAATTTGAAATCAGATGAATCACTCTTCATTTTCTGTAAAAGTATTGAATATTTGTTTAAAAAGGTCCAGATCATTGAATGAGAATTGGTCAGCAGTTTGTGTTTTCATTTACCTAAGAAGTAAGAATGTAGTGTCCAGATAAGGTTCATGGATTTTTGCAGTGAATAATCTGAAGCCCACACCTAATGGAAAATGAATCTAAAGTTTGTATATCTTTCATGTACAGTATGTGGTTGTTTCTGCTAGTATACTATATATCTATACGGAGTTCTTAACACAACAAAAAAACAAGGAGATCCTGCTTAAACAGACAATTCACACATACATACACATTTAATTTGAATGTGAAGTTTTATCATGCAGACTGTAGCATATTTGGGTTTATTGAATTTCTAATGTTCCTGGAACTCCAGTTTTGGCTTCTGTAAGCTTGGGGTAAAGAGACTATGGATCTTCCCCCCCAGTTTCTGTCCATTATTATTATTATTATTATTATTATTATTATTATTATTATTATTATTATTATTATTATTATGATTATTTGTATTAATAAGAGTTACAGTATTTCCAAACAAATGCTGTGTGCAATTGTAGCACTGTGACACTTGAGTAGTGTAGTACAGTCCAGTGTTATTCAAGTGGCTAATAGACATCCACAGAATTCAAAGATAGATTTTGTTGTCTGAAATCCTGCAGCCCATATTTTGGGAGAATGATGTTACCAATGCTACTAAAGATATAACTGACAGTGTGGGATATGTCCATTCATGCTTTTTCTTTTTCTGGTTGTTTTTTCAACAGCACAAAGAAACCTGGGAACTCATAAAGGTGATCATAAACACACTGAAACTACAAATCTATTTGACATGAGTGCAATAGGAGGTGATGTGTCATTTAACATCAGCACCACTAACAATCACTCCCCCTGTTCTGTTGCCATACATGTCATACAGCATCTGGCTTCAAAAGCTTAGAAGTTTGGCCTCTTACTTCAATTGCCAAAGTGTGGCAAAACCACAACCATTAATCACAGGGGGAATGGCTGAGTACATATTTATATAATGTTCAAAGATAATAAAGATATTTAATTGAGTAAATGTAGATTATGACATTTTCATGTCAGAATGAAGGAAAATTGTTTAATTTCTGATTTATTTATTTTTATTTATTTTTTAATATGGCTCAGCAGTCAGTTATAGCCATTCATACATGTACTGTAGCTGTTACACAATGTCTGAAGAATTATATTACACCATGCTTTCACTTGAAGGATGACTATTTTATTGTTAGGTGTCTAATCTTTATTATTTGCTTAGTAGTTACCATTCTAAAATGTTTAATAATACAATGGGGCTCATAGGGCTTTATTTTTCTTACCTATTTTTAAACATGATACTATCATACCTCTTTATATAATCTCTGAATTATTTATAGTTTTGCATAGTGAATAGATACATTGTGCCAGTAAAGGTTGGTAATTTGTAGTACAGGTTTGAGGTACAGTAAACCAAGGGTTAACCAACACTATAAGAGCCTTTCATTTTCTTCAGTCCAGTGCCCTTCTCTAATGGTGCAAGTCTTAATGACTTACTTTGAATAGTAAATTTGGAAGTAGAAGAAAGAGCAAGACGTGCTAAGCTTTTATTTCTGCATTAATGTAAAGTGTGTGATAATAAATACAAATGCTTAGAAAGCTGAAATGTATTCAGCATTAACATGAAGGTAGAGGACTGCAAGAGGATAACAAATATTTGCTTCCTCTTATTTGTACATTCAGTCATTGATTTGGATGTCTGTTTGCAGAGAAAAAACAGATAAATATGCAGTGACAGCTAAACGTCTGAGACCAAGATAGACTGAATGAGATGTGACAGTGCCTGATTTTGCCAATGTCACTCACACAGCAGTATGTGGACTTATCAAATCAGTCGTTTTCATGAAAGGTGAATCAGCTGACAGCTGCAGTTTGCTATAGGTGACCTTACTCTAGCAGGAGGCTGAAGGAGAGAACTAAAAGTGCTAAATTTCAAATATGCAATCCATATCTGTTGTTCGCATTACATAATCAAGTCAGATAAGACAATCTTTCACTCTTGTTTCATGTAGCCAGAATACATAAACTGGATTGTTTATTATTAAAATCATGATTTGTTACTCAATCATTTATCTGCCTTTCTTTATATTACATTTGATTGCTTCAAGTGGAGAATGTGCAACTATGTTTTTCATGGTGATCAAGCAGTAAAATGGAAAATACATCAAATAAAACAACAATATTTAGTGTTATATTTCAAATACAGTATCCTATACTTGTAGGGCCATTATATATATATATATATATATATATATGGGGCCACAAGGGAAAAAACATATTATATATATATAGTTTGATATTATACAGTTAAATTCAAGGTAGTGGCTAAAACAATGTAGTCTTAAAGTACGTACAGCATGTCTTTCTTCACCACAACCAAGTGCAATCTTTCACTCGTTTCATGTAGCCACAGCACCCACCTCTGACGTCACTCCACTCCCCACCCCCTTCTGTATGAGGTCTCTGACAGCTAACTTTTCCCAATATTAAAGCGGATTATCAAATCTGAAAAACAACTTCCAATGTATTCTTAAAACATATCAAATTAAAAGAGCTCTTAAGGGATACAGCAGATACCCAACATCCCAAATGATACTGATAAAGCATTCCAACTTTGAAGTGAGAATGATGTTGTTTTCAAACATTATTTCACTCAGATTTTCTCTAAACATATCAAAACCAACAGAAATAATTAAAGACCCAACAGTATAATTAGCTTAAACGGATTCTGATTTGAAATGCTGAAATTATTCCAAAACCCTTTCAGAGTCATGGCAGAAAAAAATAATCTATATTCTCCAATAGGATTTGCTGCATCAACAGTTCTGAGATCATCCAAATTACTTTGGGAGAATTGTAAGTGTTTTCTGAAGAAACACTTAAATTGATATCATATTATATGTATCACTGCTTAAACTTCCCTTGACACTAATGTATTTTTTAACCTGGCAGTAACCAATATCTCTAACAGGACAGTTAAGTGCCATATCAAATTTCTATTTAGATTGGAGAGAGAAAACAATATAATAAAAAATCCCCAAAATGCAGACCACCACATATGATGTCTAACAAAACATGTATTTATCAAAAAGATAAATACAAGAAATACAATATTTGTCATTGACAGAATGGAAATAAATGTTGAGTTTTTTTAAGCAAGACGAGAATGGATCACTTCAAGCATTTGACCCAAGTCTTAATAGAGAAAAGATAATAACATTGACCACAGCAGAAGAAAATAATTCCAAATATTCAGTAACACTGACCATAGAAATTCATACTGACAGTCTACTTTAAAAATACCAGTGGGGTTTCATGACTTTCTTCAAAGGCCTGGCATATTAAAATGAGTAGTTTTTACAGAGTAATAGTACAACATGTTACAAACCAGCCTCTTGGGAAACAAAAAAACACTATCAAGTACTGGATGAAGTATTATCCAGTAAAACTATGTTTTCCTAAAGGATTTTCCCTAACAATAGCGTAAAAAAACCATAAAGAACACTCACCATTGAAGATATACAACACTTTAGGCACAAATAAAAAAGGAATGGAGTGGTCAAGGGTGAAATTGGATCACAACACAAGCTGAGGAGGAATTTAATAAAGTGTCCATTTTGAGAAATCACTGCCTGGCAGCTCTGTGGATCGCAATGATACAACCACAAAGATTTGTGATCTCCTAGATTTTTACTTATGGGTTCTGAGATAACATTGCCAGGAAAGTGGCAAATGGTTGAATAGTATTAACTATTTCTAAAAGAATACGTCATCCATCTTCCATTATTGCAGCGTTGTTATTTTGTTAAACACCCAGAATACATACTTTTGTAAACTTCAAATTAGTCAGATAAGCATTCACTCAGCACGTGCACTATTTTCCTCTGTTGGGCCCATTATTTAAACTAGTAATTGCAATGAGAAAAAAACAAGAGAATGGGCAGATTCCCACAAATTCATCACTTTTCAAAATAATGCCAAAAACTTTATATTTGCATTGACATGACCTGAATTGTGTATCATAAGGTAACTGGTGAAAATAGCTCTGTTTATCCCTCTGAATCAATCCAAAGAATGACAAAATATTCCTCTGCACCGTCATGTATCTGATTTCTGTGCACAAGGGTAAACAGAAAGCAGTCATGCATTGTGCGTAAAAACTACACGCAGAAATTTTAATTTAAAACACAACAATGCAGCACACTAGGGGATTTGGATAAATACTGTGACCACTGCTTCACACTTCCTGCTTCTCTGCACACACACATGACAGCAGCACTGGATGAACACTCCTCTGTTAAACTAGACTCTCCCTCTCCATTCAGGTTCCACCGTTGATAGTATCACCAGTCCCATTAGGGAATAAATTGCTGTGGCGGTCGAACCACATCCACATCACAGAGATAGACACGTCTTAATAAATATTCCATGGACTCTGCTGGCACTAAACCAGGCAGAGGTTCCCCTGACAACACGCAGGGTCTGTGTAAGTAACCCTCACTGCCTCGTGAGCTTATTCCTGCCAGGAGTCCATATGGAATTCTGACTTTGATACTTGTACCCCCTGCTGATGTTCAGCATGGCAGGCAACAGCATGCTACAGTCTCAAGCAACACCTTCCTTTTTCATTCTGGTCCTTTTTAAACAGAACTCGTCTGATATTATATATGTATATATATATATATATATATATATATATATATATATACTCAGTAGCGTACAGATTTATTAATACCTTTGTAGAAGGTATCTTTGATTTAGCAAGAAAATTCACATACACACTTGTAAACAATACAAATGTAAATAACCTCTCCAGTTCCTCTGGGTTGGATGGATTACACTTCATTTTTCATTTAATAACCCAACTATTTATTAGATTAAGGTCTGAAGATTGTAATGGCCAGTCCAGTGCTTACTGTAAAGCTATTGACAACTTTCTATCATCCAAATCTGGGACAGAAGGTGGGGTACAGATGTGGTGTGGGTTTGGTGTTGTATGGATGTAAATCAACACATACTGTTAATGATATGTTAAAGAAACTACACGCACACACTTATACAAATTGCCATATTGCATCCTGTATGTGTGTAATGGGACTCATACAGTATATGAGTACTTTACAAGTGGTGTAACCCTCAGTTAAATCAGTACAATGTTAAGCCTCCTGCATCGCGAAACCAAATCTTTTGGCGTAGTGGCTTAATACCATACTAGGTGGAGTCGCTGTGGTTGCGGAACACTCAGAGGGGCACCTGTGGTGTGTGACTCGAATCCCGAGTGGGGAGCTCCAACCACACCGGCTTCATGTGCAGATCTATATTTATAGTTGACTAGAGACTTAAAGCAATGGACACATTTCAAATACATTGGAATTAAAGGGGCTGGAATCACCTGCGCTAGGTCGTTCTCTCCTCCATGGCTAATTATGAACTCTAGACAGCATAAAGTACTCTCATTGGATCACCACTGATGTGTTTAACCCAATTTTTTTTCTTCCCATTCCTTGTTATAGCTACATAGTCTTTTCTTTTTGCCAGGCCCATGTATATTACCACTTGCACTTGAAGAAATAGCTAACTGGACACTCGTGAACAAACAGATATGCTAGTGTGTAGGTGTTCATGGGTTAATGCTTTATGTTATTTAATTACGATAGGGGACTTTACATATCACCCTTTACATGTGAGTGACATTTTAAGGTGAGGTATTATTTTAATGTTGTTGCTGTTGTCTCATAGATCTGTAAGACTTTCCTCAAGTGGTGATTCCAAACAGTGCACCCAGGATTCTATTTTGATCTCCGGTATTTTGTTATATGGGACAAGCAATTTGGCTCAAAAACGGGACGTCCCAGCTAATACGGGACAGTTGGTAACCCTAGTCGTGCTCTCTCTCTCTATAAATGATAATCAATCTACACGGTTTGACTTGCTTAAGCCAACTAGGCCACTGTGGTATGTTGAAATAGTGTAATATAGAGTGTGATCATTTTTTCATTAAATATTTCCATGCAGTTGTTTGGCAAAGATAAGATTATATCTTAAAGGACACAATTCATGAGTGAAATGTCAAAGGCATTAATGGAAATGTGACACAGGTTAGAAGCTAACATTGACATTTACTATGTGTATTTTATATATACTTTTTATTCTTCATTGTGTTCAGTTCTTATCATCAATCATTGTTATTCTCCTTGATTAACTTTGAGATTAACTCACACAGAAAATAAATATAAAAAAACTATTTTATTATGTTTTACAAACATATTGTGAATTGCAGAAATTATTACACAAATACATTTCATAAGTACAGTGAGGGAAAAAAGTATTTGATCCCCTGCTGATTTCGTACATTTGCCCACTGACAAAGAAATGATCAGTCTATAATTTTAATGGTAGTTGTATTTTAACAGTGAGAGACAGAATAACAACAAAAAAATCCAGAAAAATGCATTTCAAAAAAGTTATAAATTGATTTGCATGTTAATTAGGGAAATAAGTATTTGATCCCCTATCAATCAGCAAGATTTCTGGCTCCCAGGTGTCTTTTATACAGGTAACGAGCTGAGATTAGGAGCACTCTCTTAAAGGGAGTGCTCCTAATCTCAGCTCGTTACCTGTATAAAAGACACCTGTCCACAGAAGCAATCAATCAATCAGATTCCAAACTCTCCACCATGGCCAAGACCAAAGAGCTGTCCAAGGATGTCAGGGACAAGATTGTAGACCTACACAAGGCTGGAATGGGCTACAAGACCATCGCCAAGCAGCTTGGTGAGAAGGTGACAACAGTTGGTGTGATTATTCACAAATGGAAGAAACACAAAATAACTGTCAGTCTCCCTCGGTCTGGGGCTCCATGCAAGATCTCACCTCGTGGAGTTTCAATGATCATGAGAACGGTGAGGAATCAGCCCAGAACTACACGGGAGGATCTTGTTAATGATCTCAAGGCAGCTGGGACCATAGTCACCAAGAAAACAATTGGTAACACACTACGCTGTGAAGGACTGAAATCCTGCAGCGCCCGCAAGGCCCCCCTGCTCAAGAAAGCACATGTAAAGGCCCGTCTGAAGTTTGCCAATGAACATCTGAATGATTCAGAGGATAACTGGGTGAAAGTGTTGTGGTCAGATGAGAACAAAATCGAGCTCTTTGGCATCAACTCAACTCGCCGTGTTTGGAGGAGGAGGAATGACCCCAAGAACACCAACCCCACCGTCAAACATGGAGGTGGAAACATTATGCTTTGGGGGTGTTTTTCTGCTAAGGGGACAGGACAACTGCACTGCATCAAAGGGACGATGGACGGGGCCATATACCATCAAATCTTGGGTGAGAACCTCCTTCAATGCCAGGGCATTGAAAATGGGTCGTGGATGGGTATTCCAGCATGACAATGACCCAAAACACACAGCCAAGGCAACAAAGGAGTGGCTCAAGAAGAAGCACATTAAGGTCCTGGAGTGGCCTAGCCAGTCTCCAGACCTTAATCCCATAGAAAATCTGTGGAGGGAGCTGAAGGTTCGAGTTGCCAAACGTCAGCCTCTCAACCTTAATGACTTGGAGAGGATCTGCAAAGAGGAGTGGGACAAAATCCCTCCTGAGATGTGTGCAAACCTGGTGCCCAACTACAAGAAACGTCTGACCTCTGTGATTGCCAACAAGGGTTTTGCCACCAAGTACTAAGTCGAAGGGGTCAAATACTTATTTCCCTCATTAACATGCAAATCAATTTATAACTTTTTTGAAATGCGTTTTTCTGGATTTTTTTGTTGTTATTCTGTCTCTCGCTGTTAAAATACACCTACCATTAAAATTATAGATTGATCATTTCTTTGTCAGTGGGCAAACGTACAAAATCAGCAGGGGATCAAATACTTTTTTCCCTCACTGTATATATTTTAAAATATATTAATGTATGTATAAATATATTTCAGGCACAAGCTGACGTATTCATATACATAACATATAGTTTACATATGTGAAGAGAAACAAATGTGTTGGTGACAGTCTTGCTGAGAGCTCATCCTATCTCTAGCAGAGCTGATCAGTAAAAAGCTGAACTTGCAAAAAAAATCCTAGATCTTTACACACTCACAAAGAAGATTTCAATTCTGACTTGAACTACGGCATTTTGGAAACCATTAACCAATCAGTAGGCATCCAGCACATCCAGACCCCACATCCGTTCAATTGCACAGATGAAACAGATCAAGCAAACTTACCTTAAAACTCCCACAATGATTAAACAAAAGGAGATGCTGAAAAACCATCAAGCTTCCCTGAAGCTGAAATGAAACACCCCACAGTGTGTTTACAATCTCCCTACCGACTGAGAAGTAGAACTCATAAAGAATAATATAAAGAATCTTTCCTTCTGTTTTGGAAATTCAAGACTTTTTTGAACCACTTGTCTTGTTGTCATGCTCTCCAAAGAAACTTTTTATTTCGATAGGTAGCGAATGCAACCCCGGTTATGTGAAAAAGGAAGCACTGCCCAAGGAGGAGGGGTTTCTGCGCACTTCCGTAGGAACCCAATCGAAAACATCACTCTATCAAAGCTGCCATTGGCCCCTGGGCACTTCACTAAAAACAGGTCCCTTCCTACTTCCCGTTTGTATAAGACATGACACCTGCACAGGAACGTCCTCTTTTGCTAAGAGACTTGAACTCCCGAGCGACCTTGCAACCCTTGGGCAGCGTTTCCTTTTACAGATAACAAGGGTTGTATTTGCAACCTATCGTTATCTTTCAAGTTGGAAGCACTGCCCAAGGGGGGGGGGGGGGGTTACTGTATAACAAAACCGTCACAAAGAAGGAGGCAGCGAGCTGATAAGGGAGCCTGCCCCAAGGTGTACCGCTAGGGGACCTCGGCAACACAACTCTAATCTCAGGGGCCCCGTAGGGCCGCACCTGGGCCTCCCAGGAGCGAGGACCACAGTCATGCTCTATTGGGAACTGTCTAGAATTAGCATATACAAAGCGGGGCTACAGAGGTTAACTCTGGTATTCTGGTATTCTCTCTGCCCCGATTCGCACATGCTACTCCACTGCTCTGCTCCCTCCACTGGCTCCCAATATGGCATGCATTCAGTTCAAGACATTGACCTCACCTACCGCTGTCTCAAACAGACCAAGTTACCTGCAGACCCTAGTCTCTCCATACATGCCCTCCAGACCGCTGCAGTCCTCCGGTGCCAGAAGACTAACCCTGCCTCTTCTCCACTCCCCTTCCTCCAGAGCTGCTCCTTTTCATCCCTGACCCCTAAGTGGTGGAACGACCTTCCCACTGAAGTCAAAACAGCAGAGTCTTTGACCTCCTTCTGGCGATAACTCAAGACATATCTTTTCAGACTCTACTTGTAATTTAGTCATTCATTCTCATTTTTTTTCATACTACTTGCCTTGCATTACTAGTACTCATATTGTTATTTTGATTTCCCCTATGCTCCCTTCCCCTTGGCCCTTGACTGTGACCATATATCTTGTCTGCATTCGGCTTTTACAATCCAGGATGTAAGACCTCATATATCATATACACTTGTGTAAATTTAAATTTGTAAAATGTTTTATTGTTTGAATTGCACTGTAATTTGTAAATTGGCAATTTGTAATGTTTTATGCCTTGAACTGTACTGTATTTTTGCACTTGCATTGCACTTATATCTTGTAAGTCGCCCTGGATAAGGGTGTCTGCTAATAAATAAATAAATAATAATAATAATAATAATAACTCTTACGCCTTCCGTTTACAGTAGCAAGGCTGGCTAAGGTCTAATGCACAGACAAGACACACAGACCTCACGTTCTCAGGTCCAATGAAATAGTAAAAGAGGATGAACCTGCACAGACGTCATATTTTATATAACAGAAAGTGGGAAGGGACCTGTTCTGAGTGACATGCGCCGAGGCCAATGAGAGCTTTGATAGAGTGACGTTTTCGATCGGGTTCCTATGGAAGTGCGCAGAAACCCCTCCCCCTTGGGCAGTGCTTCTGACTTGAAAGATAACCAACTGACACAGAGGCTCTCAAAAGTATTCAACCCCCTTCGACTTTTCCACATTTCATTGTGTTACAACATGAAATCAGAATGGATTTAATCAGGAGTTTTTGCTACTGATCAACATAGAAAATGTCCATAATGTCAAAGTGAAAAATATAACCTGCAAATTGTTCTAAATTAATTGCAAATACAAAACAGAAAGTAAGTAATCACCCTCTGTGCTATGACACACCTGATTGAACTGTGATGAAACCAATTGTCACAAAATTAGTTGAATGAAGTCCACCTCAGTGCAATTAAGGTGTGTCACATGATTTCAGGTTAAATACATCTGTCTGTGGGAGGTCCCACAGTTGGTTAGTACAATTCCTAACATAAACTACATCATGAAGATGACGGAACATTCAAAGCAAATCCGGAATAAGGTTCTTCAAAAGCACCAATTAGAGGTAGAATATAAGAACATTTCCAAGGCATTGAATATCCCCCACACTGGAGTGGCTTTAAAACAGAAATGTCAATGTCCTGGAGTGGCTTAGTCAAAACCCGTGGAAAGGGTTGAAAATTGCTGTCCATCAAAGGTCCCCATCCAACTTAATTTTGCAAAGAAGAATGGGCAGAAATTGCTGTGTCCAGATGTGCACAGCTGGTAGAGACTTATCCACATAGACTCATGTCTGTAATTGCTGCCAAAGGTGCCTCTACCAAATATTGACTGAAGGGGGTGATTTTATGCATTTCATGATTTTCTGTTTTGTATTTGTAATTCATTTTGAATAATATTTTTCACTTTGACATTATGGACATTTTCTGTGTTGATCAGGGGCAAGAACTCCTGATTCATTCTGATTTCATGTTGTAAAAAAATGAAATGTGGAAAAGTCCAAGGGGTATGAATACTTTTGAGAGCCACTGTATGATCATATACAAAACCCAACACATTACGTTCTACTTTGTTTAAATTTTGGTTCAAGTAATCAAGTAATCCCTCTTTGCAAAACATTTTTAGCTCACAGTCTGGCTTTCCACCAACACTCTTTAAGGTAAAAATGAAAAGTAATTCCGTGAATTCAATTTTTTTTCATTAAGGACTTTTGTTTAAATTATGAGAGAAGATGAACTATGCAAATTTTGAATTCTCTGAAGGTACTTAAAAGCCAAGCAAACTAAATTGTTTCAGAAATAGCACTGGTTATTTGGACAGAAAGTCTTAAGGCAGAGACAAAACACAATTATTATTTTTTTCTCTAAGTGGTTATTTCACAACTGTGGGAATATCACTATTATCTTCCAAATGATTTTGTTTTAAACTTTAGACTCTCCTTGGCCCCAGACCCTGGGGAAGGTTCCCACAGTGAGGGAGTGATGGTTAAATTAAACCTTTAAAACCTGACCTAATATTTATAGTCTTGTTATTGGAGAAAAGTGAGCAGCATTATTTTTTGTTCATTCAAACTGTTTACTTAGTAACACGGTACACTGGTTTTATAAATAATACATAATTTCAATTTTGTTTAATTTAATCTTGTACTGCATATTTAGTGTTCTACTAAGACCTCTTGGCCTATATTAATGTATAATCACTAAATAATTATATAGTCATTAAGCTTTAAAGTAACTAGCAAAAGTATTTTTTTTTATTTTGTATTCATATTTATAAAGTAAGTACAAATTATAAAGATTAGGAGAAAGGAGACATCACCTTTCACAGCCAGGGTTTGGCATGACCTATCAGGATGATACTTCAGATATAGAGATTTCGTGTTAGGGGAACTGGTTGTGGAGAAACAAAAAATAGGAAGGGCCCAAAACAAAGACACATACAGCTCTGGAAAAAATTAAGAGACCACTTAACATTGATTTTTGAACTTGGAGTGGTCTCTTAATTTTTTCCAGAGCTATATAAACATTGGCTTCTCCACTATCCACAGTAAGCTGCAAGCATAATTTAATATTTAATATACATATTGCACATTGCTATTGCAAACTACAGTGAGCTGGTATTGAGCAACAGTACAAAACACTTCAACTTTGTAGTTGAGGAAGATCACTGCTTTTTGATTTTTTCATTCCATCAATATCTATTGAATTAATAAATTTGCAAATTTTCCCTGATCTCTATTTCTCTCTATGATACTGCTGATAATAATTTGATTTGGATAGGAGTACTTCCTTTGTCAACCAGAATGGACACCAAATCAGATCATTTTGAAGCAAATTCTACATTAAGTTTTCATGAAGTTCTTCCTTTCTCTGACTCTCTTCATTTTTTTGGTGCTAACCATATTCCCTCAATTTGTAGAGAGCACCCAGTCTCTGTTTCGACTTCAGAAATATACTTTTCTTAGACACTTAAGGAAGGGCAACTGCTTGGTATATGTTTACAAGGAAATCTCACCAAGCACCTCTATAAATATGTTCTCACTATTAGAAAGCAAATATTTTATAATATAATAAAACTTTCAAGTTGAATTAGTAATTTAATTTAGTAAGTAGATGCCAAGCTTTTGTTTATGGATTGCATCAAGCAAAATGGCAAAGTGTTAAGAGATGGGCTGTAAACACTGCCTCTGTTTTACACACAGTAAGCAATTCAGAAACCTGGCTACCAAGGGACAGTTTTTTATGTCAATACAATTAATTGTTTAAATCATGAAATAGCTTACTGCACATTTTCACATATAAAGCAGTTGTGTCTAAATGTACATAGAGATTATTTGTGTGTGTAGACAACATTTTTATATATTATTACATACATATTTATTTTTTAACATAAAATTACATTTTAATTTAGAAACGTTTGGTAAACTGACCATTTTATGTACTAATGAGCTAGATTAATCACTTCAATACCCCCCCCCCTGCCCCCCAAGACATGCTTGGAGAAACAAAAACATCAATCTGTCGTGGGGCAAATGACCAACTGTAGTTTATTTCAAAGAGTAGAGCAGGTGCAGATGAACTAAAAAAGAAGAAACATTTATGGGTGTAAATTAACAGTAATTAGAGGCTTAATTAATCTGTTAAGAATGTAATGAATGTTGGACATAACAATGGAGGATTTTTTCGTGTCTTTTATTGTACTCAAGATATTTACATCGAGCCAAAAAAAAAGATTTGGACCTGGACGTTGTCCTGTTGCCATTGGAAGAGTATATTGTACTCAGGATGATTATCATGTTCATGAAGACTATAAAAAAGACTATAAGAGCACTATAAAGAAGACTTTAAAAAGAGCATTATACACTGATTGCATAAACTACTAAAGAGGGAAAAATCAACAGCTCCTGGGTGGTATGGCTCCTCTAGTGGCAGTGCAGCCCTAAGTGATACCTGTAAAGCTTAAACGCTGAGGAGTATGGTGAGGGAAGCGATCGTCTCCATTACATAGAAAGTCAGTAGTTTATTTACTGTGATTTGTCCGCCTGCTCTTTCTCTCCCTGAGGTTTTGTTCTATCTGTTTGTTGTGGAGGGGCCCTGCATCTGCTTTGCCTGTACAACTGCAATTTAAGAAAATAAATAATTAAAAACAGCTAATTATTTACCTGTGTCCATTGTTGGGTGCCTCCAAGGTCCCCTGCCTCAATAAGCAGTTCGGGGTGGAATACCTCACACGATTGGTAGAATTCGTAAATGTAGAATGATTATCATTAACAGAATTTCTGGTTTATTCCAAAGATTTGTTTGAGAAAAGCACAAGCCTGAATGTGGGTTATACAATCATACTCAATAAGGTGTTCCTGTTAGCAAAAGGGAGCCTCTTCTGTCCTAGAAAGAAGACATTTAAGTACCAGAAAAAGGTTTCTTTTGCTACTTTTAAAACAAACAATCAAACAAACAAACAGTATTTTTTCTTTAACACTACATACAAATAGTCTTTTTAGCTGGCTACCTTTCTTTCTGTACTCTATAGGGATTATTATCAGTCTAGTATGAAATAAGGTTAATTGATGATGACAAGTGCTGGCACATTTTCATACCTCAAAGTGAGGGCTTAACTGTATCTGCTTCCAACTTCTTCTGTCATACCTTTCTTGTAGCAAATCCCTTTTGTCTACTTCTTATTTCTGAATTATCACATCACTGAAGGCTCTCTTTTTCCTGTAACATGGTGCTCACTGCGGCTAACATGTGTGACATTTTCTCCAATTGTCATTTTTTGAAAACATTTGAAATAGGCCGTCAGCTGAGGCTAGAAAATGAGTTTCCTCCCAACCATCTGTGGTCTAGGTTTCCTACATAGTTTTGGACAGGCAGTAACGTGTCCTGCTTCTTTTGTGACCGATCTTTTTGACTTTTTGACTATACCATGTTTCCAACCATTACACTTATTTTTTTCCTCTCCTCAAGAAGACTGTAATCTTAGCAATCAGCACTTTAAATCCATTCACAGATACAAATCTACTATCTGAAACACACAATTAATTGCTCAAACATGCTGGACATAAATACAAGTAAGGGCTGAGATAACCTTCATTTTTAGAACCTCTCAACCATTCAAATTGACTTAACTTCTTGCCTAGATTGTCATTGTAAATTAGTTCTCAATTGTCTGACTGACAAGATTGCTGCATTAAATAATTGTGGGTCATGCTTAAAATAAAGATGCATTGGTAACACTTTACAGTGTGTCTATCATCTAATATTGGCTAATATGTTAGTTAATGTGAAGAAGTCAGTAACTAATGCATCAACAAGGCATGAGAAGTATTTGTTCATGTTAACTAATTAATTAACTACTGCATGAATTCATGTTTTGGTTGGTTTTCTGTCTTCAATAATCGGATGCAGTAACTAATGTGATCAAATTGCTTAGTTAACATGAATAAACATTATTATTATTATTATTATTATTATTATTATTATTATTATTATTATTATTATTATTATTATTATTAAATAATACTCATTTCAAGGACATATATAGATGTTTGTTAATGTTAAGAGTTAGCAAAATATTCACCATATTTTACATGGCGAATTTAAGGATCTTATGAAGTAACATTAAATACCTTAGTTAAATTAAAGAAAAAACATTATTGATATGATCTTCAATCTTCGGAGTGCACAGATCTTGACGAGGATGGCGGCAAGTTATTTTGTACTGTCTGTAACAAAGTCCTTGACCACACAAGGCAATCAACAATTGATGATCATCTCAAATCAAATCAGCACACAAAGCGAAAGTCCTGTAGTGCTGGTTCCTCACAGACTGAATTAATTTTAAAACGCCAGAGGACCTTGACGACAACTATACATAAAACAGTGGCTTCTGAAGAGAGAGAAAAGGTAGATAATGTGCCCTGCGTACATGCACACACACAGCTACCTACCGCTAACATGTTAACAAATGCAAACCAATTGCTTCCTAGCCTAGTTTAGCCAAATCATCATCAGTCTGTTACGTGTTACAGTTGATGCTTAGTATTTCTGATTCCAAGCATTGCTGTGTAGATGTGTAAAATCCTTACATCTCAGTCTATTGAACATTATAATAAAGTTATGGCATTTACAAACATAATGTTCACAATACATGTATTAGAGAAAGATTAAAACTCTAGCTTATGGTTTTTGTTTGTTTTATTATGCAGTCACAATAGTCAATTTATTAACAGACATTTAATTTGATTAAAAAATAAATTGCTTTTTTTGATAGACAATTATATTTAAAAAAAATATTTACAGTAATGCCATCTAAAAGTAATGTATGTTTATGCATTTATAGTTAATGTAATTGTATGCATTTTAAAATCAGATTATTTTATTCTATTTGATTTTTATATTGATTTGTCATGACAAATAAGTTAGCATTCTCATTCAAATTGGCAATCATTGTGTTGCATGTTCATTTTGAGACATGGTTCATTAAGCAGCCATCATCTCAGTTTTTGCCTTTTAATTTTTTCTGATTTAAATCAATGCAGCAGAATTCTGCAGAAAACATCTTTTTAAATCACAGAATTTGAGAAACAATTTTGCAGATTTCTGGGGGTACTAATTAGTTTATGTTAGATAAAAGACACCTATTGTAAAGTGTTACTGGTAAATATGCAGTACAAAGTCACATATTGCAGATGGAATGCTCTGGAAATAATTACTACAATCACATTAAGAAATGTTACTTTTTCACCTTCATTCCTACAACAACAATCAAAATATTATACCTTCTATTGGACAGTCTAATCCAAGTTATTTTCCAGCACCTTTCTTAATTCTTTGCTTCTGCAAGAGTATGTGATTTAAGGAGATTCTAAGTTCGTTTTTAATACATTCCCAATCTTCAAAGTACTGTTTGTAAAGGAAAAATGCTTCCAAAGTTTATCCTTGGGCTGTGAAATGAATGAGATAGTATAAACTGCATTTGGACTTGAAGTATAAAGCATTTTCTAATGGTTACTCACAGGAATCATTACTGTCAGCAAAGAAATGTTTCCCTGTGTAACCATGGCTACATGCAGCCATAGGCCACACACACAGAGGGGCAGCCACAACACGGCACAAAAGATGTCTGCAATGAGGCAATTACTACATTGATAATGGTGCTCACATACAGAGCCTTGAATGTATCTTAAAGAAAACTACATATTGCATGGTGGCTGTATAGTCATTTTTACCCACCTGAAGACTTGCTGTCAGGCCTGGCATACAGTTTAATGTACTCAGTGTGACAACATGGCAGTCAGGAAGGCTGACAGATTTGCTTTTTTAAGTTCTCCCAGGAGCTCAGTGTTGGCCTAGGGCTTCCTACCCTGGTACTTGTCACATCCTGAATACAGTATCTGATATTCTGGACAGCTCTGCTTGTCCTCATTACCATCACCCTGCTTTCACTGTAGCACAGCACCCTACTTTAATCACCCGTGAGGTCAGCAGACTCATGCTTCAGTAACAAAATGAAAATGGCAAGAAAGAAAATTCCAGTAATATTCAGTGGCATATGCAAACAAGGCTCTCTGGAGTTTCTCAGCTTATGCATGGAAGAAAAGGAAGGTACCCCTTATCATACTAGGGTTTTACAGAACTTTGAACTTCAACATTGCTGAAAGAAATCCTTGGTGTGTAAAGATTTCTGTGTAACATGTTAATTTTTTAAGAGTCATCATTGTTTAGAATATATGTTGTGCTATACTGTATATATATATGTGAAAACACAAGCTCAAAATTAGAAACCCTGTCAACAGATGGGTCTTGGCAATTCCCAAATATGTGTATGTAGAACAGGATTATATCATGTGTTCCTCAGAATTGATTAAATACAGCTGGCAGGCCACAGAAACATAATTAGGTTACAAGATTGGAAAACCACAGATGTCTTAGACTTCCAGAAGGGTTTTTTCATTGGTGCACACCAAGAATGATTAATCATTATGCAGTAACTATTTATTGGTATGGTTGGTGGATGGAAAAACATCATCCATGAGAAGGAACTGTTGAAGAAAGTAAGAGTAAAATAATTAAAAAAAAAATTGAGTGACTAAGCAAAGTCTATTTAGATTTTTGTTAACATTAAAACATACTGTGTATCTTTCCACACCTTTAAACACAGAAATGAAGTTCAAGAAATCAAACATTAAAAACTATTTCCTTATCCCACCCTGTCTGAAAGTCACGTTGAGATTTCTATTGTTCAGGCTACTGTAGATGAGATAATTTGGTAATGTGTAACTGTTATGGATTAGGCCATCTGATAAAGCTGTAATTAGATGAGCATCATAAAGGTCAAAGTGCACCCAACACTCCTTTGTTTAAATACAGAAGTGATGGCTTCTTTCTGGGTGAAAATGCTGTATCATGTGTAATGGGCTCATTTAATGAGCTTGTTGCAATGATGTAATCCCTCTGAATTCATCAGGGTGCAATGAACTTCCATATTGGGAGACTGGTCTTTTGGTGATGTGGGTTTGAAACAAGTAATAATTTCCTAAACAGGACATTTTCCCAAACCCTATGCTATTCATGATTATTTTTTGTTGGTCAGCTGCCAAGTTTTGTATAGATTAACCTCGAGAGACAACCATTTTTGTAAGATCTCTTTAAATGATTTTGCCCATTTAGTCCAATGTGCCTTGATGTAACAGATATCCATGCACAGCTCTGTTTGAGGTCTCCTATTCAAATGAATGTCTGTCATCTGACTTCTGTACTTAAACTGCATTTTAAATGTGATAAAATGTATTCCACGTATAGCTTTCTTTTGTTAAAATAGACATCCATTTGAAAAAACTTGGTGCTGATGTTGAAACTGCACATGAAAGAAGCCTAATCTGTAGCCGAGTAAAATTAAATCTCTGATGTTTTCAGACATCTTGCTCTTAGTTTAATCAAAGGTCAGTTTAATTAGGATTCTTAGTTACTTAATTTTTTGCGACAACAGGCTCGCTAATTTCCCTTACATTGTTAATGCATCCGTGACTGGTTTGGGAGAGCTAAAGGGCTTTCTCATTTTCATTCATATCAAGCATTCATGTACATTATTTAAACAACAAATGGTTTAATTAGGAAAAATAAACATGATCTTTAACTTCTGAATGAAGACACCCATACAATCGAGAACACTGGGGCTGTCCAGGACCTGGGATTGATAACACAGACGTATAATATAATAATGCTATACACTTACCTCAGAAAAATTTCCAGGCAAACCCACACATATGCAAACATTCCTCTCCTCCAATATTTGCTTTGATGTATGTATAAACAAAGCAACTGCAGAGAGAAATCACAACTACCAAACTATTGTAATTATCATATGTGAATGTGCATGCCTGAGAGAGCAGAACTCTCTGTCCTCCAGTGTGTGTAGAGACATAACAGAGGGCTTGTGTATATCTGGATACTTCATCAGGCCTAGTTACCTGAGGCCTGAGGTAAATGTGAAGTTTCACCTTCAAAAAATAACATTGTTATCCAACTTCTAACAATGTCATTGTCATAGGTTCTGATGACAAACTAATAAGTGGTAAAACCAGAAGTGCATTGTATCCTGTTGTAAGAAGAGTACAATGCCAAGTCAGTGCACTTAGTGAAGGCAGTATCCGAAAAAATAACCAGAATTGGTCTGCTTTAACAGCTGGCTTGCTGTCTATTGAGTGAAAACAGAAACTGTTCCCTGGCAAGGAACTCCGAAAAAATACTAGTGCTGCATGACAAGATATGATTATTGTGGAACAGGGTTTTCAGTGATTATGTACCGTGGTTTTCATGGAGGTGATTTAGCACTCAAATGTCAAGAAGAGCTACTTGAATCTGTACTTTATAAATTCCCTACTCAAGGAATTTATTAAATTAAACTGCTTTGCTAACAATTCAGATGATTTCCTCAGTCACATATTTTGATTTTGAGGTCTTCCTCAATTGTTTTTTAATGTAATAACCTCTATAAATGTATTAAATGGAAAGCAATTAACACTCTAATAATTTAATATTGGAAGAAATGTTTGTGCCCCACTGAGACCTCTCACACGAGGCAAACAGTTCCAGTTTGTGTTCCTTAATTTAAGTTTTAACTTAACAGTCACAGATTCATAAAAGAGATTGCAAGGAAGCCAATACCCAAAATATGTCATATTGAAATACTCAAGGAGACAAGAGGTTATTTATAATGATTCCAGTTTATTTAGCCATTCATTTAGATGCACGTGTTACAGGTCCCAAGAATAGGACCAGGTGAACAGATGATAATCCTGTGAAACAAGAGAAAGGATGAGACACAACAGCGCTGGCTTCTTTTCAGTAAGGCGTTACTCAAGTCCCAACTGCCTGCGCACGAGAGTGTTTGGGTGTGAAGCCGAGCGTGTCGTGTTCTTTGGAGGACACAAGTACCAACCCATCTATGAAACAACCTTTAGCCTATTACATTAAAATGAAAGAAAACTACAAATAAAGGTAAAAATGTAACAATACATTTAGAGTGTGTCACACACGAGTCAAAAATATTTTAGAAAGTTTTTGTATTTTGTCCAAATAATGATAATAAAAAAATTGATCTATCAATAAATCTGTCTGTCTTTCTATATATCTGTCTACTTACAGTATATGAAATATGTGTGCATACTCTGTCCATACCTATTTGTTAGCTAAGACTGATTTGAAAATCAGCCTAAATATGTTCATACTTCACATCGGCACCCAAATACATTAATCAAATGTTACTCGTAGAATGTGTTTAAGTAATGTAAAGCATATGAGATAAATAACATAACATCATATTACAACATATTTTCCCAATACATATTAAATTTGATATACATTTCCCTACCAATAATTTATAAAATATGAGTCAGCATATGTGGAAAGGGGATTTTGAGGATGACCAAATGAGTCGAACATATCCTGATACTCAGATCCACAGAATGAAAATGTAATTGTTTAGTATTATAGTAATAATGCATTGAAATGAAACCGTATTGACGCTTTGCTCTAACTCATTCAAGTGACAGCATTTGTATTAGAAGTTGAATGTTTTGGGGGTTCTTCTCTATTTAAGCAAATATATATATATATATATATATATATATATATATATATGATTAATTCAGTTGAGAATTTCCATGGACACATCATCCCCTCATGAATTTTTATGAATGTATCTGCAGCTCAACAAAACACATTTATGTAACCTTTAAATAGAGGTGTTTACTTGTTTTTAACATTCTATAAATGTATTACTCAGTCAAAAAGAAATATTGAATTATTGTTGTGGCCGTCTAATTTCAGTATGAAAATTGAAATGGCATTTATTAATCTGTACTTAGATGAATGAATAAATAAACAAATTAATTAATATATTCAATTTTTCATATACTTTTAGATGTAAATGTCCCTGTTGAATATGGTCTACTGCACTTCAGATATACAACACCTGTTTTAAATCTGTTCCAAGACTAATAGTAAATTATCATAATATGAGACATACTGAAAGTAATTAGTAAATACCACTGAGATTTCCTGAAAATTTTTGTAATTTATGTGCTTAATTGCTATCCCATACCATTTTCTTTGCTTTTTTAAAGATCTTTTTTTTTATTCACCTTAGCTGTTCATTTATAGTTATAACATCTGTTCATTCACTCATCTTAAAAACACAAAACAAAACAGAAATTCCATTAGCAAGAGATGGTAATCTCTTTAACAGAATCTAAATTGTGATCACATTTTGCAATTAGCCCATCTCTTCACATATCAAAAATGTTTTGTATTAGATGTAACCGTCTGAATAGATGTATCTGTTTTTTATCAATGGAAACCATGTATGTAGGAAATCGTTAGAAAAGTGATAGTGTATTGTATATCCTCAATTACATATATTTGTGGAGGTGGATATTAAATGGAGCTGTCGGATTCCACAAAATATTGCTCTGTTGTGTCTCCAGTAATCATCTCCAGAAATGTTTTCTAAATCTGCTCCTTAGTTTTCATATCTGATATATAATTTAATTGGAGTCATGAACGACATTTCGGAAGACAGCATTCATCGCTTTGCATCCCTCCATCCACCGAGAAACATTGCCTTTGCAGCAAAATTCCCTGGCAATCCTACACTGTGGACAGGGGGTTCCAATGCATTGTCCACATGGCCAGGCCGTCATTCGCTCAGCCAAGCGAGCTCAAGCCAAATCTAAATCACTTTACAACCCTCTCACTTTACTCCCACCATTAGGGTATAGCCAAAACTCCTGAATTACATTATTATCCTGTATGGCCCATCTTTCAAACATGGAGAATAGCTATCATAATGCAACATTTGTCGTGTTCCCTGTTGTTATTCAAATGGTAGAAAAAGCTGTCTTTAACACATACTGGAAATGACTGTATTAGATACATATTGTACATGTTGAAGCCAGTGGGGTATATATTTGCTACAGGCATATACCATAAGCAGAGGCCTAAAGTATGTTAATGTTTTTTCATGTGTTCAGTGCAGTGTTCTTTCTTACGTTAGTACATAATTGAAGCTTGAAAATAACTTTATTCAACAGGAATGTCATTACTTTGGAGGATAGTTACACTGAAGTGAAGTACCAAAACCCAAGCACACTAAGACACACAAAGTTTGTGAATTTTCCACCACTAAAGTTATTTTTAAATAACATCAACAAAGTTATGCTTCATGAACTAGTTAAAATAATATACATTTACAGGACTGGTCTGGTCTGATTGCAAAAGCAGCAAGTTCAACTAATTGCTATAAAATGTAATAAATACATTTTTAAATGGTTCCCATTTGTCCAACTGTTTTCTGTCAATTTAAAAGTACTGCACACAACTAGGAAGGGGAAAGCAGAAAGCCTATATCTCTACAAGAATAACACAACACCCAATATGCCTGCCAGCAAATGACAGTACCAGTACAGGGAGCTTACTGCAATCTGGCATATCTATATAACTCTCTGTCGCTGAATGTTGGTGTTCGCCGTAGAGTGATGGAATTGCTACATTCACAATTGAATAATGTTGCCATATCAGTACTGATAGACAATACAGTACCAGGGAGACATGGGAGACAAACTCTGACATGATAGTAGTAATTTTGTACATTACAAATTAATTGGACATTTTTACCTTTGTTTCCAATACAGAGAGATATTGCAGAGAGCAACACCCACTTACTGCTGTTCTTTTTCATAAATAACATTTATAGTCCAATCGATTGTATCTACAGGGGTGGCATTTACACAACACCCATATTTATTAAAAAATATCTCTGTTATCTGTTGGAGAACTGAGCCTACACTCTAGTGTCCTTCATTTTTTTTGGTTTTGAAGAAGTATCAGATTTCGTATTAGACACTGAACAAACAAAGCACTGTCATGATCATTAATGGTAGCTTAAATGTTAGCCTTTTAAGAAACATTTTATCTCATACATGACCCCTTTTTTGAATGATTAATTTCACCTGGTTCACAAGATGGATAAAATAACTACAATCCAAAATGTACAGGCCATATCTAAAACTATTTTCTCAACCGATTACTAATCTTCTGTTTTTCACACAAGAAAATCACAAATAATGTATTATTTCCAGAACCTAACTACAGTGAAAAACTAAAACATAATTATATTATTTTCTAATAAAACAAACATAGTTTACCATATTCCAGGAATATTCTATTACCTATAAATGGTAATGGTGAAATATGTAATTCACAGTAAATCTAACAAATGCTCCTTCATTCAGAACCTCCATGTGAAGAATAAATAGCACTTTTACTCCCAATGTAAACAGTTTAAATCATTGTGTAATTTCAGCTTTTGCTATATCACTACCATCGCTGCATAAGCTTTAGTAAGGCTTAGCTTTCTCAGCCATGTTTATTCCGTAATTGAATTCCGTAATTAACACAATGTTTAGTTTTACCTTTCAGTTATTACATTTAAATAGATCTTCAGTTAGTGCACAAAAGCTCTTCTTCATATACTATGCAACATTATTTGCAGGGCGGAAATTTAAACAAGGAAAAATAAACAATGTCTATAGTGGAAAAGTCTTAAGCTTGGATTTAAAAAATAAATATAATTTGATTTGGAAAAGTAAATGCACAAATATCCTTAGTGAGTTTATGTCTGTTGATACTATATTTTCGTAGGTACTTTATATTAGCAGTACCTCTCCCATGATGTTTCTCTTTGCATTTTCTCATTTAAACAACTTAAATGATAGGGGAATAATATATTTTACCCATTGTGCATTCCAATTATATAGTAGGTTCCACTGTATTTGTATCCATGAAGGTCAGGGACTCCACAGAAAAATGATCCTGTACCCCTGATATCCTATTGAGTCTTCAGAATATGGGATTATCAGTGAATGTTGTTGTCATTAAGATTGTCAAAGCTTCACCAACAGATTGTCCAGTGGTACCTATCAGTCCAAGGTCACTTACATCTAGATCTTGTTTCCATTTTGGGCTGTAAAAAGGAAGATATGATGAAGATATAGCTTTGCTTAATTAAACAATGAAATACGATGTATTCACCTCAAGTTAACACCAGAAAAAAAAAACCTTTCTACAAATGTACCTCTCATGTCCAGTTCTTTGAGTTTTTTGTATTATTTTTTGTGTTTGTCTGAGAATGCCACCTACTCAACAGAAGTGAGTCACCACAGAAGACAATTACCACCATGGAAATTTCACACTTACCGACCTTGTGGAGACATGGTTGTTTCACACTATCCCTAGGGTCTTTATCCAGCTTTAAAAATAAATTAGGGTCTTTAACCATACGAGAGCCTTTTACAGAGCACTCCAAATATTAACTTAAATTTCTGGAAGTAGGGCAACATGGCTGTTTAAAATTCAGCCCCTTTACAAAGTTAATCTCTTTCAAATTTGGAACTAAATGACAACTTAAGGGGATTCAGATCACTCACAACTTCAGTGTGAAAACACTTTGAATTTATTGTCAAGAATGGATTGCTTCCAAGCTGATCAATATGTTATTGAGTATTATCATATATGACATATTGACAAAAGTTCACAATTGTGTTTCTAACGCTCCAGTCCTAGCCCTCACCACCACTTTGGCTAAATCATTGAAGCTTTCATCTGAATACATTTACCAATTTGTCTATTGATAAAAGTACAGAAAACACTAAACAGGCAAGGCTGCAATCTTCACATGCTTGCTGCACAGATTTGATACTGTATGGATATATTTGGTCAAGCATGTCATTTAATGGATAACGTCCAAGGTACAATTAACTTTTGAAGAAAAATGTAATATACAGAATGCCAAAATGTAAGTCCATTAATCCATAATTCACCATAGCTACTGTTAAGCAGGCAATGCTTCAATCAAGGAAATGGCATGAGATTTGCAGGTCCTGAAAAAGACATTTTACAATGCTGTCATATGTGTCAGTGTGTCTGCAGAAATTCTTGTTAACAGAATATTTCTACACGATAGCACATTGTAACCTTTCTGTAGTGGTGAAAGAAGTGGCACACCCCAATGGCAAAATTGGCAGAATCTGGGAATGTATTTAGTGTCACCCTGTGTGAATGCACAGAGTACTTGCATGTCTTTCTAAATATATTAATGCAACTTTCCCCATCGATCTTTTCCCACTGTAATAATTATTTAGTCATTCTTCCACAGGCTTTGAATCCCTGCTGTTGTACTCAAACAGAGTGTACAATGTGAAAGGTCAGCTCCCCCTGGTATTTGTTATTCCTCCACAAACAAGAGTTACATAATAATATCTTATAGGGTAAGTGATTTAATATGATTATTTTGGCTCAAGTATATTCAATGGGGAATATAGTAATATATAGATGTGTAGTGACTATAGCATTATAGTTATATGAAATAATTACCTCTGTGAACTAAATAATAAACACCACTATAATACAACACATTTATGCATTTTTTTTTATCATAGCTAAATTTGTCATACCAAAAAGGAATTTAATAAAATAAAATGACCTAATTATCTATAGAATCTCTACACAAGAAACAATATTTTGTGAGACAAATAGCACATATGAATAGTCCTAATGGATTACAGACCACAATCCACAGATAGTAGCTATTTATTTAAAAGCAAAAAAGGGGTAAAAAAAACCATGAAAAAAATAAGACATCAAATACTGTCCTCTTTGGCCTTCATGGCTGCATATAATCTTATCATTCTGTATCAAAATCTTAGCATCACCACCTTATTTGTTAGTTCAGATCCAGTAATCTCAAAGAATATATATACAGTGAGGGAAAAAAGTATTTGATCCCCTGCTGATTTTGTACATTTGCCCACTGACAAAGAAATGAGCAGTCTATAATTTTAATGGTAGGTATATTTTAACAGTGAGAGACCGATTAACAGCAAAAAAATCCAAAAAAACGCATTTCAAAAAAGTTATAAATTGATTTGCATGTTAATGAGGGAAATAAGTATTTGATCCCCTATCAATCAGCAAGATTTCTGGCTCCCAGGTGTCTTATACAGGTAACGACCTGAGATTAGGAGCACTCTCTTAAAGGGAGTGCTCCTAATCTCAGCTCGTTACCTGTATAAAAGACACCTGTCCACAGAAGCAATCAATCAATCAGATTCCAAACTCTCCACCATGGCCAAGACCAAAGAGCTGTCCAAGGATGTCAGGGACAAGATTGTAGACCTACACAAGGCTGGAATGAGCTACAAGACCATCCCCAAGCAGCTTGATGAGAAGGTGACAATAGTTGGTGAGATTATTCACAAATGGAAGAAACACAAAATAACTGTCAGTCTGTCCCGGTCTGGGGCTCCATGTAAGATCTCACCTCGTGGAGTTTCAATGATCATGAGAATGGTGAGGAATCAGCCCAGAACTACACGGGAGGATCTTGTTAATGATCTCAAGGCAGCTGGGACCATAGTCACCAAGAAAACAATTGGTAACACACTACGCCATGAAGGACTGAAATCCTGCAGCGCCCGCAAGGTCCCCCTGCTCAAGAAAGCACATGTACAGGCCCGTCTGAAGTTTGCCAATGAACATCTGAATGATTCAGAGGAGAACTGGGTGAAAGTGTTGTGGTCAGATGAGACCAAAATCGAGCTCTTTGGCATCAACTCAACTCGTCGTGTTTGGAGGAGGAGGAATGACCCCAAGAACACCATCCCCACCGTCAAACATGGAGGTGGAAACATTATGCTTTGGGGGTGTTTTTCTGCTAAGGGGACAGGACAACTGCACCGCATCAATGGGACGATGGACGGGGCCATGTACCATCAAATCTTGGGTGAGAACCTCCTTCCCTCAGCCAGGGCATTGAAAATGGGTCGTGGATGGATATTCCAGCATGACAATGACCCAAAACACACAGCCAAGGCAACAAAGGAGTGGCTCAAGAAGAAGCACATTAAGGTCCTGGAGTGGCCTAGCCAGTCTCCAGACCTTAATCCCATAGAAAATCTGTGGAGGGAGCTGAAGGTTCGAGTTGCCAAACGTCAGCCTCGAAACCTTAATGACTTGGAGAGGATCTGCAAAGAGGAGTGGGACAAAATCCCTCCTGAGATGTGTGCAAACCTGGTGACCAACTTCAAGAAACGTCTGACCTCTGTGATTGCCAAGTACTAAGTCGAAGGGGTCAAATACTTATTTCCCTCATTAACATGCAAATCAATTTATAACTTTTTTGAAATGCGTTTTTCTGGATTTTTTTGTTGTTATTCTGTCTCTCACTGTTAAAATACACCTACCAATAAAATTATAGACTGATCATTTTTTTTGTCAGTGGGCAAACGTACAAAATCAGCAGGGGATCAAATACTTTTTTCCCTCACTGTATTCTGGTTGCAATTTTCATTTTCACTCATCTGTCATACTAATCCCATAACATTTCAATGGGGTCAAGGAACTTAAGAGATTTACTCTAGCTGTGTGTTTGGGGTCATGAGAATGATAATAAACAACCCTTAATTCACACCATTTTTCTGAGAGTATTATTATTATTTAACCCCAGGCCATTCAACCAATGACATCTCAAAAAATATTTGGTTGAAAGCAATAAAACAAAATAAGGCACAAGACATTTAAAAATCATAGTTTTATAACATATGTTCCTGTCACTCATACAAGATATCAGTTGTCCATCACAGATGGACAGATTTACGTGTAAATCTTATGTGTAGGTGACAACCACATTTTCACAGTTCAGATGTTAGTTTGATATGGATGACCCAGTAGACATAAAATATGTTCATAGGCTTTTCATATGTTATATATCAATAATGGCATTGGGACAGATTTTTGAATATACTTAATGTCATATGCCATATGCCATCAAGTCCTTCTCTTGATTTTGACAATTTGTAATAATTTATGCTTTTAAAAGTAAATTATATTTGGTCACAACCAAATAAACAACAACAAAAAACTTTGCTGCAAACTGAGGGAGAAGACAAAAAAAACTCATCCAAGACAGGTAAAACAAATACAATATCCTAGTGTTTTATGTACATATTACAAAGAGGAAATGGATAAATCTAAGCAATTAAAAGAGACATTGTCATTGTGGAATTTTGCATATTGCATTGTGTGTAGCTATAGCACTCAGCTGTGGATAATGTAACAGAAAATACAAGCATGCCTAGTTGACATGTTTATAACAACACAAAAAGGGATATTTATTCAGCTGAGATTTGACAGGAGACAAATATATATATATATATATATATATATATATATATATATATATATACAGTAGTATTCCCATCACGCTAATCCGGGACTGCAGATCAGTAGATGATTCAGGACCATCGTGGGGATAGGCAACATCAATATTGCATCTTTTTAGAACCAGTAGGGAGTGCTTTAGTATACTTTATATATACTGTGCTTGAATGATACAGTAGAAATGAAGAGGACGAGAATGCACTGCTCTTGTACTAGGGCAATGCTTGCATGCCAAATGGCTTTCTGGCACAAAGCCGTTGGAATTCTAGTCATTCCACCCAGTCTAATGTGCCCTGCTCTTCTGGGGTGTGTGGACAGGGAATTGCACTTTGCAAGTGTCTTTTTAGTAACTTTTTGGTTCATCTCTTTCATGCAGGCCGTGTGTGGCAGTTCAGTCCATTAATAGCTGCAGATCTGTCTTTCATCGTTATGATTAAAGGAGCACTTATCAGCTCTCCAGTTCAAAACACTTCATTTCTTATCTATTTGATACACCATTTTATTTTGCTTCCTTTAATATTCTCTGTTTTATTTTTTCCTCCCTTTACTAACTGGTGCAATGTATTTCTCGGTCAGAAATACTGGCTAGGCTCATTAGACAACCACTGCAACTGGCAGGAGCCAGGTTAAAATGTGACTTAGAGTTCACTGGGACAGGTGAAGCAGGGCAGTTTTCCCATTAAGCATGGCAGTTTTTAACATATTGCCTTGCATCCAATAAAGACAATAAAGTAAGCACAAGCTGCTTACAATAAACTGTGAGTTAGAGAATGTGAAGGTTTGTTACAAGAGCATCACTACTATTTATCAGAAAAATAGGTCAAAATCAAAATGCATTTGTCTTAATAATATTTATTATATATAATTGTATAATTAATTCTCATGGCATTTAAGGTTTCTTTGATTATTTTATAAATGCTCAAAATTAAATATAGACCTTTCTCTCTACTGAAAAGGGAACATTAAATCAAACCTTTTTATATTCCTTTAGTTACATAAAGTGTTGTATGTCTCTATAATGTAATGTCCTGAAAGTACAAGGGTAAGCAAACTCAGCTTAGAGCCGTGTCATTTGCAATGATGCCAATGTGGGAAAACCCAGAAAAGAACTTTAGAAGTTTTATATTTGTCTTCTTCTCCTACAACTCCACTCCTGTAAGGCCACAGTCCATCAAGTTTTAAAGTATTTTGGAATAAGCAGCACATAAATGTTCATTTGGTCCAATTAAGCCAATTAATAGTTGAATTATATACTTTATAGTCAAGGTTAAATGAAAATCTGAAGGCACTGTAGCTCTTCATGACTGGAGGCTGCATACTGCTGCAAGCCTTCTGCCTGGATTAAACTTGATTTTTTTTCATTTGTGTCTGTTTTTTTCATACTTTTCTGTATAACATATTTTACTAATGACCCCTTTAGTTTACCTTCACTGTTCTGGCGCTTGTAAATTATTTTGATCAGATACTGCTATAAATTAATCATTAATTCTCCTTGCTGAGTAAAAGGCTGGGCGCTAGCCCGACACGAATATTTAGTCCTGTCAGTCTACAGATATTGGATATGTCATCTTCAATTGACTGTGCTGTGATCACTGACAAATTCACTTTGCTGATATTTCTCCAGAAACCCTTACAATGGTTTCTGTGAAATGGTGTTCCTGTAAAGAATACTTAAGGAAGGTAACTTCATTGGTATTTTTAATGAGAATGTCATGTATCTAAATGAATAATATCTATCTATCTATGTATACACACTGTGACACCGTGTGGGGTCATCTGGGGCTCTAAAGCGGGGCTCAGGAAACAATAGGCAAGGGTATGGTGCAATAGTGGTGAATTTATTTATCAAAGTACAGAGACAGACACCTGGTTGTGATCGCAGACCAGTGAGACTGCTGGCGAGAATAGTAGTGGCTCTATACACACACACACACACACACATATATATATATATATATATATATATATATATATAACAGGTGGGGGGGGCACTGTCTACTTTATCTACCCCATCTGTATTCATAATCTTCGCAGTAACTGTGAAGGCAGTTGACTCCTGTAACAGTGCAACAGGCTAACACCACCAGTAGCTGAAGATCCTAGTCTTGCTATATTACCATCATTACTGAAAAATGCTTTTAATGCATCGGTTCTGAGACTAGTAGAACAAAAAGCAAATGATGAGACAGAATGCAAAGAGGAAGCAAAACAAGTCAAGAGCAGTCAAGAGCTGAGTTAAAAATATGACACTTACAAGAGCTTCACTCTCAGAGCCACTTGATGTAATGAACCAATGGTTTACATCATTGGAAGAAGTTCCACAATGCATGGAAGTTGCTAAAAGAGTCAGTCAGAACAGGTCAAATCACAAAGTCATATGAAACGTTTTGGTTAGCACATCTCATCTACAATTTAATAGCAAGTTCGGATTTTAATAGAATAAGTGACAAAATGAAGCTGTAGTATGTGTTTCTTTATGTGATACTGCACTGTGCAATTAAAAAAAAAATATATATAATAGTATGGGAATAAATTAATTAAAAATAATACATGACAATTTAATGGAAATACATATGAAAAGTATTTGTAAGTTTAAAATGTAAACCTATTACTGATGTAATGTTAACGGTGCAATCTTCACATTAGCTGAGAGTTTTACAAAACCAAAGAAAAGCCAAGCATGTCCACAGGGAGTTAGATATGAGGGGCAGAACAAAAAATAACAGAATAAATAAATCATATACCAACATGGATATATCATATATCAAAGTAGATATATCATATACCAGAAAAAAATATTAATATACCAAAGTGGATATATCATATAGCAGAAGAGTGAGGATGCACAATGTTTGATAGAGTAATTATTCTGTCATAGTGGAGCTATACGTTTTGAGTAGTTTTAGCGCACTGAATGATCGCTCCCCTGTTGCTGTCATAATTGGTATGGACCCCCCCTGAAAAAAGACAAATACATTGTTAAGCCCACAATAAAGTATTGTGCCCAAATGGCCTAGCAGGTATAACACAGTGCATGGAGTATCTGAAATGTGTGGTTTGAATCCCGAGTGGGGAGCTCAGTCCAAAACCTTTTTTTTTTTAATTGCCATGGGGGGGCCTCTGTTTGTAATAAACTTCATTAATTTCATCACAAGCTTTTCCTCACCATCAACAATTCACCACAAAATTACATAAAAAAATACAAATAGAGCTATTAATAATAAATCATAAATAACAAATACAGTACCAATAATGTAAAAACTGTTATAATTGTAATGTATGTATATTAATGTATATGTGCACTCAGCGATAATGATCATTGCATGCTAGTAAACGTTTGCATCGATTTCTCCCTCATTCGGTTCTAATGCCTGTGACTCTGTGAAGGATCCGCTCTCATCTCTAACCAACTGGGCACACTGCTCATGTCCAACCCAACATCTCCACCACGTGACTTTGGTATATATTTTTTGTGCAACGTGACATATTTTTTCTGGTATATGATATATCCACTTTGTTATAAGAATTATTTGTTCTGCTATATGATATATCCACTGAAGAGCCAGTATGTTTTATATAAACTGTATTATGTTTTGTATTTATAATAGTAGTCTGACCAAGCAAAGTAGGGCATACCTTCTAGACATTCCTGTCAATAATAAAAGGATCAAACAGGAGAGAGAGAGAGGGCCCAGAGCTATTTGTTAAAAGTTTGTTTGTGGACATAATTGCTTTCCCAGATTGGCAGGAACTGTCTTTTATAATGATTGAGGGACAGTTGTAAAAGACGACCGTGAGACCAGACTTCTCGGCAAAATATCAAAGAAATCCATTTCATTTCCGCATCCCACACCTCCCCCAGGAAGACAACCACAAACATTCAGAGACCTGACCTTAAGATAACACTTTTGGAAACCTGTGACTGACCCTGCCCACTGAACCACATGTCATGTATTGTATAAAAGCTGTTCACTTCTGCTGTTCAGAGAGACTCCGCTCAGGTGGAGAGCTTCCATGTCAGGGGCCTTACAGGCCAGGTATGTTAAATAAATACACTTATCCTCTGTGCATCAAGACTGGGTTCTTCATCCACTTCGGTATATGATTTTGTTTTCTGCTATATGATACAGACATGCTCAAATTTGATGGTACACCACCACAAAAAATGAAGAATGCACAATTTCCTCTGAAATAACTTGAAACTGACAAAAGTAATTGGCATCCACCATTGTTTATCCCATATTTAATAGAAATCAGACTTTGCTTTTGATTTTGTTTTTCAAAATAATATGGTAAATAATAAAACAAATGAAAATGGCATGGACAAAAATGATGGGACCCTCAACCTAATATTTTGTTGCACAACCTTTAGAGGCAATCACTGCAATCAAACATTTTCTGTAGCTCTCAATAAGACTTCTGCACCTGTTAACAGGTAGTTTGGCCCACTCTTCCTGAGCAAATGTTTTGTTCTTATCCATTCTTGGGTGCTTTTAGCTGTGTGTTTTGTGTCATTATCCTGTTGGAGGACCCATGTGGTGCACACAATGATACCAAACAGCACAGTGACTACTTTCCTCCATTTAAATAGGTTGAATGACTGATTACTGATTAAAATTGGACATGTGTGATACTAATTAAAGAAACTAATTAGTTTGGAATATCACTATAATCCATTTATTATCTTTTCTAAGGGGTACCAATACATGTGTCCAGGGCATTTTAGAATATCTTTGTAGCATGAGCAATAATTCATCTATTTTCACAGCTTCTTTGCTTCATTCTATGACATACCAAAGGCATGCAAGTATACATGATGCAATAGCTTTTAATTTCATCACTGAAATGTGCTGCACATGGCATTTGTTTTAGTTTTCTTGACACAACTCCTAAAAACTATCCAAACTACAATCATAATAATCATAAACATGTTCATATTAGCATATTCTACATGTGCCTATTTGGAAATAGGCTCATTCTGCATAATGAACACGTTACAAGTGATTTAACCCCCCAGTACAGCATTAAGCCTCAGTTGTAGAAAGGCTCTGTGTTGTGGTGTAGCAAGCTGAACACTCTGCTGTGGTGGAGGTGCTTGATGAGAGTGGTGAGAGTGGTGAGTTTCAAATGCATTGGTCACACATACATTTATTGTTATTACTATAAAAATATTTTTACTGTTATTATTTTTCCTTACAATACAGGGCTTGGAATAAGTCTGTTAACCATTGAGTATAGTTATGCCTGCTTGAAATTATATATTTTAAGCCTTCATCTGTGTACAATTGCTGAGGTCGGGACCACATTGACCGAGTTGTCCGCGTGGTCTGAATCACTGCACAGTGGTCCTTTTTGATAAGCATGACATTGTTTGTGTATGGTCTTATACAGTTTTCACTGTTACATATGTAGTGGTCTCAGTCCACTGTATGTTTTTCACTTTGATTACTTTGATTAAATACACCTATATCACATTTGCACGTTTTAATTTGTATTCTCCCCCTCCAGACCCTGTGCAATTTGATGTTTAATTTAATAATTTAATATTTGAGTATTTATAGCCCCTGTGTCACCAGTTACCAGTTAAGGGATGGCAACTCCTTTGATGTGTAGTCCTTCGATTATTGAAAGGCATAAAACAATTTCTGTCTGCATTAACCTTGTTGACAATAAAACCGAATGTGTTGACACAGCACTGCCACAGTCTCTGATAGCGAGCGATAAAGTTAACGGGAGATTTATGTTGTGGTCATTAAATAACAACTCGTTATGTCGTGATCGTGATCGTGACATAACCAGAGGGGCTATTTAAAAAAAAAAAATGTTATGTCCTCAACGAGCCACCATATATATACATTTTGGTATATGATTTTTGTTTTTTTGTTGTATGATATATTCACTTTGCTATATGATATATCGACTTTGATATATGATTTTCTTTCTGCTATATAATATATCCACTTTGGTATATGATATATCCACATTGGTATATTAATTATTTTTTCTACTATATGATATATCCATTTTGGTATATGATTTATTTTTTCTGCCATATGATATATCCATTTTGGCATATGATTATTTTTTTCTGCTATATGATATATGCACTTTGGTATATGATTTATTTTTTCTGATATTTTTTTAATTGAACAGCCCCTCATAGATACAGAGTAAAATCTATTGACCAGGTGTGCTCTTTCTCACTCTGCAGGTTTAGTGCAGGAAAAATAAAAATGAAACTGCTCAGTCCTCCAAAGAATAGAGAAAGAACAGGCAGGTCTATCACTTCTCATATCTGTTTCTTAATGTTAATTGTTTTAGGACATGTAACACAACATGTTCTCAGCAGATGTAAATTGTATTTAACCAAGTCTGGACAAGAAAACTGCATATTGAACACTTTTAGTCAGTAATACATTAAAGCATTGTTTGCTTATAAAAGGAATATGAGCATTCCAGGGTCCTGGTTTATAATGCCCAAAGCAAAAAGCATGGGTATTACTAATTAGTGGGTTATATGGCCAATGGATCTGTTTTTCTTTCATTATTTTTGGATATTGGACAAATTACATTAGGGGAGGGCTGATCAGGTTTTTCTTAAAATAAATAATTGGGGATGGGTGAGTGGGGTTATAGAATACGTCTGTCACGGTTCCCAGCACTTACACTCTATCCCCGCTAGGTGCTGCCATCACCCTGCCTTTTCTATCACTCCCAGCTCTCATCCTTCAATTAATATTCCGGAAACCCTTGTGCACTCTTGTGATCACCCTCTGCTCCCATTCGCCCTGCACCTCCCAACCTGGTTTTCTTTCCCCTTATAAACCCCTCACTACCCTCAGTCTGGGCGAAGTTTTGTCAGCCCTGTCTGCAAATTCCTAGCATTCTCCCTGTGCCTTGTCTCCCCAACCACGACTCTCTCTCCCTTCCCAGCAGGCAAAATACATTAGAAACAACCTTGTTTCAACTTCATATTTCAACGTTGAATATACATTGAAAATTGATTGGATTTGCAAATGGAATCGATGTTGAATTTTCAACGGTGAATCAACGTTGATGATTCAACGTTGGATCAACTTGAAATAACCTATGTTGATTCAACGTTGGATAGGCAACGTTTATATATCATTGAAAATTGGTTGTATTTGCAAATGGAATCGACGTTGAATTTTCAACGTTGAATAAACAACATTGAAATTTAGTTGCAAATTGGTTGCATTTGCAAATGGAATCAGTCGAATTGTCAACATTCCTTGAACATCAATTTAATCAGCAAATGCAAACAACCACAGAAAGAGAGAGACAGTGATGACAGAGTTAATCTGGGGGAGAAGAAAAGAAAACTAAAATACACTTTCATGGTGTTAACTATACAAAAACAGTAGAGGAAAAACACTGTACAGCTTCAGGATGAACCTAGAATGAAAACTCCAAACATAATTTTTTTGGCTGAAATTACTTTATTTTCATGTATTAGAAGAAAGACAGTACTCTGCACATATTGTGTTGAAAATAACACAAAATGTGTCATAGGACTATTAACACATATTTTGTGTAGAATTTCTACACATTACTTCTAAGAATGTATATTAAACCACCTGAAAAACAGATATAAAAATGCTATCAAAACTAGCTTTTTAAAACTAGTTTCATGCAAGTTATGGTTAGAGAGCACTTTTATACACACCCACAGTTTTTCCAATATGTTTTATACAGGTCTCCAGTTGAATTAAAGTTGAAGTTAAACAACAACAACAACAACAACAACAACAACAACAACAACAACAAAACGATGCACACTGACATTTTTCAAATTTCAAATATCGTCAACGATCTCTGATCAAATATTTTAATTGTAGTTACTATTTTGATAATACATTTTGTTAATGCACACATAATACAATTTTGTTATCCTGCACTGAAATACTTTTCTAGTAAAATATTTGATTTAAACTAGCCGTTAATGACTTATTTAAATTAACGACCACTCACAAATATTTTTCCTTGAGGAATGTGCTTAAATTCTAATTATATACCTTCATCCATTTCTACAGTATATAGCAGTTAAACATTCAAACAGCAAAGACCCTTTCAATAGCCTATACAATATGTATATATATACTCTTACTTGAGAAATCTTTCCTCCATACAGCCAGCTTCAGTTAAAATGGAGGTTCTTCCCAGGCTGTATTCAAGTTTAGAGGCTTTCCCGCTTTCATCTAATTGGCTGATTACTTGATACCCCTTTCCGACTCTATCTGATTCGTCGGCTAAGCTGTTTGTCATAGAGTAGCATATACACACACACATATATACATATACACATACATACATATGTATGTGTATTTATGTATGTATATTTACAGATATATATCTTTGTTTTATTTATTAAGGGGAATTTTGCACATTTTTTTACCATTTCACTCAAAATACACCCATGAAAAAAGTACCGACTGGGGAAATACATTTGTCTGAGAGGATATTGTGTTTTCTATCTGGGGTCTGTTTGATTGTTTTGACTGTCACGACGTCTATTCAACCTGAAAGCAACGTATATTTCGACGTTGATTAATTGTTGCCAAAACCACATTGAATAGTAGTTGTATTCTTGTTGATCCACGTCGCAACTAGATTTCAACCATGAAACAACGTTGAAATGACGTCGAGTGCTGCTGGGTTGCTTGCTCTGTTTGACTGACCACCTCTACCAGCACTGCAATTGGGTCCCCTGTTCCCGAGCCCCGCAGTACACGTGTCAATGTCCTTTTTTGCTGAAATTGTAATGCATCATTTTATTAAGTTTGTACCGATGCGGGGTATAAATGATTATATTTCTTAATGTCTTGTAACTTTACTTTAGAAGAGAATACTAGAAATCGGTTTTATAAGGCAAAGCATACATTTTACATGGAATAAAATACCCATTCAAGCTATCCAAGGAAGTGAAATTATGAGATTATTTCAGAGAGAAAAAACAAGTATTTTTTTTTCTATTGGTGCTATTCTATTTAAGACTACAAAATGACAAATGGATCCCAGGATTATAGACAAGTTTGTACAGATTGAGTCTAGATGAAAACAGAAGGACGTTCCATCCTACTTTTTTTTGTCTTCTAACTGTTTCTTCCTGTACTTCCACACTGTTCTCACCCGCCCTTTTACCAACACCCTTCAGTATCGACATAATTACAATCAGAACAGCTGTGTTCCTTTACCAACACTCTCACTTCCAACATCACACACATGATGTGGCTGCTTTATACTGTCAAAGTGGAACAGGAAACTAGGAGAGTTTAATATCAAAGTCTCTTCATTCGTTTTCCCATCAGCAATAACTGATGATAGCCTACAGGAACATAATCTTGACAATCACAGCAAGAAGTAAAGAAGAACCAGGCCTCTGTTTGTGCCCTTTTCTCAACGATAAAACACTGTCATAACAAAAGTAAAGATTGAGGATTCAACAAAACATGAAGGCTCTGAAATGTAACTGGTGCGTGTTTTAATTTACTTTATGTACAGATTTTATTAATATAGTTATTTTTAAAATAGTTATACGCACAACAAATAAATTACATCCTTTTTTCAATTAATGATGATACATATGAGCAGAATAATTGCAGGTGACTAAGTTTTAAAATATGTTTTACACTTCAAATCTGTACTGGATGAAGCAGTTACTGAAAATGGATGGATGACCAGATAATACGAATGTTGATCTTTTTTATTAAATACACATCATCATCAACATCATTTGACAAACTGAACAAATTGCAGATTCATCGTAGACAATGATGTATATTCCATTATAAATCTATAAGTATAGTGAAAATATACCTCAAAAAACGGTGATAAACCTCTCTGTCTCTCAAATTTTATTCTATTGCTGATGGGAAACCTTCAGTATAACTTTAATTAGACAGACAGCTCACGGGGAAAAATAACTAATCTAAACCACAGAACATTGACTTAATGATTATTGCTAAAGGAAAAGGGGGATTCACATTGGAAAACCAATTGTCTGCGTCCAAAGGTTTGAGATCAGTCCCAGTAATTCAATGGCTTGAGCTGCAAGCAGTTTTGAAGCACTCTGCTTGAGGTGTGTATTTGCATATAGATAAATCAACTAATTCATCCAAAAGTGAGCTTTAGAAAATTAAAATCTAGACAAACGTGAATCTTCTAAAATAGACAATATGTTTGTAATTATATACATTTTCAAAAAAACAAGGGAGAATACAAAGTTTCCTTGTTACCCTTTGTCTTGATTCATTACTAAAATACACTGGCTGAGTGATTTGTCCATTCCAAGGTCCAGTGCACAGTACTGTTTATCTCTTCTGAAGTGTATTACTGAAGAGCCAGAAAGCCTTCACTGCAGGGAAAACTGGAGATTTTCAATAAATGATGTCATGAGCCTAATATTATGACTTTGTGGAGATATTCATAGCTTCTTGTTCTATTGATTTAAGGCCCCAGTGAAACCCCCGCCCCCTATCTCTACCAGTCATACTAATCCATTTATGTTACATTAAAATGTCAAGCTGTATTTTGTATCATTTTACAGAAATATGTTTTTAAACCAATCCAACATCTAGGTGTTGACAGTATTTTGTCATGTAAATGCAAACCAGTAATTCAATTTTCAATGAGTAAGTGTTTTGATGGACAATGTCGAACCGCATGCTTTGGTAGTATTGTAATCTATTTAGACTATTAGTACTTGGAGATGGAAGACTTTGATTTGATATAATTAAATGTATTAGTTTAAGTAAGGGTTGAATACAACAGGCAGCTGAAGTTCTTTTTTTATTGCCCACTGATTTCTTCTTCATAATCCAACAGTCCAGTCATGATGGTTTACATTAGTATTGTTTTTCAACAAGCAAATGACTTGTCTGCAGCAGTCATATCAAAACAGAAGTTAATTAAATTACCTTCAGGCATAAATGAAGTTTTATTATCTACCATTAGCATTGTTTCTAAACGAATGGAGTGGAGTTCTCCTATACACATTGTCAACACTAAACATTACACAGTTCAGTAAAACATTTTGGATAAATACAATATTATTACTGGAAAAAAACATATACACAGATATATATGTTCTTCAGGATAAAAGAACAACATTTTGATGTAACTTTGCTTTTAAATATAATCTACAGATGTATGCATTCATGAAGAAGTTGACAAGTTTCATAAGTAACTTGGAATTCAAGCAAACATCTACTTTATGAATCCAAAACAACACATTCTAATTACACGCTACAATGTAAAACATTTCCAAGCAGCAAACATTTATTTTTCTAACATGATGTAATACACCTTTACACACATAGTTCCTGGATAAATCAAATGTGTATGCTTCATGCATTCCTTTTTTCATATATATATAAATATAGCATGAACCCCCCAACCAAAAAATCATACAACCAAACGAAACACTCCCAGACACAATTTGTTTCCAGAAATCCTTCTTTGATACCTTTAACTACATTAAAGGACCCTGAGGTAGTGTATGCTTTTATATTGCTTTTCTGAAACAACACTTGTTTACTTTGAACATCTTTTATGATGTCTTATACCTTTGTTTATTGCAATAACTATTTTCTCTGTGCTTTTTGAGCAACGACTTAATGAAACAAAAACACTGTTTCTGCAAAGGTTTCCTTTATACACAAATCTTTTTCACAATATTAAGTTTTATTGCCGTCTTTCTTATTTGAAATAGTCTGTAACCTCAAGGCTATTGTGCGTTTATTGACCTATTTCATATTGATTGCACACATCAAAACATGTTTGACAAAGATAAATAAATACATTTTTAAAAGTCCTTTGAAAAAATAAAGTAATGATATATATACAGTGCGGGGAAAAAGCATTTGATCCCCTGCTGATTTTGTACGTTTGCCCACTGACAAAGAAATGATCAGTCTATAATTTTAATGGTAGGTGTATTTTAACAGTGAGAGACAGAATAACAACAAAAAAATCCAGAAAAATGCATTTCAAAAAAGTTATGCATTGATTTGCATGATAATGAGGGAAATAAGTATTTGACCCCTTCGGCTTAGTACTTGGCAAAACCCTTGTTGGCAATCACAGAGGTCAGACGTTTCTTGTAGTTGGCCACCAGGTTTGCACACATCTCAGGAGGGATTTTGTCCCACTCCTCTTTGCAGATCCTCTCCAAGTCATTAAGGTTTTGAGGCTGACGTTTGGTAACTCGAACCTTCAGCTCCCTCCACAGATTTTCTATGGGATTAAGGTCTGGAGACTGGCTAGGCCACTCCAAGACCTTAATGTGCTTCTTCTTGAGCCACTCCTTTGTTGCCTTGGCTGTGTGTTTTGGGTCATTGTCATGCTGGAATACCCATCCATGACCCATTTTCAATGCCCTGGCTGAGGGAAGGAGGTTCTCACCCAAGATTTGATGGTACATGGCCCCGTCCATCGTCCCTTTGATGCGGTGCAGTTGTCCTGTCCCCTTAGCAGAAAAACACCCTCAAAGCATAATGTTTTCACCTCCATGTTTGACGGTGGGGATGGTGTTCTTGGGGTCATTCCTCCTGACTGACAGTTATTTTGTGTTTCTTCCATTTACAAATAATCGCACCAACTGTTGTCACCTTCTCACCAAGCTGCTTGGCGATGGTCTTGTAGCCCATTCCAGCCTTGTGTAGGTCTACAATCTTGTCCCTGACATCCTTGGACAGCTCTTTGGTCTTGGCCATGGTGGAGAGTTTGGAATCTGATTGATTGATTGCTTCTGTGGACAGGTGTCTTTTATACAGGTAACGAGCTGAGATTAGGAGCACTCCCTTTAAGAGAGTGCTCCTAATCTCAGGTCGTTACCTGTATAAGACACCTGGGAGCCAGAAATCTTGCTGATTGATAGGGGATCAAATACTTATTTCCCTCATTAACATGCAAATCAATTTATAACTTTTTTGAAATGCGTTTTTTTGGATTTTTTTGCTGTTAATCGGTCTCTCACTGTTAAAATATACCTACCATTAAAATTATAGACTGCTCATTTCTTTGTCAGTGGGCAAATGTACAAAATCAGCAGGGGATCAAATACTTTTTTCCCTCACTGTATATATTTGTAAGATGTGTATATACACACACACAACACGCACATGCACACACACGCATACACATATATAGGTAATTTAACCGAGTATTACTTGCCTTGACTTAAATGCCAAATGTCTGTAATAGCCTGTACTATTGCTGGAAGCATGTTATAAATTACATGCTGTAAGAGTCAAAAAGGATATTGGAATTTAGCAACAGGCACCATGAAACGAAGAAAAGCTTATTTAATTTCAATGGCAATTCAGTCTTAAAGGAAAATTAAGGTTTGTTTTCCCACAAATATGTTTTTGCTATAATAAATAGTTAAACACACAACTGTTAATACTATTAACTCATTATTCATTTAACAACTTCAGCTGTGAAAGTTTTTCCTGCACCAAAAAAGGTTGCTATGCAGATAAGAAAAAACATTAAACACCATTAAATGCACTTCAGAATGAATGTAAAAATTGGTTGGAACCACAGAATTGTGGCACCTGTTGCACCAGGACCTGAACTCTTTGCACCTCTACTGCAGGTTCTCCGAGTTGGAAATAGATGAGAGACCAGGGACCAGCCATTTTAGAAAGAGACAACACCTACCTATTTTAGATGGTTTAATGTCACATGGCCTTGTAATTAATATTTGTTGTCAGAATGGATGTACTGTGACACTGCAATCCCTGCTAAAATGTGACAATAAAAAGCACCTCTGTAAATATATGTAAAATGGGTAACACTTTACAATACATCTCCCAGTTACAGTTTATTTACATAGTAGGTACTCATAAGAACAGTGCAATTAATGTGTTAAAATGATTAACGGTATATGTAAGTACACAATTGTCTGGTAATGCCCTCCAGGAGGCTACCGTTGGCACTATATCAAGCATGGTCCTCTTTTAACACATTGAGTACATTGTAATAATGCATAATTACATTGTACTTATGATACCTACTATTCTTTTTACGAAAGAAAAAAAACAGATGACATGCCACAGGTTAACAATCAGTCCAGTCAAACTCTAAGATAAATGAAGAGGAGGTAATAATGTATAGGCCGCTAACTAAAATATTCAAATTTAGACTTAGAACAGGGGATGTGCCAACTGATTGGAAAACTGCAAATGTCATACCAATCCACAAGAAAGGGGACAAAACTGAGCCAGGAAATTACAGACCAACAGTCTCACCTGCATTACTTGTACAATTTTGGGAAAAAAATATTAGACAGAAAATAGAGGAGCATCTTAATGAAAACAATATTCTTGGAGATAGTCAACATGGGTAAACATGGGTTTAGTCAACATGGGCAGTTCATATCTTATTAATTTATTAGAGTTTTTTGAACATGCAGCTGCAGCTGTATATCACGTGACAGCATATGATATGATATACTTAGATTTTCAGAAAGCTTTTGACAAGGTTCCACACCAAAGACTGATTCTCAAATTGGAAGCTGTAGGTATTCAGGATAATGTAAGTAGATGGATTATGAACTGGTTGATGTATAGGAAACAGAGGGTGTCGATTAGAGGAGTTGCCTCTAACTGGAGTGAGGTTGTTAGTGGAGACCTATTGTAAAGTGTTACCATAAAAGGTGTGAGAAAAGGACAAAATACACAGAATTCACTAAGTGCAATATTCCTTTAAATCAAACATTCATAACTAAAGGGGTGCACACATATTTAACACACTTAAGCTACAGCATTAAGTTAATGCATTAGGAAAATAAAAAGGTTTTCCTTTCACAAAATGCTGAACAAATATCCCCATTCATTTGGTTTTAGTAAAGCTCAAATAGCTGTAATTCTTTTAAAAACTGTATTAAAACCAGTTACTGATGGGGAACTACTAACCAGTATAAATATGCATAATGATGTGCAAACAATATTGTGTCAAATAAAACCTCTGTAGCATTTCCAAACATACAAATCATTCCAAAAAGGATTTATTCCCTCTTATTAACACAACTAATGATATTAGTATTTGCTGTGTCCTCTAGCAATGAGTGCATTTTGGAAATTAGCCACTTGATAAAGTATGTTACTCTGCTGAGCTGTGGACCAGTAATTGAACACACTACATAGTAAATGAACACATTACTTTAGTGCAACAAGAAAGACAAGAAACACGAGTAGAATGTTTACCACTGCTCTAAAATACTTGAACACGGCAGACCAGGGACCAGATTAAATCAAAACTTTAACCCACATGCTGAAAACTATAAAACCTCAGTGGCAGCTTTGTGTTTTATCAGATGATTCTTTCTTCTACTTATAACTATAACAGCTATCAAATACAAGTTTGTTGCCTACGATTAGTCCATGATTTGATTTAATCCATCCCCAGATGTTAAACAGATTAATATATGGATATCAGCATTGACATCCATAGTGCTTTTCAATTTTCAGATCAAATATTTTGAAACATTTTGTAATGCTCATATTCAAAAATCTATAGCTTAAGAAATTATTGATTGATGCAAATAAAATGCTAGGAAAGCTGCATTCATTTGGATAAAATGGCGTTAGACTGCTGATTTAAAGAGGGCAGCCAAGACAATTTGCAGCAATCCAGTATAGAAAGAATTAAGGTGCTAGGATGAGCAGGTTGCTAATTAGATCCAATAGATGTTATTCAGGGACAGAGGACACAGCCAGTAGGTCAAGGAAGATAGAAGATGGGTCATGGGTGATATAGACAGGTCAACCGAGGTGGAGGAAAAAGCATTGCAGAATATTTGTATTAGATCTGGACGTTTTAAATTTGAGATTATTGATCTGCATTGTGAAAATGGCTAAGAAGCAGTGAGGTATCTGAAGGAATATCTGAAGGAATGTAAACATCAGAAGGGGAGAAAGAGAGACAGATCTGAGAATCCTCAGCACAGAATGGGTAGGAGAGGCACTAGGAGGTGATGAAGGAATCCAGGGGGGGTATGTGGAGAAAAGAGAAAACCTGTACATTGAGAAGCACATTTCAAAAACCAGACAGGAGCAGTCAAAGGAATCAGACAAAGAAACACAATGATAGGTTGCGAACGCAACCCCGGTTTTCTGAAAAAGGAAGCATCGCCCAAGGCGGAGGGGTTTCTGTGAACTTCCGCAGGAACCCGATCGAAAATTTCATCTTATCAAAGCTGCCACTGGCCCCTGCACTCACCACTCAGAACACGTCCCTTCCCACTTCCTGTTCTATAAAACGTGACATCTGTGCAGGTTCGTCCTCTTTTGCCAGGAGCCAGGACTCCCACGCGACCTTGCAACCCTTGGGCAGTGCTTCCTTTTTCATTTGTATTCGCAACCTATCATTATATCGCCACAGACCTGCTGACCAAGGAACTATATACATAGCGAGGCAGCGAGAACAACTTGAGTGCCATCAGCTGGGAACAGCAGCAGTGAGCTCCAGTCTACACAAGCTAGAACAGAGCCACAGTCCTGCTGTTTAACACATATTATATACATAGCGGGGTACAGGCCAGACGCATGCACCACCGCAACACAATGCAATAGAAAATAAGAACATGAAGTTTACAAATGAGAGGAGCCCATTCAACCCATCATGCTCGTTTGGTGTCCATTAGTAACTAAGTGATCCAAGGATACAATCTAGTCTATTTTTTAATGTTCCCCACTTCGCTGGGGAGTTTGTTCCAGATTGTGATGACTCAGTGTGAAGAAGTGTTTTTTATTGCTTCCCCACATTGTTTGGATGGGGAAAGTGAGGAGACCACGTAGACTCCTAGGTCTTTTTCATGCATTACTTAATCTAATCCTGTTCCTCCCATAGTGTAATTATAGTGGACATTTCTTTTACCTGCATGTATTACCTTGCACTTGTCCACATTGAATTTCAGTTGCCAGGTGTCGGCTCACAACTGAATATTATTTTATATATTATAAGTCCCTTTGGATAACCTCTGCTGAGCCAGCTATTTTAGTATTGTCTGCAAATTTGAAAGTTTACTAACTATCCCGGGGGTCGAGATCATTAATATAGATTAGAAAAATCAAAGGCCCTAATACTGATCCCTGTGGAACTCCACTAACAACCTCACTCCAGTTAGAAGCAACTCCTCTAATCGACACCCTCTGTTTCCTATACATCAACCAGTTCATAATCCATCTACTTACATTACCCTGAATACCTACAACTTCTAATTTGAGGATCAGTCTTTGGTGTGGAACCTTATCAAAAGCTTTTAGAAAATCTAAGTATATCATATCATATGCTTTCATGTACTCTACAGCTGCAGTTGCATGTTAAAAACATTCTAATACATTAGTAAGACATGATCTGCCTCGTCTAAACCCATGTTGACTATCTCCAACAATATGGTTTTCATTAAGATGCTCCTCTATTTTGTGTCTAATCGTTTTTTCCAACATTTTACAGGTGATGCAGGTGAGACTGATTGGTCTGTAATTTCCTGGCTCAGTTTTGTCCCCTTTCTTGTGGATTGGTATGACATTTGCTGTCTTCCAGTCAGTTGGCACATCCCCTGTTCTAAGTGTCATTTGGAATATTTGAGTTAGCGGCCTATAAATAATTAAGTACTGTTGGAAATATACCATCTAGCCCAGGCATAGGCGATTCTAGGTTTTAAAACTGGGGCAAAGTGTAGTGAATTTTTTTTTTGCTTACGAAAACACGCTCAAAATTAATAGTAGATCTAGATAGGTCTACTATAGCCTAGTATAGCTAAATAAGTACATGACCATTGGTTATACATAGGTTTAAATGTTTGACATTATGACAAAAAAGGCCACAACATTAGAGCCAACAACGCAGTGTCACAGCAATTGTACATGAACACCGTAATATCCTAGCTGAGAGTGCCACAAGAGCCACAGGAGCGTTTATAATGCAGCCACATCACTGCAATCGCAGATGACATCATGTCAGTTTATCACTCAGGCCAAATCAGTCTATCATGTTCACAATGGGTCACACAACACTGCAACCCTAAACTTTATAATTGTAAAGAAACAGGCAAAGTAAGAAGCTTCTGTTCTCATGATTCCACACAACAAATGTAAAGCAAGACTGACTTGTCAACCCAGGCCAAAATAATAGAAAATATGAATCCATCAGGCCTACCTTTTATGCTGTAAACTGGAGTTTCCTGTTTTTCGCCGATGCATATTTCTCAATGACTCTGGTGATGCTGATTTCCTGGGCCTTCTCTATTTGTAATATTCCCAAATTCTCTTGGGTCCATCATTGTGGTCCTTATATATGTTTTCAGCTGTCTCAGTGTGGAGAAACTGCATTCGAAACTTACAACTGGCATCTTATCTTTTGTTGTGAGTTGATATGGCCCAGAAGATATATTCTGAAGGGCGTTCTCTGGACCAAGGCAGGGATCCCTTTCGTTTGGCTCTGCAGGTGCAGGTGCCAGTGCGTTGTTAGCATGCAGCTCCGCCTGGTCACTGTTAATCCCACCACAGGCGCTAACGTTAGCTTCATTGGCAACAGCAGTATTTGCTTCATTATTGCAAGCTGATGCAGCTCCTTCACCTTGGCTTTGGGTATTGATAGGAGGACTGTCAGTTGAGGAACTTTTATTCTTCTTGCTGAAGAATGCATCAATGGTTTTGTTAGGTCGTTTTACCATGACTCGCTCGATCTCAATCGCACTGTGCTAACATTAACAACGCACAACCAGATGTTGGACATCGTTGCGTTCCCAACAAGTAGGGGGTGAAAATGCACCCCCTGCACCCGCGGTAAAATCGTCTATGGGCCCAGGTGATTTGTTTGTTTTTAATTCTGCTAGTGCCTTTAGTACCTCCTCCTCATTTATCCTGATCTCTCTTAGGATTTGACTGGAATGATTGTTAACCTGTGGCATGTTATCTGTTTTTTCTTTTGTAAAAACCTCTTTAAAATGCTCATTTAGAATATTTGCCACATCTTGTTCGTTTTCCAAGATACTTCCAGTTTTGCCCTTTATCAGTTTTACTTACTTCTTTATTGACCGTTTGCTGTTGTAGTATTGAAAAAACCCCGATTTGCATTAGTTTTAGCTCTAAGAGCTATGTTTCTTTCTATTTCCCTCTTTGTTTTCCTGATCCCTTTCTTTGCAGTTCAAAATATTCTTTGTATTTTGTTATGTCTCTATCCCTTTTGTATGTAATATACAACATTTTCTTTCTCTTGATATTTTTTTGCATACTTCTATTAAACCATTTTGGCCATCATCTTAAAAACACAAAACAAAACAGTTGATGCCAAAGAGCTCGATTTTGGTCTCATCTGACCACAACACTTTAACCCAGTTCTCTGAATCATTCAGATGTTCATTGGCAAACTTCAGACGGGCCTGTACATGTGCTTTCTTGAGCAGGGGGGCCTTGCGGGCGCTGCAGGATTTCAGTCCTTCACAGTGTAGTGTGTTACCAATTGTTTTCTTGGTGACTATGGTCCCAGCTGCCTTGAGATCATTAACAAGATCCTCCCGTGTAGTTCTGGGCTGATTCCTCACCGTTCTCATGATCATTGAAACTCCACGAGGTGAGATCTTGCATGGAGCCCCAGACCGAGGGAGACTGACAGTTATTTTGTGTTTCTTCCATTTGTGAATAATCACAACAACTGTTGTCACCTTCTCACCAAGCTGCTTGGCGATGGTCTTGTAGCCCATTCCAGCCTTGTGTAGGTCTACAATCTTGTCCCTGACATCCTTGGACAGCTCTTTGGTCTTGGCCATGGTGGAGAATTTGGAATCTGATTGATTGATTGCTTCTGTGGACAGGTGTCTTTTATACAGGTAACGAGCTGAGATTAGGAGCACTCCCTTTAAGAGAGTGCTCCTAATCTCAGCTCGTTACCTGTATAAAAGACACATGGGAGCCAGAAATCTAGCTGATTGATAGGGGATCAAATACTTATTTCCCTCATTAACATGCAAATCAATGTATAACTTTTTTTAAATGCATTTTTCTGGATTTTTTTGTTGTTATTCTGTCTCTCACTGTTAAAATACACCTACCATTAAAATTATAGACTGATCATTTCTTTGTCAGTGGGCAAATGTACAAAATCAGCAGGGGATCAAATACTTTTTTCCCTCACTGTACATGCAGTCCTGATTACATTGTACAATGCAACATCTTTCTGAATATCTGAGTTAGGTGGTCTGTAACACACTCCTACCACTAATCCTCCAGATCTTTTATTCAAAGGTTTAATCCACAAAGATTCTGTTTCGTTACTAGGATCTAATTTGAGTTCTTCTGCATCAATGTCACTTCTGACATATAATGCTACCCCACCACCTCTTCGATATTGCCCGTCTCTCCTAAACTGTGTGTATCCTTTCATCTTGTATTTATCCCCATCATTTTCTGTAAGCCATGTTTCTGTCAGTACTACAACATCATAGTCACACGCCAACACTGTGGCTCCTAGGTCTAACATCTTGTTCCTTATACTCCAGGCAATGAGGTACGAACATTTCAGGACTTTCCTACTAGCAGTTTCCCTTTGTTTTCTTTTCTTAGTGGAACATCTCCCATTGTCAGAGCTCCCTGCCCCCCTGGTTCCTAGTTTAAAAGATTCTCAATTACTCTACACATATGCTCTCCCAATGCATTAGCCCCCCTTCTGTTTAGATGTAGACTGTCCGGTTTGTACAGGTCCCATCTATCCCAAAAGAAAGACCAATGCTCCAAAAATCTAAAACCCTCTTCCCTACACCAAGATTTCAACCACATTTTAAACTTTCTAATCTCCAACAGCTCTTGTAAAAATTGTAATATGACCCCAATGGTACAATTAATTGGGTCTAGACCACCATCTTGGCACCAGGTACTAAATGTCTGCCAGCGGTAGGAATACTGCGACCTCGTAGAGGGAGCTCTCGCCGACTGAATAGTGGCTACTACCGCGTCTGACAGACTCCAGGCAATCAAACGCTCCTACTCAGGGGCCAGGCTGAAGGCTGGAGGAAGCCCGGATTGGGGTGCCAAAGCGTGTCCTGCACCTGGCACAACAAGTCCGCTCTCACTGGGAGTTACCAAGGCTCTCCGTTGAGGAGGGCGATAAGGTCTGCAAACCAGAATCTGCAAGGCCACCGTGGGGCTATCAGCAGAATTGTCACTCATTCTCTCCTGACCTTCTCCAGGACCACCGGGAGAAAGGGGAACGATGGGAATGCGTAAAGGAGCCACACTTGGGCTAGCACATTGATCCCTAGGGTTTCTGAGCGGTCTTGGACAGAGAACCATAGTGGGAAGTGGGTGGACTTTGCCGAAGCTAGGAGATCCACCTCCGCTCTGCCAAACCGGCTCCACAGTTGTTGTATCAGACTGTTGCAGACTACTCCCCCAACCTCATTTGGAGACGTCTGTCATCATCACCACTTGGTGTCAGACTAGTCCCAGTGGCACACCGAGGGTCTAATTGTAAGGGCTCCACCATCAATGGAGCACCTTCCAACACACCAGAGTGACTGTGAGTGCTTAATTGTGGCAAGGATGCATCTGTAAAGACCCAAACCACCACTGCAGCATCGTCAATTGGAGGAGGCCGAGGAGGGTACACTCTGGCAAGGGGAAACCCCGACGCAAGCTCTCAGTCAGAAGAGGGAGAGACACGCATGTATGGAGGCAACTCTGGTGCCAGCGCATAATTAAAGACATGGACCCCCACTTGGAAAAAGTGCATGGGGCTAACGACAGGCAGAAGGGGAAAATGGCAAACTTGAATGCTCATCCCTCGTAGGGGAAGCATAGGAACTTCCTGTGTACCTGCGCAATAGGGATGGGAAAGTAAGGGACTTTCAGATCAACCGCAATGAACTAGTCGCTGAGCTTGATGGCCTGGGACATGGTGCGCAGGTTGAGCGTGCTGAAGTGCAACACCCTGAGGTGGCGGTTCAGGCGTCTCCAATCCAAGATAGGGCAGAAACCGCCATTTTCTTTGGGTACTAGGAAGTGTGGGGATTAGATTACCCTGTGCTGCCCCAGTGGGGACACTTCGCCAATTGCTCGCCTCTCCAGGAGAGCTGCGATTTCGACTCAAAGTGCCACACACTACAACGGGTCCCCTTCTCACTCACGGGCCTGAAACTACAGGGAGTAGCTAACTGTTATAGTTTGGAGTTGCTGGGAGGTGTATGGGTGGCCGTGGGGGATGCCTGCCTGCTGGTTCGAAGATCGGCAGGGGTGCATGACTGCTGCCTGGGTTGCTGCCTGGGAGCCGAGGTTGGGAGACATCGAGCTCCTGAAGGCTATCTGCGAGGCTGGTCCAAGGGTGTAACAGGGTAGACCCTGGCTAGCTGCAGGGACTGTTCCCTCTCCTGGGGAATGCATGTCAGCATCTCCTCCATGGAGGGGCCGAAAGTGAAGCCGGGCGATATGGGCGCAACAATGAGGTGCGTCCTAACATGCCACCACAATGGCTGCCAAGGACCGTCCAGTTGCCCTTGCACCGTGACGCATCACATTGACCAGCAGGTCGGTCACCACCACTATCTCTCTGATAGGGGGCGGGGCCTGTGATGCAGTGGCTGGGTCCGGGGCCTCAGCCAGCTGGGCCAGGTAGCCAGCAGGCTTTCAGTGTTACGCTGGCAAGCTGCTTGGGCTCCAGCCTCATAGGCCCTCTGGAGCAGGGTCTCCGTCACGTGACATTGTCATGTGACTCCGCGGACAGCGGGGTTAAGGAAACCAGCACGGTGATGGTGGAGTTCACTCAGGGGAAGTCCACCAGGCACGCTTTAGCCACACCCTGGGTTCTGGCATAGACCTCCACCATTGACGGACGGTCCCAGGTGGCTCTCAGGTTGTCCAGGAGGTCTAGCAGCAGCGGGAGGGCCCTTGTGGGCTGCTGCGGCCGGTGCTCCCTCTCGAACCTGGAGCATGGGGGGGTGTGGTCAGAGGGCCAGGGGCTCTGCAAGCAGTCCACGGCCCTCTGGATCACCGCCCAAAACTCCCGGTCCTGACTTACAGGAGCAGGGGGAGTGCCAGTTCCCCCTCCATGAGCTTTGCCTCTGACTTCAAGCCTGCGTGTGTGCTGAGTAATAGGCGGTCCTCCTCCCAGATTACCTGTCTGTTGCCCTTTTCCATAGACAGGGCAGAGAGGCTCCCCTCAGAGTCCAGTGGCACATGGGCCTGAGGTGGAGACTTGAGATGTAGGGGGTCAGGGCGTGGGCTGGTGTTTGCGCTGCCTGTGCAGACAGGAGGGTGTAGATGTGGTCCATCCTGCTATTCAGGGCAAGGATGGCCTCATCTCGCTCTCTGTCCGTGGAGACTCAGAAGAGGGGGAGGGGGTCCGTGGGTGTCGCTCCACAGATCTTCCCTGTTGCCAGGGTTTCTGCTGTGGAGGAAAAACCTAATTTTTAAACCTAACCTATATCAACCTAATTATTGTTTTTAAATCCTCTATTTGTGAACCGAAACTGAAACCGAAAGCACAGCCAGAGCTCCGGACAGACAGGATCAAAATTAGCTATAAATATAACTAATAAGACACACAATAGAGACAGAGATGTAGCGAAACGGTGGTGAACAACACTATTAGTGAAGCCAGCCAGCCGAAATACGCAGTTTTTAATGTCTAATGCAACACACAGACAGAAATGGCTAAAGAGGACAAACCTTTGCAGACATCACGTTTTATAGAACAGGAAGTGGGAAGGGATCTGTTCTGAGTGACGAGTGCAGGGGCCAATGGCAGCTTTGATAGAATGACGTTTTTGATCGGGTTCCTACGGAAGTGTGCAGAAACCCCTCCCTCTTGGGCAGTGCTTCCGACTTGAAAGATAACCAGGCAATCAGAAACAGGCAGGAGTGGAACATTTATATCTGACAGGTTGTCAAGAAAAGACTAAGTAAAATGGAAAATCTATTTGTTTTGTCAAGGTCTGTTTTAACATTCAAAGAATAGCAGGAATATGGATTTATTCAGAAGTCTAGGGAGAATTTCATCATGCAACGATCAATTAATAGTGAATGTATAGTTTCCACATACTATACTGTATGTACATGACATGATGCTACTGAATAGTATTACCTGCCAATTACATCTGCTTACTAACAACTATATTCTACACTCAGTTGAAACATTAGTCCCAGAAAGGGGTTTGTGATTCCAACCTAATCTCAAATCTGTATTTTAATGTTTTATTTGTATTTGTGTGCAGTACTGCTGTATCAGATTCAGGGTATAAAATACTGATCTCCAGAGAAAGCTGTTCCCTCAGCTAACTTGAATTACCATTTATAAACCTTTCACAAGGCCTATCTTGAAGCACTACCCTCCAGTGTGGATTTCAGGAAAATCAAATGTATATGTTGGACACATTTCAGAGCTACACTCTCTATATAATTGTAATGTTGGACCCCTCACTCTGCAATATTCAGCTCCAGGAAACTCCAAGGGTGTGACTAACTTGACACTGGTGTACAAGATATTCTTTGATGAATTATCAGGTTGACAAAGGTGGGCAATACCAACCACCTACATTTGGGTCTAGGTCAAAGAGAGCTGGTGGCAACGATCATGAGTTCTACCTCACTCCCTCCAGATTTAGCACTATAAATAGATGATCTGTCTTTTCCCCCTGAACATATACTTTGGAACCATATATCCTCTAGAGTTTTTCATCCTATTTACAGCCTCAGGCATCTTAGACCAACTGCTCTTTGTTCTCCTGTCACTTCTGCTCTCTATTGTATTGTTGCTATGTCATCTCTTATCTGGTTATAGTATTGGTTTCACGATTACAGTCAATGGTAATTTAATAATGATCGATGGGCTCACCTACACATTTGAGTTTGAGACCCCTGTTGTCATATCTACTGCAGTGTTTTTCAGTAATCACACTTCTACATCTTCAATTTGTTTCAGAGTATTTTTCCCCCCCTTAAATAAGTACTTGTTATATAATTTAATCTGATTATTTATTTGCCATGATTTCAGTGATGTTTCAGAAAGGTTATGATTATTGATGAATGTTAAACAAATACGTTGCAATCCCAGAATTAAGCAAGCATGTTTGTTGATACAAATTAAGTTTGTCTTATTGTTGTCTCAACAGATATAATTTATATTGCCTTCAACTATGGAAAACCTTAATGGGATTAATGATGAACATCCATTAGGGATTGCACACCTTTAGATCTCACTAGGCACTTGCTCATGTGCTAATATCATGTCTCAGAGGCTAAGGAAAACCTTTAGGTGGTTCCTTAAGATGATCAGGGTTCCATAGCAACAGCTTCTCACCTCAGCATAGCAGAGACAGGGTACCATTTAGTCAACCTTGGGATATTTCTAGATCTCTAGATTACATTTGTATTAACACATAGTTTTTTTTTCAGCTGCGTTGACAAATTGGAGTCAAGAGTGGGAGAGGTTGGACCCTAATCCTACAGCATGTATAAATTTGGGGCTCAAACGCTACTTTCTCAATATTTGTTGCTTCAAATCCCTCCATCCTCCCCAAACAATGCCTTTGCAAGCCATTACCCTGGCTATTCCACACTGTGAGAGGGGTTTCTGGTGTCTTGTACACACAGTCTCAGCCAAGTGAGTTTAAGCCAAATCTAAATACATTACACTTCATCCATCAAGGTTCGGCCAATTCCTTTGCATAAAGGGTTAGGGCATATTACATTATTTATAATTGCTCCCTCCCCAATCAGATCATACTTCTACCATTTAATCCCACCGGTCACAATTGTGACAAAAAACTGTCAAACACTTAATTGCAGAACTTTACACTTTTATGTAAATTATGACACATCATTGTCATCACACAATTTTTCCAATGCTTTTTTAGGCCTAGGTAGCCACAGCTTCTTAAAAGTCTGTCTGAGACAAATATAATAAGGACAGTAATACCATAATAATTTCAATAATCTAGGGCTACATCCATGTTGGAGCAACCATCTTGAGTCATATTATAATAATTATTTATTTTGAACATAATTGAGAGGTTTTAAAGTCATCAAATCACAGAAGAAACTGAAGAAACTATTTACATTGTTTAATCTATTGTATACCAAATCATATATCAGATTGAAAATACAAATGCTTTGATATAGTCTAAAATACATTATAAGTGCTGTTCCTTGTTAGTAGCAGTTTTATATCTCCTTTCTATTAACAGTCACAGGGTAGCTGTTCAATTGACTGTCACTATGCAAAAAAAAAAGCTTTTAAATCAGAGCAGATAATTAATTTGACAAAATGTAACCTTGTACATGAAAATATAAGGCTACAGAACTTTTCCTTAAAATGTGATTATCTCTAAGAGGACACTCCAGTTTCCCAGAATAATGTATTCTTTTGCAGCTTCATGTTAACATTTTTGTCACTGGTCACAGATCTCAAAGTGGGAATTCAGGGCAGAGGAATCAAGTATATCTAGTTGTTTACTTTTTATGTAATAATTTAAACAAAATAATATGCAACATTACTGCAGACATCACAGAACTAGCATGGTCATTTGATCAAATCTAATATCAACAAATATTATAGTTACATAATATCTGTGTGATCTACATCAAACATAGGGCCCTTTCTCTGCTGTTGTTTTGTTTTGTTTTCTGCATGCACTTAGCAGCTATAAGGTGAACTGATGATCTAGGCAATCTAAGCTTTGCAAATATCAAAGTGGCAGATGTTTGATATTGTTGATGGAAAGATCTGAGAACTCACATTATACATCTGCTCTGTTAAAGTCATTAAGGCATCAAGCTCTGGTGCTTTCAGCAGAGCAAGTCACACATTTTATTTTCTCATAATTTCCTTTAAATTAAAAACTTTCATATATGAATTTCTCCAAACAAGGTTTTATTTAACTTGTTCAGGATTACAAAAAGATACAATGTCTCAAATATGTGTGAGTTTGTTTAAGTGAAAATCACTTAAGGCTAGACCAAATCAAAACTATGACCTCCCCACAAATCACAAAGTACAAATCTGTACCCTATTGTGGTTTACGTCATTGTTAGAAGTCACTTTATACTATGCATAATTAAAACATGATATAGTACAACTTCTAAATTGGTGTAGCCCTTAGATTCAATTTAAATTAGCATCACATACCTCAAAACAAAACCAGCAACAAAAATGAAAATAGAAAACACATGTAATGTTAATGAACCACAAACAAAAATGAAATGACACTTGTTTTTGTGTTTCATTACGAAAATGTGACTCTCTACATTTTCATTAACACTTTAATTATCTGCAGGTAAACATTAATGTTACACTATAAAATATCAAGCAGTAAAATAAAATATCTATGGAAATCTCATGAGATTTCCCTTCCAACTCGCATTGATTTCTCCCAAAGGAACATAGAAAATACACTTGAAAATGGCGTGGTAAGGTTCATTTTTTTTCTGCACTACAAGGAGTAGTTATTTTAGGTTATATTGATGCCACATTTTGTTATCATTTATTTGACAGGGTGTCCCAAGAAACAAGAGGTTTGATAATACAGTGGATATTTTGCGTTTAGAATTTGCTTATTTTAAATGAACAGTGAAACCCATACCATGTGTCAGGGGTAACGGGGAAAATGACTTCCATTTTGCCTCTAATTCATTACAAGTTCATATAACAGACCCCGAGAGGTATTGCTCTTTCAGTCAGGCCCATGGGAAGCCATTGAATGATAAGGGATGATGAATGGACCGCTGTCATGCACTGCTCTGTAGTTTTAAGCTGATGTTGAATCAGCCTGGTTATTTCACTCACTGTGGTGTAGCACTCCGCATTTGACAGTATGCAAAAATAAAAACAATATAAATAAAAGAAAATGATAAATGCTGCCTACTTAATGAATACAATTATATCCTATTATCTCAGGTTGTTGTAATAAACATAAAAACCTACCAGATCTGAAACTTTTTAAATCCCTAACATGAAACGTCATTCTGTGATTAATTTTAGTTTAATACATATTAAACTCATATAAATAGAATGGAGTAGAAGTCGAAGTTTGCACACCCAATGTCACTGACAAATAAGTATAATTGTATTATTTTTATTTATTGGAGTAAATTGAGGAATAATGTAATTTGAAATGAAGCATGTGAATGCTATTTGCATTATTTCTGCCCTAGCGGTTAAAAACAATATTATGCAGTCATTTCCAGGTACAGTAGGGCTACTCAACTCCCTGCCCTTCAAAAGCATGTCCTTGCAGGACTTAACGTGAATCAGATATTTAATTATTTAGTTTATTATTTTACTCTAATAAAATGATTAAGGAGATGATTGCAGCAAAATCCTACACTGAGATAGATTGAGAGCGCTGGTTGTCGACGGATACTGCTGTATAGATTTTTAGAAACCTCTTTTGATACGTATTTATTGCTATTTATGACAGCATAGAATATTTGGTGCAGAAATAGGTCACACAATTTCAAAAACTGTTTTTATATGTGCATAGGAATGCTTGTATTAAACCATGCAGTCTGAACTCGATTCGATATTCATTGAGAATAATTATAAATTAGGGGCCAGAGGGAATGTGGTAAGTATTACAGCTACATTGAATTTCTATGTATATGTAAAACATTAATTAATTGATGAATTGATGAATTATGGCTTATTTGTCACTTCTTAGTTTGTTTACATAAACCAATATGCTTCTGTGCCTATACATTGTGCAAGCATGTTTTATAGTTATACATCCATGCATCCTATTAAACTAGTATACCCTATATCATGTTCTATTAGCATGACAATTAGCCCTATATCATGTTCTATTAGCCGACAATTACCTACTTAGGTAGTTAAGTATTCAAGTTGAATGAAAGCCTGAAGACACTAAAGACCTACAGGATCAGGGCTGGGGACTCGGGTCTTATGGGACTGTGTGGTTAAGTAAAATCACTCTGAGGAAGGATATAATATGATGGTAAAGTGTACACTTACAACAAAGGGTATTCTATAAGGGAGACTGAAAGCAAAGTTATAATTAATTCATACAGTAAAGGTACAGTAAAACTGCTGAGTTCACAATTAGGTATTGCACATAATATAATAAATTACTGTGACAGAACAAAATGCTTAGGATTTAATTAAGAAACTAGATATACAAGTTGCTTGAATTAAAGCATAATATATATATATATATATATATATACACACACACACACAGTGCCTATAGAAAGTAAAAACCCCTCAAACCTTTTCACATTTTGTTGTGTCAGTGCTTCAGAGTTTCATGAATTTAAATGAGGATTTTTTCCACTTATCTACACACCATACTCTACACTGTTAAGGATACATTTTATTGTGAAAAATAAATTACATATTAAAAATACAAAACAGAAATATAATAATTGGATACGTCTGCTATCCCTTTAGTTAATAATTGGTGTAAGCACCTGCTGTGAGTCTGTTGGGATAGGTCTCTACCAACTTTGCACACCTATATTTATCATGAAACCCTGAAAGAGTATACATGCTGACTTTTGACATCAGCAGTTATTTGGCAAGTTTTACATTTTTAAGTTTTCAAAGCCGTTTTTATGATTAAAACGAGTGTTATAACAACATGTAAAGATGCATAAAACCATAACTTTTGGAACCATGTGTGGTTTCCTTTAAATGGATAATGCTATTAATTATTATTATTATTTTTAAATTTAGAAAATAATTGTTTCAATATGTAGTTCATGATTACTATAAACACATGCAAAAGAAAGCAAAATACAGGATTATAAATTTGTCATACAACAGATTATCTAGTTTGAGTAAAATACTTTTATAGACAATAAACACATACAGTATAAAGAAAAAAAACATAGGATCAAAAACAGCCCCTTTCAGTATTTCATTTTTCCAGACCCATGTGTAAGATTTTGTGAGAGTTTAACATAGTAGATGTTCTATCCAAGTCATATTTTGCAATTTCAATGCCTCCACTCAATTTTTAAGCTTATTTATGTTTTCCTGCATATATGAAAAACTAAATAAAATTAAACTAAACAGTTTACTAAATTCCCACCTTAACGAGGAATTTGCAAAGGTCATGACCGCTGTATAATCTTTACTATTGCACTGCCACTCATAAACCATAATGACAATTATACCCATAGGTATCTCAACAACCAATATGGAGCGGTACAAATACATTCCAGACATCAATTATTTATCTTGCAAGGAATTCTTATCAGGTTTAGCAGGTGGTGTCTTCATAAGCATTAGTGAGTCACTCTTGCACTCGGCTTCCAGCCAGAGAGGTGATGTAGATGGGTTTTTATCAGAGTATGCATGAGATGAATCTGAGGAATCCTTGAAAAACAGCAGATGGTAGAGCAGGCAGTGTGTCAGTTTATAATTACTACCTGGTAGGCCTAAGGCAGCACCCATGTGTCTAAAGCAGGGGATGAATTGAGCCTTAAATCCTGTGGTTTTGTTGCTGTTTTGAAAATTAATTTTGGTCTACTTTAAAATGGCATTGATAAAGATTACAGTTAGGAGAGCAAATATGTGCTAGGAGTGATGAAACAGGGTAACACTAAAAATTACCAAATTAATTAGTACGTTCCTGCCATTCTGGAACAAAATTAGTTTTGTGAGTTTTGTAATTTAGGGCCAGATTAAATTAACAATGTTTGCTCTGTACATCACTCGCAGAAGCATGAGCAGCATTTCTGCAGATGGATATGGCACTGCTAAACATTTGTGGTATCAAATCTAGGGCCCGATAAATAGAAAATGTTCGCATGCACCAAGACAAAAAGTTGCGAAAGAGTAGCAGCTCTGAATATCGCAGCACCACTTCTGGCTGTATTAATGTAAACCATCAGGAGCTGCAAACTAGGAGGAGACACACCGAAATGGGCAGGCAGTGAGAAAGAGACGGCAAATCAATCATATTGGGTGTTATTCAACAGAACAAATAACTAAAATAATGTACATATTTACAATTAACATGTGAATGCATTATGGTCTAACTTGATGTGGAGGCAGGGGGTTGATAACATTAAATGTCATGTTTGTGCCCCACCAAGCCCAGGTGAAAAATCGGACTCCCAACCCCGTTGGAAATTTTCACTTGCACCAATAACCAGAGATCATACAAATCAAGCTACGTTGTGGTTGCTATACTGTTAATAGCAATTACATATACAATCATAATAGATTTAAATTTCCTTGCCCCCCCTGGAATAAAGTCAAGTTACACCACCACTACACCTGTGATTGTAACAACATGCACCAGGTCTCAGTTAAACATTTATCCTAACTGCTGTGCTCATATTAAATAAATAAGAAATATGGGGCTAGATATTCAAACTTCACACAATTTCCACACAAAATGAGTGCCAAAAAATGCGACTTGGCCAAAAAAGGAGATATATTTGTAGCGTAAGTTACACTTATACATTTCAGTTAAAGAAGTGAATTTAAGTATCACCTTATCAAGAATCCTAGAATCTTGTAAAACTCAATTTCTGCAATAATTGGATGCAGACACCAATTCCAAAGATATAAATTCTCAAATTTATTAAAAACAAAGATAAAATGTAGCACTACACTAGTTATACAAAAAGGGAAAAACTAATTAAAATTCACTCAAAATCAACAAATCAAAAACAAATCACTTCCGTGACCAAATCAAAGACCATGGAATCGCATATGATGACACACAAAACATTACACAAAATTACAAACACATTGACTACAATACCAGTTAGTAAGACGAAGGTGAGTCTCTCATTAGTATTGTTAGTTGGACATTAGACTAATGCAGATTAGTATTTAAGTCAAATAACTTCTCGTTACATATATCAGTCTCATTTACGTTTGGGTGCCGAGAAAGATTATATAATTTCTTCTCCCTAATTGATTACTGTTCAATGATTAAGGATAGGCAGGGCCACCTATAATCTAGTGTCTATTAACATGTGTCAATTTCAGACTAAACAGTTAAACAGGACTGAGAAGATATTTCTCGGCATTGACAGATTTTATTACTATAATTCGGTTTCAACCCCCAGTGTCCTATTGGAGGGGGCTGGATTTATGACTGATGTCAATCCATGTCATCTTTTGGAAATGCCGGTTGGCCCGGGTTCGTAGCTCTGTTTTGGGATTTCGGCTCTCGCCCGCTTCAAAGGGTTTTTATTACCTCCAGGCCCTATTCCCCAGACATTTCACAGCAGCGATTCCAAGGCATTTTGCCCATTCTCGGTGCCATCCTCCCAAGAGCGCCACTTTGATAACTTTGGGGGAGAGGTCTTCTTAGATCAGAGCTTCAGCTCCAAATGCTCTTATCAAAATACACCCCCATTTAACGCTACATATTCAAACTTGGTTCAGATTTTTGCATGACATTGGAATATAGCATTGTTCTCCTGTGTAGCACAAGCCTGTTTGCACCTCACAATTTCAGCTGCACCACTCCACACTGTGCTATTATCCCCACTGTTTCAACATAGTTTTGCGTAGTTATTGGATGAATGTGATGCATTAATATCGCACAAAAACTGGTTATTCACTCTAAGGCTTTCAACACAATTCAAATTCATTTGCGCTATGCGCTTGTGTATTGTCAGCACAGAAAACATTTGCATCTCATGTTTTCAATTACTGAGTCATTACCATATGTTAATAAGCCATGACATTAAAGGAACAGGACTCTACATATTGAATTGATGATCATTAGCACCTGTTTGGTATAATTGTTTAATCAAACACCTGACTATATGCCTACAAAACCCCTGACTTTGTGCAAGTGTACCTAGAAGAATTGATGATGTTTTGAAGGCAAAGGGTGGTCACACCAAATATGGATTTGATGTAGATTTTTCTTCTGTTCAGTCACTTTACATTTAGTTAATTGATAAATAAATCTATTAACATGTCTATTTTTGATAGCATTCTTACTTTACAGCATTTATTCACACCTGCTTAAATCTTTTGCACAGTACTGTATGTATTTAATTATAGCTTCTTGGTTCATTTTTTTTCTCAGACTCACTATTTGTCCCACTTATTAAATATCCTCATTATTTCCAAAGGTTTGCAGGGCTTTATAACCCCTAACAGGAGTTAAGAGACTATAGGGCTGCACAACCAATTAGTGAACTGCACAATTATGCCTTGATTTACGGAGCTGCTTTTTAATTAGAAGAATAATTTTCAAAGTTTTCAAAAATCTAACCTGCACATGATTTCAGAAGTGCTGAGATAATCATCCTGATATTTTATTAATTACCAAGAAAATACCAAAACTGAAATACAATAATACTAGTGATATATCTATATGTGTATATATGAATGGGAGTTATGTATTTCTTTATTAGGAAAAACTTAAATTTGTACTTTGAAAACCAGAGCCCTGGTAGAACCTGCTTGATTTAACCTCAGTTTTTACAGTCAATGTCAAATATTTATTTTAATGGTAGATATTTGTCAGGATGTCATAGAGACATGAAATACCAAATGTAAAGGGATGTTGTGTTTTTAAATGCAAAACAATAGCATTACCATGGTATTCGTACAATGGTTAAAAGTTAATGTTTTGAAACAGATTACATAATCTGATGAATGATAGGTTGCGAATGTAACCCCGGTTATCAGAAAAAGGAAGCACTGCCCAAGGAGGAGGGGTTTCTGAGATCGAAAACGTCGCTCTATCAAAGCTGCCATTGGCCCCTGCGCACCTCACTCAAAACAGGTCCCTTCCCACTTCCTGTTTTATAAAACGTGACGTCTGCGTGGGTTTGTCATCTTTTGCCACCCTTGGGCAGTGCTTCCTTTGTCAGATAACCGGGGTTGCGTTCACAAAGGAAGCATATCATGCACCACCATGTAACACAGGATCAGTTGTCACCTATTAGCACAGCTAATGCAGGACAACAGCAGGCTCTACCATGACAATCAAACCATAAACATTGCGGAGCATTGGCCACTTGCTCCACTAGCCCAGATAGGAGTGAGACCACACCAGCTCTACAATATGTAGCCAGAAATCTTGCTGATTGATAGGGGATCAAATACTTATTTCCCTCATTAACATGCAAATCAATTTATAACTTTTTTGAAATGCATTTTTCTGGATTTTGTTGTTATTCTGTCTCTCACTGTTAAAATACACCTACCATTAAAATTATAGACTGATCATTTCTTTGTCAGTGGGCAAATGTACAAAATCAGCAGGGGATCAAATACTTTTTTCCCTCACTGTATACACACAGGGCGCAGGAACCAACTCATGCACCACACATGGAACACAGGAGCAGTTGACGCCTGCTGATTAGGCCAGCTAATGCAGGGCACTATTGTGTTAACAAATGAACTATGTACACAGCAGAGTATAAGAGCCATGTACAAGTACAAGTGCTTACCATGCATCTAACACACTGTTCATGCACTTTGGAAAAAGTGTGTGGGCATTGCGACAGGCTGAAGGAGAGAATAGCAAACTTGAATGCTCGGCCCTCATAGGCAAAGCAGAGGAACTTCCTGTGTACCTGCGCAATAGGGATGTGAAAGTAAGTGATTGATGGCAGTTGCAGGAGCGGGCTGTAGTGCAGGCTCAAGCCGGCAGAGGAGCACCTCTCGTGGGTTTTATTGCTGCTGCTAGCACTCCTGCTGTGGAGGAAAAAAACAACACAGCAAGCAATCGGATAATATATGGCACTATATTAACATGATTATTATTTTGAAATGCTCTATTTGTGAACCAAAACTGAAACCGAAAGTGCAGCTAGAGCTCCAGTTATCTGACAGACAGAATCTAAATTAGCTATAAATATAACTAATAAGATACACAATAGAGACAGAGATGTAGCAAAACGGTGGTGAACAACACTATTAGTGAAGCCAGCCAGCCGAAATATGCAGTTTTTAATGTCTAATGCAACACACAGTCACAGAAAGCTCACGTTCTCGGGTCCAGCGAAATGGCAAAAGAGGAGGAACCTGCGCCAATGTCATGTTTTATAGAACAGGAAGTGGGAAGGGACCTGTTCTGAGTGTCGTGTGCAGGGGCCAATGGCAGCTTTGGTGATGTTTTCGATCAGGTTCCTATGGAAGCGCACAGAAAATGTATTTAATTTCAAAGCGACGTACCAAACGTACAGAAAGAGAATAGTTCCTAAATGCTGCTCCTAAGATATCTGTAAATGAAATGAGCTCCAAGAACCTTTTGAGATTTTTCTTTTTGAAACAACACGCAGACTATGAATAATACTTAATTGTGGAGTGTGTTTAGAGTCAGATAAAGAGGGATGGTGAATGACAATTTGAGTGTACAGAAAATGATGTGCTGGGACTGCTGATATAATGGTTATTCAGGGTCATTCCGAGATATTCATTTTCTTTCACCAGCAACTCTGGCTGAGTTTTCATATCTCTCAGTGAGATGGAATACACCATTGTTCCCAAGAGATTAAAGAATATGAAATGTCAATTTACAATAAAGTGTATAAGCAATAGTGCAAGTAAGGTAAATGGCACAACATAGCTTGCAAAAAAGAGAGAGAAGTTGCTTCTAGTCATTGAAATGGCAGATTTTTTTTGTAACATAAGATGCAGCATTTTGGGGGAGGGAAGAAAAAAGGAAGGCACTTAAATATTCAGTGACCCACTAGCTAACGTAATCTATTCTCTGCTTCTATTCTTTCACTGCACTATTCCCTTGGTAATGCAACATCCTTGATGGAAACAGTTACATTCCAATGCATATTCAGCCTGAGGTGGATGGGACCAAATATCATTACACTGTAAAATATCCGGAAAACCATTGCACTGGGGTTAATGAAGCTTCTATCTCATCGCAACAGAGAGTGCTTTATAGCCAAAATTAATTACTTGTGACAAATACAACACCGGTCAGATGGGCTGATATTTCTGCAGTGCAGCCTAGAAACAAAAACATTTTCATTGGAAATTATATTGACCATAAATTCCTAATCAATGTGTCCATCTACTGGGCAGTTTATACTCAATAAAAATGTAGGCAGAGTTTGCCTTACTGAGCCTTAATGCTTTAATCAGTTGTTAATAAAATATGATAACAAGTCAGACATGTTTTCCATTTACTAAGGCATAGACTTATGGATGGTTCATGGATGATGTACATTTTATTTATTAAAGTCCCCTGCGTCAAGTAAGTCAGAACCATTTCCCACATTCAGTGGATGTGTTGGTTAATCTGAATGGCTTAGGGCTTTGGCAATGCAGTTCAATTGTCTGCATGATAATTAAATAAGTATCTATCCCTTGTGTAAGTGTTTAACATGGTAAAAATGTTAAATTCTAGCGGATCAAGTTGACAATATATAGAACAAACAGTGTAACATGAATTTCAAGGGACATTAAGATTAAAACATATAAAAATGCTTTAGATTAACATGGTCTTTAAATGTTACGAGTCCAAATCAGGTATTTTGTTTATGTCAAAGCCTCTCCAACACGGTAATATGAATATTACAAAATACAGAACTTTGAACTGAACTGAAGTCAGATGTCTTGGTGAAAATGAATTGAAAACTCTGTATTCCTCAAGCTATGATGTCCCTACAGAAACAAATTATGTTGACATTGCAGTCCAGATGCAAAAATGTTCCCCCAGTGCTTTTTCAATTATAAAAATAATTAAAAAAAGAAAAGTTAAGCATTCATCTTTTCTGAATTCCATTAAACAATGTGTTTCAATTACATAATTGTGTGCATGTGACTGATATGAAAGTTTTCAGATAAAATTATATTAATTAATTTGTAAGATGGTGATCACATTAAACATAGGGAATATAGATACAGTGAGGGAAAAAAGTATTTGATCCCCTGCTGATTTTGTACGTTTGCCCACTGACAAAGAAATGATCAGTCTATAATTTTAATGGTAGGTGTATTTTAACAGTGAGAGACAGAATAACAACAAAAAAATCCAGAAAAATGCATTTCAAAAAAGTTATAAATTGATTTGCATGTTAATGAGGGAAATAAGTATTTGACCCCTTCGACTTAGTACTTGGTGGCAAAACCCTTGTTGGCAATCACAGAGGTCAGACGTTTCTTGTAGTTGGTCACCAGGTTTGCACACATCTCAGGAGGGATTTTGTCCCACTCCTCTTTGCAGATCCTCTCCAAGTCATTAAGGTTTCGAGGCTGACGTTTGGTAACTCGAACCTTCAGCTCCCTCCACACATTTTCTATGGGTGTCTGGAGACTGGCTATGCCACTCCAGGACCTTCATTTGCTTCTTCTTGAGCCACTCCTTTGTTGCCTTGGCTGTGTGTTTTGGGTCATTGTCATGCTGGAATACCCATCCACGACCCATTTTCAATGCCCTGGTTGAGGGAAGGAGGTTCTCACCCAAGATTTGACGGTACATGGCCCCGTTCATCGTCCCTTTGATGCGGTGCAGTTGTCCTGTCCCCTTAGCAGAAAAACACCCCCAAAGCATAATGTTTCCACCTCCATGCTTGAGTTGATGCCAAAGAGCTCGATTTTGGTCTCATCTGACCACAACACTTTCACCCAGTTCTCCTCTGAATCATTCAGATGTTCATTGGCAAACTTCAGACGGGCCTGTATATGTGCTTTCTTGAGCAGGGGGACCTTGTGGGTGCTGCAGGATTTCAGTCCTTCACGGCGTAGTGTGTTACCAATTGTTTTCTTGGTGACTATGGTCCCAGCTGCCTTGAGATCATTAACAAGATCCTCCCGTGTAGTTCTGGGCTGATTCCTCACCGTTCTCATGATCATTGAAACTCCACGAGGTGAGATCTTGCATGGAGCCCCAGACCGAGGGAGACTGACAGTTATTTTGTGTTTCTTCCATTTGGGAATAATCGCACCAACTGTTGTCACCTTCTCACCAAGCTGATTGGCGATGGTCTTGTAGCTCATTCAAGCCTTGTGTAGGTCTACAATCTTGTCCCTGACATCCTTGGACAGCTCTTTGGTCTTGGCCATGGTGGAGAGTTTGGAATCTGATTGATTGATTGCCTCTGTGGACAGGTGTCTTTTATACAGGTAACGAGCTCAGATTAGGAGCACTCCCTTTAAGAGAGTGCTCCTAATCTCAGCTCGTTACCTGTATAAAAGACACCTGGGAGCCAGAAATCTTGCTGATTGATAGGGGATCAAATACTTATTTTCCTCATTAACATGCAAATCAATTTATAACTTTTTTGAAATGCGTTTTTCCGGATTTTTTTGTAGTTATTCTGTCTCTCACTGTTAAAATACACCTACCATTAAAATTATAGACTGATCATTTATTTGTCAATGGGCAAACGTACAAAATCAGCAGGGGATCAAATACTTTTTTCCCTCACTGTATGTATCCATTTACCCTGGCAGTCAAAAAGGAGACAATTGCAAATAGCTTCCTTCTGCTATTTATGTAATAATGCTCATATATAATGCTTTCCCTAGGTATACCACACTATTGTACATCATTGGTGTATGGGGATGTGTTACTAATTGTCAATAGTTATTAAAAATATTAATTTTGCAGCGTGTGAGCAGGAGCAATAATATGTTGGGGTTGTCCGTGACAACCTGATTCCTGCTGAGTAAACAACAATTATAACACAAATATATGACTCAAATTTACAACCTGAAATAAAATCTTACTGCCGCACAGAAACTGAGTGTAACATATTAAAAGTACAATGTGAATGAAACATTAAATAACACAGTTACTAGGATACAAGCTAGCATTATTTATTATACTTGCTGGGTGCTCTGGTTCCTGCAGCTCTGATGATTGTGTTGATTCAATTTCATACAAAGTCTGACTCAAAATCTGAAACTGAAAATTATAAAGAGCATGCCCCAGAACTCTACTTCTGTACACTGAGGTGTGTACAGGTTTTACACCATGATGTTTTTATAATGAAAAGTAAATAGTCATAAACAGAAATGAACCCTTAAACTATGAGTATCTAATCATCCTCAAAAGAGTAAGACTTTATATCCAAACAGTACACAAATTATCTGTGAAGAGGTATATTTAACAACTGATAAAGGCACAGCTGCCCTTCCAACTCTCCAGATCTCCTGTGCACCCCTTTTGTGAACATAGATACTTTGTTTTCATTACCAGTATCTAAGGTAATGATAATATGTTGTTTTTGAAAGGATAACCAAAATTTGAAAATTATAGGTTTGTGTTTAGAGCTCCAAATAATGTCACAGCTGTGTCAAATATATCTATATTTTGCTATATCAAAGTCATATAAGTTCCATCTATTTATTTATTTTTTTGGTTTGTTTTTCATAAAGCAGGGTTTACTTCCGTACTAAATAGTTGCTCATATCATTATATTTGTATTGTATGTGTTTATTTGTTTTTCCAATTCTAATTGCACTTATTCATAATGCTGCCACCTACTGTGTTTTTGAGGAAACGGTTGTTGCATGGCAGAAGATAGACCATGTAATAAACATGTATGTTTTTCTCTCCATAGCTGAAATACTTGAAAAAAGATGAGATCGGGAATTATGTTATTGTTTTTTTTTCTCAATCGGTAGTGTTATTCAGTTTCTAAATAAGAATACTATCGCTGAAATCTGAATATATACTGGTTTGTATGTTTTTTCTTTAATTAAAACCATCCCTTTTCACTACCGTTTAAGTATATTGATCCCAACAGCAATTAAATATGAACAATAATATATAAGCACATACATGTCTTTGAGTGTTTTTCAGTTGTAGAGAGGAGGGCTGTTTCCTAATGTTAATTTCAAGATGCTGATTATTCATTTATTTAAAAAAATATCACCTATGTCACTGAGCAACACAATAGTATAATTGGCGAACACTAATTAACTTGCAGTATCTTCATGCTTAATATTTGTATTCAACCATGGCTGTGAAAATGTATGACTTGAAATAATCAGAGGGAGTTGAGGGCTACAGTGATGGCACTCTTTCCATTTGTGCGCAGTCATTTAGCCATTAAATGCAGATTACACTACAAATTGGTGTGGTGTGAGGTATTTATCAATGAGCCATGTAACCCTATCAAGGGTTGTGCACACAAATGTTGCTGTAGTTGTTTTAATGATTTTCCAAAATGTAAATTACCCCTGGATGGCTTTCTTTCCTCATTTGGTTTAATTTTCTTTGTAATGCATGTCAATCTTTCAAGTTCACTATAAGTCTGTATTTGTTTCAACTCGCAATTCTCTTATTTGTATAAATGTTGATCATATATCATGTTATTTAAGCTGAAGCTGATTTCAGTCTTCAAAAGTGTGACATTCTCGTGAGTAAGTATTTCAATGACAACAAATTACTTTTGTAACCACTTGTTTAGACACACAAAACACAGTATTTTCTAAAAACTCAGGGTGCATTTTTAAGCTCAATATTGTAATATTAATAAATAATGAATTTATAATTGTAGATTAATCCTAAGAACAATTAGACATTCATTAATAATGCAAACATACTTCCTTGTAAAAGATAAGTTAAAAATAAGTCCAACAAATTAGGTAAAATCGAGGGACACAGGTACAATACTTGACTCATGCAAGGTACTAGGGAACTTGGACAAGAATATAAATGTTAAAAACATCTTGATAATGCTGCAAAGGTTGGCTGGGGTGGGGTGGAGAAATAGAACACAAAATGTCTTTTTGTTCATATTTTTAAATCAGCTGTTCAGGAATGTTTGGATCAACTTGTCTCCAGGTCTATATAGCTGTGGGTTAAGGTAATAAAATTCAGCAATTATATTTGAAAGACGGGAGCACCTAAAAGATTGCATCTCACAGTGAATGACAGTTGCTATTGTGTTTGCACTGCATTTGTTACTCATAATCGCAGAAAGCTCAGAACAATTGCTTTTTGCAGGTTGGAGGTCGTTCAATCTCAGATATAGCTAGGGCTCAGGTTGATAAGCTTAGACACCACAAACTTTGTATTGCAGAAAACCTAGTCTGTTTTTAATACTTTTTGCTTATTTTATTTTGTGATAATAATAATACTAATAATAATTTTAAAAATATGTAATTGTTATTAAAACGTTATATTATATATATATGGTATTAAGCTAATGGTGTTTTCACATTTTGATTAATGTGTGTAAAAACATATTGAATGTACATCTGCATTATTTTAGCTGAATAAAAATAAAACAGATATAGATTAACTAAGTAGCATAGAATGAGGAGTATAAAGTATTTATGTTACAATATCTGTTTAAAAAAATACTATGACTCAGAACCTTTTTAAAAAATGCCTTAGGAATATATACTGAATTCATATTTTGCACAGGTGTTCAATACAGAAAGACCGAATACCATGCCTCGGGTTAGACAAGGATTCAACACAGGACTGAATAATTGAACATAACATGAAAAGATCTGTAATGATTCCATAAGTTTAACATGACTGATTGGTCTGTACCTGTTTAGGTTCTGTCCCCCTTTTTTAAGGAGGGGTATTTCATCAACACAAAATCTGTAGTAAGAGCATGTTAACCCTTAGAGCTGCCCCAGTCAACTGTAAGTGCCATTATTGTGAAGTGGAAACATCTAGGAGCAACAACAGCTCAGCCACGAAGTCGTAGGCAAAAAAAGCTAACAGAATGTGTGTAGAATGTAAAAATCGACTGTCCTCAACTACAACAATCACTACTGAGTTTCAAACTGCCTCTGAAAGCAACGTCGGGACCTTCATGAAATGGGTTTCTATTGCTGAGCAGCCGCACTCAAGCCCACGATCACCATGCACAATGCCAGGCATCGGCTGGTGTGGTGCAGTGGACCAGCGGAAACATATTCTCTGGAGTGATGAATCACGCTGCACCATCTGGCAGTCCGACAGACTAATTTGGTTTTGGCGCTACCTGCCTGAATGCTTAGTGCCAACTGTAAAGTTTGGTGGAGGGCTAGGTGCCTTCGTTCCACTGATGGGAAATCTTAACAATACAGCATACAATGACATTCTAGACGATTTTGTGCTTCCAACTTTGTGGCCACAGTATGGGGAGGCCCTTTCCTGTTTCAGCATGACAATGTTCCCGTGCACAAAGCGAGGTCCATACAGATTTTTTTAGATTGGTGTGGTTGAACTTGACTGGCCTGCACAGAGCCCTGACCTCAAGCCCTTCGAACACCTTTGGAATGAATTAGAATGCCGACTGTGAGCCAGGCCTAATCGCCCAACATCAGTGCCCAACCTCACAGATTCTCTTGTGGTTGAATGGAAGCAAATCCCTGCAGCAATGTTCCAACACCTTCCCAGAAGATTGAAGGCTGTTATAGCAGCAATAGAGGGACCAACTCAATATTAATATTAAGTGTATACAGTGTATTGGCATTTTCTTTTTGGTCATATACATTTTTTCCATAATTCTGTCTTACATTCTTTACATCTTTGTTATAATGTTTTGTCCTTCTATATTTTCAGTTGATTTTCAGTTTTTTGTATGACAGTTTCCTAAACTTTGAGTTACTTATTTGTTTTGATTATTGGTTTAACAGTACATTTGTGAAATATATTACTATAAAATATGTTTTTCATGCAATAAACATCCCTTAAGCTTTTTCTCATTCCTTTGTCGTCTACTTTTAGAAAATGTAAACCATATCTGCAGACCATACCCATATATTTTAAAATCTCAAAACGCCACAGCATTCAATGTTGCAGTCACAATGTGAATGTCTCATCTTTGACCTCCTTAGTCTGTCATGGTTATTTTAAATAAGACTTCCTCTTGAAGGCACCATGGAAAATTGACTTGGAAAGCTTGGAAGTAAACTTCCTTTTCACTTTCCCCTGTCCATTCTAAGGCATTATTCTTACGTTCTAACATTTTGTGCCTAATGTTGTTTGCATTGAGATTTACACACATTTAAGAACAGGGTTATTTAAGGTGTTTTCCATTTCAATAATCAGTCCATTTCTATTTGCCTTGTTCCTTTCATAAGGCAATAAGACAGATATGTTCCCTCCCGTTTCACATTAAAAGCTTCTGTATGTTCTTGTAAACCCTCACCCCAAGCACGTTCACTCCCTTCTCATTGAAGTGCAGTTCATCCCATCTGATGATGCAGACCTTGCCGTAGAAGAGATTCCAATGGCACGTCCCCATGAATTTCACACTAATCAATACTTCCTGCTTACTTGATCAGTTGAACAATGATTTATCTCATTCCATAAAGTGCTGCATGATTGAATGTAATTTTCATATGCATACTAGTTGAATACATTAGTATCAGTATATTTATAATAAAACACAATGCAAAGCAGATTTATATGGTTGAATTGATCTCAAGGCACTAGAATGTATCTAAAGACATCAAATGCCAGCCTGAAAAAGTGAGTCTTACGCAGGTATTTGAAAACGGAAATACATTAATGAAGATTATTTCTAAATAAACGGTTACCTGCTTCTTTCAGTCATAATCTGGGAATGTTCCAGAGTTCAAAGTCTTGCGAATGGAGGACACATCCAGGATTACAAGGGGATAACATCTCTGCTGAGTAAGAAAGGGCTAAGCCATGCAAAGCTTTAGAACTCAATACAATCATTTTTTTTAATCGATATGAAGTGAAACTGGTGTAATGACATAGAACTACATTAGAACTACACAGAAGAACATTGTTTTCTGTTGCATTATGTCTAGACCAAATCATAAAATGGCCAATTACAAACCTGTACCCAATCAGCGTACATTTTTTGGTCAGATGCCTCTTTCTAGTCTTTATAAATAACAAATACATAATGGTTCTTGTTTGTAATTCGTGAATTGTGCATAGGTTAAAGCTTGGATTTGATCTGGGGTGTAGTTTCATACAATCTGTTGTATCTTCTGTAATTGTATTAATATACACCCAACCCCGGTGTGTTTTAATGGGTATTGTTCTACTCATATGGAAGAAATGTATTTATCTTTAATAAATATTAATGTAGTGATGTATATTATTTCCTGTGGGTTTCTTAAGATAATGAATAGCAAATAATTAATGTTCATGAAAGTACTCATCAATTTATCTGGCGTCAGTTACTTGTGATGTTTAGACTATCCAGTGTCAGAAGTCCTTTCACATAGTAAGCCAGTAATGTATCTCAATTGGTTGATGACTTTGCAGTGCCATGAAGGAAGAAAATAGATTTAGCTGTCCCTAGATACCTTGGGACTTACCTTGGGACCAGGTAAGATAAAATTGCCATTCTATTACTGCCATTACATGCAGAAATACATAGTATCTTGTTGAGGTATATGATTTGTTGTTTTCATTACTCAGATCTTTCAGATATTTTACCTTCCTCACTGAGAAACTGAGTGTCTTATTATTATTATTATTATTATTATTATTATTATTATAGTAGTAGTAGTAGTAGTAGTAGTAGTAGTAGTAGTAGTAGTAGTAGTAGTAACACTTTACAACATAATTCCTCATGAATTAATATGTGAATACAATAGGATGTAAATATCAATGACCATCATCTGAGTTCTGATGTTGAGCACATGAACCCTAACCCTAAAACCTAACCCTGTTATACATATGATTAACATAAGAACTCAGATTAAGTGCTTGACATTTTCATGTGTTTATACTGTGGTATTCATATATTAATTAAATTATGGTACTTTATTGTAAAGTGTGACCTTATTGGTAGTGGTAGTAATAGTAGTAGTAGTAGAATCAAAGTAACCTATAGTTATATAATAGTTACACATGTAAAATCATTATTTCTATTTGGCAGGCTCGATATTATCCAATGTACTTGATTATATTCCAAAACCAATAAGGAAATGCATTGCGCCAATCTTATTTTGAATGGAATGACCTGGCTTCTTGCAGTATTTGATTCTTCATGCCATTCAATGCAGTATTTCTTCAAATGTTCAGTGCTATGCCAAATGCAATCAATAAATGTGCCATCTAATGCTGCCATTCAAGTAGGAATTATTATCTCTTGGAGAATTGATCTTGTCTGAAGAATTTTATTGCATTCTCAAAGCTAAAACCATTTTTCTAAACAGGGTAATGGAAAAAAGGAAAAGCAAGAAGAACAGGAATTTATAGAAAATAAATACAGTATTCAAAGTAATTATCTTTGGAGCTAAACTAAATAATATAAAATTATAACTTTTTTGAATATTATTGTTCTGATCTGTAGGAATGTTTTGTGACAGCAGAACATCAAATGGCTAAAGATGTAAAGCTATTGCAGTCCTGTATGTTACAGTTAATTTTATTGAAATCAGTGACAAGTTTACACACACCCTTTGTTCACTGTGTCCAATAAACTAGAATAGTTAAAGCTTCTAAGCTGAATTATTGTTCTCTGGGAATATATAATTGATAAATAAATATAGTTTAATAATAAATATGTATTTATTAACTAGATGAATCACAGAATAACAGGGTTTCAAAGAAGGGTGTTAATACATACAAGACTATAAATAAACACAGATGACCTGAATACATTTCAACAATTTTTTTCACAAAACATTTGAGCACAAGGGGGCAAAGACATGATTTTACTGTTTTTAGATGTTTGTTTTATTTGTTATTTTTTATAAGTTCATGCTGTTGTGCCTTATTTGATATGCCTTAATATAGACTCTTTTCTGTTAAACTGCCATTTACTTACATCATTTTGGTAGTGCTTTGTGTCACATAACTGGATAAAAGTACAATTTAAATCATAATGTGTGATCTCCCAATATAACATATACAATTTTTAATATAGCTGTTTAATTGACGGCTCGTGGCAGTTGTAGTTATGCTTATAACTCTAGCGGTTCTAATGTTAATCAGCCATGCTATTAACATGCATTGACGCATTGATGTCAGCAGCAGACATTGATTTAGTCATTCATCCCTTTATTACTAAGATGTCTTATTCAACGGGATTTATTGGAATGAGTAAATAAATAATTTTAAAGTTAAAGTTGGAGCTGGTTGAAGAAAACATGGTTCTATTTGCATTGATCCGGGTTATAGTCATTAATCAGATTTTCAGCAACATTGGAGTCTTTTATACAGTTTGTTTATTGTGGCATTGGTGCTATGTTCCTATTGTGCCATTGCTCAGTATGCATGTATTCATTCTGCAACTTTACTAGTTTGATGGACTCTTTAAACCACTGAATCAAACCCACCAGTTTCTTGCCATGTGTTGCAATCAGGGAGAGTTAAGAATTTAAACTTTGCACATCTTTAAGCAATAACTACAGTATTTGAGAAATTTGCATTTTCTTTTCTACAAAGCCTGCATAAAAAAGGACGTATTTGAAATAATATTCCAGCAGAGAGAACCAAGTGCCCCATAATGTTATGTATGGTTCAGGTGGCAACTTCATGGGTAAAGTACAGCCTTCTTGTTGGATTGCCTCTCTCAGATGGTCTTTAAAACTTTATTTTCTGCTTGTGCAATGTTTAAATGTTTTTTCAACAATTGCAACTAGCTTCTCTGCTTTCAGATTTTTGTTTTGCAAGAGATATTTATGGCAAGGGCATTCTTCTGTGGGTCAATGTACTGAATTTGGTAGTACACCTTGAAGAATGTCATTGCCTAGATCATTGGCATTACAGGCATTTTCAGATACAAAGTCACAGGTATTCATCTCCTTTTCAACAACAGGAGATCAATGCACAGTAGAGATGGTTTGTTCAAGTAAACAATTCTACATAAAATAAAGGGGAAAAAACAGCAGTCTGATCTATTGTATATATTTTTTTTATGTATTGCCAGAGAAATCAACAAAGATGACCAGCTGCTGCTGGAATGGACATTGCCCTGACCACCTACACCTGTGATTTTCTACCTTTTCTGAAGATCCCCACGCTTATATAGGGGCAGTCTTTGTGGGTGTACTAGATAAGCACTGCAGATGGGCAGTGAGACAAAAACACACACATATTGATTGTAGTTTGGCATTAGTAAGATGTACAGAGAATTAAACCTGTGCTATCTATGAGCAGCACCCCTGGTTTTGCAAATGTGCTCAAGAAAATGGACACTGAATAGAGACGTGTCTTTTTTTATTATCTTTATTTTGTTTGCATGCATAACAGGAGTGCGGCATGCACTGAATGTGGATTCCCGTGGTGAGCAGTGTTTGATGATATGTCAACAGAGGTCAGGTGAGGATATAGTGAATACAGAGATGCCCTAAGTCCAAGCATGAGATGCCTACTGAAGTCAGTGCAAGCATGGGGTTGCAGCTTGTTGGAGCCCTACACTGTGGAGAAATGTGATGAATGTGAGTCACCACTGCCATTTTGGCTCTGAATACCAACTCCATTTTGGAGCCTTAAAGTCTAGTTTACAAACATTTCAATTCCAGGAGTATCACAATACATAATAAGGCCTTTTCCTTTGTCACAGCACCCTTTTTAACGAATTAATTAAAACTACTTACCTTGATGCATCAAGTGGACTGAATAGGAAGGATGGAAGGAAATCTGATATACCAATATGAAATATGAACTGTATGTTTACTTTGTTGTTTTAAATAGTATATAATTGCCTTTCCCTCAACTAAATATGCTTAAATGTTCTTTTATCTTTCCTTTTTTAAGCAGCATTTTCAGGCCTTAAACTATATCCTCAGAAGTAAGGACATACACTGTTGCGAAAGGCCCACGCACTGGCCTGTGTAAAGTTTTTTGGGTGAATGTTTTCGTCTCTCCTTAGGGGATGTCTGTTTTCTATTTTCTTCCCTTTCTTCTTCTTGATTATCTTGTATCTTTTTTGTGTTTCTTGAAAGGATGTATTGTATTTTTGAATGCTTATATAATTATTATTGGCATTGTTTTCAATCATTATGATATGGTAAAAGGTAGCAATTATTCCTTATGTACCTGTGTTAGCCTCTGGGTATAAAAGGCTGATATCTTTTCATTCAGCAGAGGCTTAGAATGAGGAATGGTTTTATGGTGCTGTGTTCAACGCAAAATTTGTTGCCCCCCCCCATTTTTTTTTTGTAGTAGTAGTAGTGTAGTAGTTTATTATTCCAAACAATTACCTATTTGCCATTTTGGTTGTTTATTTTTCAATATTCAATCTAGATACATGTTTTTCTTTTTGTTTTATGTTCCTGTTCACCTGCTTCACCTCTTGATTGTGGAATTCTTATCTGGTGCGCTGTAACATCTTGGACAATAAAATACTACCCCTCCTGTTTTTAACTCCAGTCCCTGTTTGGACACTTATTTCATCTTCCACAGGATCCTCATCCCAACTACCGAAGTCAAGGCACATTGGTGACCTCACAAAAAAGCACTTATTCGTCTTGCCTGTTTTCTATAAAGTCTGATTTGTATTAAATGTTTTGGCACCACTTAGTTCTAGGAAGTTTAGTTCAGTTGGAATTTGTTTTACAGGTTTTGCCTTAGGATTTATAGCATTCATCTTTTTATTTGCCCAAATAAGGGTTTTGGGTGTTGTATTGGTTTTAAATGGGCTTTGACTTAATTCCTGGGCTAATTTATAGTAATATTCAATTAAAAAAATATATAAATCTTAATATTTTTGTTCACTTACTTGTGTCTTATTGAATGCCCTGCATTCTCAGTCTGTGTAGGGACCTCTGAAGTTAATAGGGATTTTGCAAGGGTTCTCAACCTCATGTGGTGTAGTCTTATTAAACTTTGACATAACAACATGGGACATATGTCTATGCAATCTTATAGGATCTTGTAGGATCTTGGAGGGGGGGGCGGGGTTACATTTGAGTTTTATTCCTGTTTCTCTGATGCTGATAATTGGCCAACATTTTGAAATAGTGATTAATTATTTAATTAAAATGCTTTGTATATATGTATGAATGTGCTTTATTTCTCTCGTCCAAGTAGGCAGAGATTAATGATACCATCCTGATTGTATCTTATTTGAACCTCAGTGGATTGCATTGCACAGAATACAAATGGGGCATAGAATATCTTAACTGCTTCAACACAATATACAGCTAAACAATGTGTCATCTTTTCTGAAATGAATACTTGTAATGTATATGGGGGGGCCATACAGGCCATAATACATTGGTTTGTGTGTACTATACTGGTTTATGTGTGTACTATATCGGTTTGCGTGTATACTATATCAGTTTGTTTGTGTACTATATTGGTTTGTGTGTGTACTATATCGGTTTGCGTACATACTATATCGTTTTGCGTGCACACTATATCAGTTTGTGTGTGTACCATATCGGTTGTTGACGTGACTCAAGTGGGTGGGGCAAGACTGGGGACAAAGGGAAACCAAGGCGGAAGCAGCAGTTCAAGCTTTGTCCTCAAGTAACACATTACTCAGTGACTTAACCATGTAATCTGAGCAAGACATTACAGATTAGTTTTAATGTATGAATGTGTGTTTAGTCTCTGTGATATTTGTGTTCTGCAGTAATAATAAATAAAACAATTTGTTGTTGCACTCGCAATGATGAGTTGGATCAGCTGCTTGGAAAACCCTCACAAGCATTACAATACTAATCCACACTTCAGAAGTAAAAAATAGCCGATCTAAATTAAAACATTTGATTTGCATACTGCCAATTACTTAAATAAAAGTTGTTGGATATAACTAAGTTCGAAACAGTCATTAGAAGCCCCTCAATTGCCAGTGTTGTATCGTGGGTTACACAATTTGATATTTCTGAAACTTTTTCTGTATTGAATAACATATAAATTAAAGTTAACATTCATACGTCACTGCACATACAGTTTATTATGAGTAAAGTGCTTAGGAAGGTTACATGTTTCATGCGAGCACAATCAATACCTATACATAAAATTGTGTGCTTGTAAAAATAAATAAAAACAAGATTGCTGTTCCAGATAACTTATATTATTCTACAACGGGGTGTTTAACTTTGTTTTTATGGATTATCTGTAAAAAGAATAACAAAAATATATATATACACTAGTAGCTAATGTGATGTCATCATTAAATTATGCAAATTATCACCAATGAAGCTTCTAACTTTCATTCCTTAATATGTTCTGAACCTTAAGACATAAAAACTGAGCCTTCGGGGCAGCCCTATTGCATGCACAAAATTTTGTATGACACAAACAGTGCCCCATAAGTGTTAACCATACACACGGTATGATCAATACATAAAAAATAATCTGTAATGTCTTCCTCAGGTGACATGGTTAAATCATTCAGTAATGTGTTGCTTGAGGACAAAGCTCGCACTGCTGCTTCTGCCTCCCTTCGTCCCTAGTCCTGCCCCGCCCACTTGAGTCACGTGAACAATCAATATGGTACACACATAAACCAATATGGTGTGCACGCAAACCAATATAGTATGCACACAAACAGATACAGTATAGAACGCACACATACTGATATAGTACACACACAAACTGATATTGTACACACACAAACTGATATAATATGCACAAGTACACACACAAACCAGTATAGTACACAAACAAACCAATGTATTATGGACTGTTTGGCCCCCCATAAATGTAGTGGTGTGTTTTTGTCAAATTCTACAGATATTGTTAATGGTTGATTGACTCAAAGGGGAGATCTGCTATAGGGTAAGACAAGTATCCTCAGGGTAATCTAAAATAGTGTTGCTTGTCTGGATTAGTTTGCTCATCATGGGTCAGTGTCACCGACAAAGGAAAAAACACACAATGAACAGAAAAATGACTCCTCCACAAATTCTCAAATAATACTCCAAATACTTATGAATACACCCTCCTTTCACCACAACACTCCTACTACCTTCTCCAAGTAATTTGGTTTCAGGCTCCTTTTAAGTGCAAATCCCCGCCCACAGACTAAACCAAATGCATTTCCACCACGTAAAATAGCAATGCCTCAATCATTGACATTTTAGTCAATAACATAGTCACAATAACACATAATATTTCAATAATAAACTATGTTTTTTGTAGTTTCATTCCATCTCATTTATCAGTATAAACAGAATTATATATTATATACTTACAAAACAGCACGTTTTACAGACCTAGAGGAAATATATAAAATACACTGGATATTCCCAACTCAGCTTGCGTGGATAACGGTGGTTATTACTGAACACATAATGCACACTAGCGAACAAACAGACATCTGGCCAGATAAAGACAAACAAAAGACAAATACATGCATCTCTTTTTGGATGGCTGAAGATACTACAGAGTAAAGTAAGTAATCTGATGTTGCACTCCATATGTGCACCCATGACGAGAAATTGCAAACAAACATTGCAGCCTATAGGTTAAGGATTATTTTCTCTGCTTTACAGATTGATACTTCTGAAAGCTACAAAATCGACTTCTGTGATGCGGTAAGTATTTGTTTTGCTTATACTGTACATTGCAGTGGTGTAGTGGGTTTGGATGTATAGTGAAGTGTGTAATAGAGTCGTGTATGTATTGTCAGTGGCAATTCTGTCACAATCTCACAGGTTCTGGTACTGGAAATTTTCCAAGGCTAACAGATGTGTTTTTAACAGTGAGAATTTTACCAATATCTGAATTTCCAACCAAGTTTGGAAAATGTTATAATGACACATTGCAAGAAGAAAATACCAAAGATGGACAAATTAAGTTATAGAATGGTTCCCAAAAAATGCAAAAAGACCTAGATAAAGACCACATAAAAGATGGAATGAGTAAATCAGAAGCTTTGCTTGTTTGGGGAGGCCTTCAACCGGCAGTGGATCAATAAAGTTGATTTACATTTTTATTAAAAAATTAACAGGCTGGTTGATATAATTTCAATATTAAATTTTATATATAAAGTAAAAGATGATAAAATATGTATGTGTATTGTGTTTGATTTAAAAAATTCAAGTAATTCTTCAGTCAAACCATTAAACCAAGTCTGGCAGACAGCACAAAGAGGCTTATAACGGCCTAATGGAAAGGGGATGTTTAGGTTCTCAGTGAGCAGATTAATTTATTAGAAAAAATGGAAGCTTTGAAGCTTATTTACCATAAAGCCTCAGAACACACCAGGAATTTAATTCAGCGACAGACCAAAAGTACTAAAATAACAGTTGGGGAGGCTATGAAACAAGCATTCAGCCAGTGCTGATACAACCTGTCAGACTGTTCACTGGAGTACAGCCTTGGTAAGACAATTAAATACCAATCCATTCCTTCTAATAGGCACATTTGTTGGAGAAATGACAAATTATAGTTCAATATAGCTTCAGTGTAATGGTTGACTGCTCGCAACTCAGTCTCAATATAACCCCCGGGACTTACCAGCAAAATTGGCCTTCAGGTTTTTCCCATAACGCTGTGCTGATAAATTAATTATTTTGAGGTGTAGAAGGATGTGTAGACCTGACCTGAACCTTTTGGACACCTACAAAAAAAGATTCACAGATTACTGGTTTATCGTGTTTCTTCTCAGTTAGTTATTGAGTCATACATATAAAAAAAGGGACATATCGAGTTCAGATGATCTTGTATAAACTCAATAAGGGATGTATTTACATTCTTGTTTGAAACTTTGCAAAGTTAGAAATGTGCTATGTGAATAAGGTTGAAATTGCTCTTACATTACATGTTAAGAAAGATACAGATATAAAAGAGTAAAACATTACAATACATTGTGTTTATAACAACACTGCATTAACCAGGAATGATGCTATTCCTTTACAAAATCATATAATCATATAATTACATTCTTTATTTATTGTTAAAGTTATTTACAGGGAATTTGAACAAAGATATTCTAATCTAAACCATTGCTGCATCTGCGTATCTATATATTATCCTTCAGAATGCATGCATTTTATTTAGAAATCAATCGATTCCTATTCAGTTATTTGGGGAGCCTCAATTAAGCAAAGGCATGTCAAATTATATTGACAGGTTTATATGAACCATTTAATGAGTAAGTAATTACTGACACAATCTACTAATTATGTAATGAACTTTCAAATACATAATCTATTCAAGAGTTTATTTCCCAGCCAAAACAATTCTCTGGGAAATCTCATTAGTTTTCTGATGGGTAGGACACACACACACACACACACACACACAACAACTTACAAACCTTACAAATGTCATGGTAAGTGAATCTATAAAGTTAAGCATAGAGGATGGTAGACACATTTGGTATTCTAACAAATATGGAAAAATCAACAAAATGCAGGTTGATATGTACAACCAGGACTCTACCCAGATCTGGGAAATCAAGTGAAATATCTGTTTAAGCAGAAAGACATATTGTTGGAGGTGTCTAATCCTTAGAATAACAGCTAAAGATAAAGAGTGATTTGACACACAGTGGAACATAAGGTCATAAGAGAACCACACAACAGTTTATGAAAAAGCAAAACATCTGCAAAACAGACTATAGTTCATGTCTCTTCTCAAGAAGATACACATAAACAAGCTAATGGAGAGTACCAAAATGTTTTTAGAAGAGCCTTATGAGTTCTTTCATCAAAGCTCTTGGTCTAATGAGTCAAAAGTTGAACTGCTTCTGAAGCAGATATAAAACTTTGTTAAGCTGGCAATTAAAAGCCCTTGATTAAAGACACACAGTAGTACTTTCAACCATGCACAGTGGCAGTTTCATTATAGTAGTAGCAGTAGCAGTAGGCCTTCCTTAGGTCTTCAGGGACATAAAACCTTTGCATGATTGAATTGAAGGCAATGCCACAAAGTGCCAAGAGATTCCACTATCTGAAATGAAATTAAATGGAATGTTTAATTTCAGAAGACATCTGAACTTAAAACTCATATGACTTGCACATGCAAGAATGTGCACATTTAAGAAGCTATGAAAGTCTGGTTGCATGGTTGAAAAGTACAATGGCCACATTTGATGGTGTTCAAAATAACAAACACAAGATCTGCTATTGAATGAAATAACAAAACATAAAGATGCCATGCAGGGGAATGTGAGAAATGGGAACATAAACTGAGCATCAACTACTGCAGTGTGAGCTTAGAAATTCAACATTACTTTGTATTATTATTCTAGGCAGATGCCCTTATCCAGGGTGACTTAGTTTAGACTATAAGCATTATAAACGTGTAGTAATACAGTCAAAATTCAAAAGCATACACTCTAGCTCAATGGGGTAACAAGTGCAGACATAGAACAGTTAAGTCCTGGGTTTGTGCTAAAGGGAGAGGGGGCATAGGAGAAGTAGCAGTTAAACAATACATGGTAAGCAGGGGCATAAGGAAGCATAGTTATATAAAGTGCAAAATAACAAGTGGCTGCTATATTACAGGTCCAGTCTGAGCAGATGTGTCTGGAGTAATCCCTGGAAGGTGGGATCAGTGGGAAGGTCGTTCCACCACTTGGGCCAGGGTTAAAAGGGAGCTGGCTCTAGAGGAGAGCGGAGAGGGGGTAAAGGCATGGGGTTAAGTGTATTGTGGTAGCATGTCTTTCATTAACTGATGTAGCATGCCTTCATCATCAACTTGACAATTAGGTAACAAAGGTATAAATGACTGCTTAGTTGTTCAGAGCTTTATACTTTTATATATTATTAGATCTTGCTGCATGTCTTGATTTGCATTCCTTCAAGCAAGAAACCTGCAGTACATTATTCATCCAAACTTAATTAAAAATAAATACATTAATTGACTTTAAGTTGTTTTCAAATTGCTAATGTTGCATAAAGTATCCAGAGATGGAAAGCTAGTTAGTTTTTCAAAGCTATCCTTAATATCATTGTATTGCAAAGATGTTTTGGCCATTATAAAATCGGAAATATTCTTATTCCATAGAAAGACATATTAGGTGTGCAGCAGGACTTCATTCAAGTGGTATATACAGCACAAACAAAAACACTAATGTATTTAAATTAAACAAAGCTATTTGGTAGAAGGCCAAGATTCAAACAAATGAAGATGAGGATTATGTATGCAAACAAATATCAGTATCAGAGCTGACTTTTTATATACTAGCCTAACTATGGTTCCATTAGGCAAACATAAACTTTGAAAGTGAGAATGATAAAGTTTTCTAAAATGTGTAATCTTTAAATTGTGATATGTAATGATTTTGGACTGTTTCAGTGATCAAAGCACTGGTAAAATCTGCATGAGAGATCGCTGTGATGCCTGGATATATTGAAGCCTCACATGCTTTCTTTAGGCCGGATTAAATACAAATTTATACCACGCTGCAAAACAGAGAAGCTCCAAAAATATAATTGGTTTCCATAGTGATATTTTACTTCTCACTGCATTAAAATGAAAACAAAATCCAGATTTTCACATTGTAAAAAAGTCAGAGAGAGATCATTGGCATTACTACAAAATGGGATCAAGATCAACAGTATTAAACAATTTAATCCATGCTATAGAGTTCAGAAACAATACATAACCTGCAAAAACTAAAACCTACCAAACTTAGGTATGAGTGGGGACATTGTCAGTATTTTGTTTGTATTACAAAGCCTATTTGGTAACACTTTACAATAAGTCTCCCAGTTATAGTGTAATTACATAGTAGGTACTCAATAGTTACTCAGAATAACAGTGTTATTATGCATTATTACAATATTCTTAGAGTGTAAAATGATTAACAATATATGTAAGTACATAATTGTAATTACATTAATAACTAAAGTTTTTTCTTCAATGCACATGTGATTACATATAAAACAGATGTAGTTACTGAGTACCTACTATGTAAGTACACTGTAACTGGGAGACTTAGGTGTTACGGCCTAGGTTGAAATGTTACAAATATTTTATAATATTTGATAAATATGTTAACCTTTTTTGATTATTTTTTAAATTGCTGCTGTTTGACTCCTTTATTCAAAATAACTGATAATATTGTTGGTGCCTATTTTTAGTATTGTCATTTATTTGACAGGGTGGCAGCAGATAACCAAATCTTAATTGCATAAACAGCAACAACCTTATTTACATTACTTGCTTGGAGGATTCTTGTTTATATTCTAATTAGAATTGGCCTACTTTGCAATCTGCCAAAAATAAAGACTGAGTACATTTTTCAGTAATTTTATGGAAACAAAAGGGAAGTGATTAACAGAGTTCAATTGAAGTGCATAAGGTATACATGTGTTATTCCTGTGGTATTCATACATCAATTCATTAAGAATTGGCATCCATTATTATACAGTAGTGTGTCCAAAAATAGATTAATTTGTGATTCATCAATATGTATATTGTACTACTTTCCCTTAAAATAATAAAGATGCTCATATATCAAACATTTATATATTTTATTTGTGTGTATGTATGTATTAATGTAGGTGTTTATATATATATATATATATATATATATATATATATATATATATATATATATAAAGTATTTCTAGCAACAGGCCCAGCACTGCTATGAAATGCAACCAATTTGCGATTAAATTCAGTTGTGATGTATGCAGATTTGTTTAGGCAAAGTCATATAAGCAAGTGAAAGATCTTTTTCTAAATCTACATTTAAAGTGAAAACTCTACTTCGGTTTAACTTTTGGCTGATTCACAAATGTATTTCTTAACATGAGACATGCTTTCAGCTTATGCTTTCTTTTTACATCACTTTTCATAGTGTTGCAAGGCCAGCAGTTTTAACGGCTTCATTTGTGTATGACACATGCATTCTATTCTTCCATCCACTTTTACATCTGACGTGGATGGGTAATGCATATAAATCACAATGTTTCATTTATTTAAATGAAAGTAATTTAAATACAGCTTCTTTTCATTATCATGTAATCCAAACTAATTGTTGTAGTGGCTGAATAATACCACAAAAGAAGCAACCTTTAAATAATAGAAGTACAATACATGCCTGCTTTTCATTTGGCATGTATAACATACATTTAATGAGTATCTTAATCAATCTTACTAATATTTATTCAAACGAATCACCAAATAACAATTTAAAATGGAGGATATGAATACAGTGAGGGGAAAAAAGTATTTGATCCCATGCTGATTTTGTACGTTTGCCCACTGACAAAGAAATGATCAGTCTATAATTTTAATGGTATGTGTATTTTAACAGTGAGAGACAGAATAACAACAAACAAAATCCATAAAAAACGCATTTCAAAAAAGGTATAAATTGATTTGCATGTTAATGAGGGAAATAAGTATTTTGAGACCAACTCGCCGTGTTTGGAGGAGGAGGAATGCTGCCTATGACCCCAAGAACACCATCACCACCGTCAAACATGGAGGTGGAAACATTATGCTTTGGGGGTGTTTTTCTGCTAAGGGGACAGGACAACTGCACCGCATCAAAGGGACGATGGACGGGGCCATGTACCATCAAATCTTGGGTGAGAACCTCCTTCCCTCAGCCAGGGCATTGAAAATGGGTCGTGGATGGGTATTCCAGCATGACAATGACCCAAAACTCCCAGCCAAGGCAACAAAGGAGCGGCTCAAGAAGAAGCACATTAAGGTCTTGGAGTGGCCTAGCCAGTCTCCAGACCTTAATCCCATAGAAAATCTGTGGAGGGAGCTGAAGGTTCGAGTTGCCAAACGTCAGCCTCAAAACCTTAATGACTTGGAGAGGATCTGCAAAGAGGAGTGGGACAAAATCCCTCCTGAGATGTGTGCAAACCTGGTGGCCAACTACAAGAAACGTCTGACCTCTGTGATTGCCAACAAGGGTTTTGCCACCAAGTACTAAGTCGAAGGGGTCAAATACTTATTTCCCTCATTAACATGCAAATCAATTTATAACTTTTTTGAAATGCGTTTTTCTGGATTTTTTTGTTGTTATTCTGTCTCTCACTGTTAAAATACACATACCATTAAAGTTATAGACTGATCATTTCTTTGTCAGTGGGCAAACCTACAAAATCAGCAGGGGATCAAATACTTTTTTCCCTCACTATATATAGGTGACACACACATAGGAACTTCCTCTTTTGCCAGGGGGATTTGGGCTGCATTCAAAACCACATACTAGTGTACTAAATAGTATGCCAAAGCAGTATGGCACCATTAGTAGTACATCCAAATACATAGTATGTATATAATAGTGTGTGAAAAGTAACCAGCTGGATACTTCTTCCATTTAGAAAATGAAGTATGGTAGCACTGGACACTTTTCAATCCCATAAAGCATGTCTGTGAAATTGGCGGACAACTCTGTTCTCAATTTTAAGTAAACTGTACAGGCTAGGTATGTTAAGAATGAGTGTCAATAAATAGTTGTGAGAAATTTTAAATTTACCAGTGTCTTTTTGTTTACAGGCAGTCATCATTAAAGCGTGAAGGGAAAGTTCAACACAGCACGATTGGATTACATAATTAGTGCATCCAAATGTGCGTGTTCTGTTAATCTTAGTTATCCTACTGATGGTGATTAGTAGGATATACATATATATATATATATATATATATATATATATATATATATATATACATATCTATATCTATATACATATCTATATCTATATCTATATATATATCTATATCTATCTATATATATATATATATATATATATATATATATATATATATATAGCCTACTAATCACCATCAGTACAATCAACATCAAATAATAATTGCAATAAATTATATATATAGTGATGGAGTAGGCCCATCCCTTGACTTTAAAAACTAACTGATCCAATAGAATTAACAACAAGGACTTTGTCTGAGGATCCAAGATTAGAAATGTAAAAGGTTTAAATAAAGTTTGTACTTACCTGTTATGAGGGAGGATAAGGACAAGTCAAAATACAAAGGGGAAATTTTAACAAAATAACATTGTAACTTTTCATTCTTTGGTTTGGTGTGGAAGCCGCCATTTTTGTTTGGGGATGCTGGGAGGTTACAGAGGGGCAATATGGGTTTCCATTACAATAATATTAGTAATAGAGGGCACCTGTTTTACAGAAAGGAAAGGACTCGCTCGTCTTAAATCTGGAGGGGGTTGTAGAAAATAAAAAACAATTGTTTTTATTGGTAATTTTACATTGTTTTTTTAAAAATATTGATACTATGATTAAATGTATTTGTTATGTATTGATGGTGTTGATTAAATTGATTTTGAAATGTATTTTCTTTTAGTTTTTTTTATACATTTTCTTTTGATCCATTGGTTTGTTCTAGGGGGGAGTCATGTAGCTAGAATATATAACAAGGCAGTGGAGGAGTTAGTTGGTGGTGTGCTAGAGTGGAGGTCACTTGACAGAGTGCATCTACGTTGAATGTATAAACAACTGCAAACCTGAGTCTAGGTAGCTCTGTTGTATTAGTTATCCTGCTATAGGAGTTTTCTTTTCTTGTTTGTTAATTCTTTACTGAACTGGGTTTTGTTTTGAGAGCTCCTGATTCTTTTTGCTAGTTTTGCAAGTGACAATCAATAAATTATATATTTTTTGGAAATCATCTTTTTCTGTGTACGAATGTTCCTGTTTTTAACAAAATCTGACCCTGGGTCCACAATAGTACAAAATTATGTTGGCCTAGAATCTAAGTTGTAGATGACAAATACCTGTATCTTAGTGGGAATTATTTTATGGTGAGGGCCCCCAAGTACACTTGGGAATAGATGTTCTTTTAGTAGTTCTTCATTTATTTTTTTAACGTAGAAAGTCAAACTTTTTTTAAAAGCTCACAGTGCACAATTTCTCCACAAATGCGTTCATACTGAAATGTATGTCACTGTAGATAAACAAGCTCTTAAGGAGAGTTTTGATGTTTACTTGGACTTGCATTTAATTAAGATTTAAACCAGAATTATGCATTTCACAAATAATCAAAAGATTAATTGGAATTATTGTTTTTATCTGTTCACATCCCTGCTAGTTATCAAAAACACACAAAGTTGAAAAGAACTTTAGTTATTATATATGGCATAACACAGTGTACAGTTTAGGCTGTTTATTCTTAAATTAGTTTGCATGGCTGCCTGCCTGTAGATTATAAATCAAATTGTGCCTAAGGGTGGCACATGAAAACAATTATCTGTAGATTCATTATGAAATGATAACCAATGATTGATTTGTACAGAAATATGTTGCCTACCACAGTGGTTGTCTGATTTAGTTATACCTGAACTAAATATTAGTAATAGTAAAAATTGATTTGATTTTGGACTAGAGAAAGAGTACAGTATAGAATAAGAGTAAAAAGATACTGAACAAGCAATTAAACATATAGGTTGTATAATTGTAAAGAATCTGTGAAACTTACTTTTTGCGCATACCATTTAATTTAAAGCATTAATACTATTCATAAAACATGATGAAATGTGCACATGATATGTTTGTTCTCAGCATTAATACTTATTTCATCAAATATGATCCTCTGTTAATTTAATTCTCTCTCCGCCTTTCTCTCTCTGACAGCACAACAGTGAAAATCTTAGGTAACTGCTACCTACCGCCTACCTGTCAGTGCCAGACACTGATTTTCTTGTTTGACAGAAAAGCTTGTCTTTGATTGCTTCGATTTAATTCCCCTGGGGAACACACTAAAAGTGCCTTGTCATATGATCAGAGCAAAGACTAGAAAAAGAACATTTCCACACTGCTCCACTCTGTTGGTTTCCATTGGTAATAACAAGTGGTTCTAATTCTGTTGTGAACACAGTTACATTTCAGCTGTTGTCTAGACCCACTGCCATTTAGAGTGAAATTTCAAGTAATCAAAATAAAACTGTTGGATTAGTATCCTATTTTAAATTCCTATGTGATGAAAATGTAGCTGTTTCGTTCGAGGGAACTGTTTTTTTGGTTGTTTGTTCTAAAATACCCTGGTATACATTTCAGTTTCACCAATTATGAACCCAATCAACTTCCAAAATAAGCTTACCTTATATTTATTTCTACTGAAACTACCACATGTCCAAAAAAGAATACAGGAGTACAGTTTTAATACATGTACAGTTTTAATGCATGTATTTGTAACATATTTATAAATATGTATACATTAGAACTTAACAATATAATAACAATAAGTTATTGTTTTAATACATTTCAAGTATGAATATTTATTTGGCAAAACATACTGAATCTGCACCTTTTTAACCCAAATAAATGTATATTATACTTTATGAAAAGTATGAATATATGTTATACAAATGCATTTTATGCCCCTTGCCTTGCCTTCTCTTTTGACTGCCACTTAAGTAGCAGCTGCAAACAAAATTTACTATGAAACATCTTATGCTAGATTGCTGAAATGTTATCTATTTTAATATTCAGATAGTACTGAAAATATGCTGAAATAAGAAGAGCTTTCAAATAAACAAATTGACAAGCTATTTTCTTAAATTAACTTATAAATGTGTAACCAACTGTGAATAGCTGTGGCATGTAATTCTGAGATAAATATAAAAATTAACAGAATGAAGACAGTGAGATATGTGCTCTATGAGGGTAGAGGATATTACAGATAGGCTAACATAATATAGTGCTGCAAAGTGCTAGGTGTAAGAGTGTCTTTTTGTGGTCATTCATATTTAATGTAAGAAGTACAACATACAGACATCATGTTGTGAGGCTATTTAGCATATCAAAAAGAAAAATGTGACAGAGGGAGGCCATGCTCAAAGATTTATGGTGCATTAATTTGGTATCAGCAAAACAGGGTGGTCTATAGAAGACTAATATGTGGTCCTTATGATGGTTTCAGATAACTGTAGACTCTTTAGCTTCTGTTTCAAAATAAACAATCATAAGGTGCACACATGTAGATTGTGTTAACCTCAAGCTATTATACACACACACACAAACACACACATTTATATATTATTATTATTATTATTATTATTATTATTATTATTATTATTATTAATTTATTAGCAGACACCATTGTCCAGGGTGACTTACAAAATATAAGCACAATACAAAGTGCAATAATACAAAGCTATATATATATATATACACTCACCTAAAGGATTATTAGGAACGCCATACTAATACTGTGTTTGACCCCCTTTCGCCTTCAGAACTGCCTTAATTCTACGTGGCATTGATTCAACAAGGTGCTGAAAACATTCTTTAGAAATGTTGGCCCATATTGATAGGATAGCATCTTGCAGTTGATGGAGATTTGTGGGATGCACATCCAGGGCACGAAGCTCCCGTTCCACCACATCCCAAAGATACTCTATTGGGTTGAGATCTGGTGACTGTGGGGGCCAGTTTAGTACAGTGAACTCATTGTCATGTTCAAGAAACCAATTTGAAATGATTCGACCTTTGTGACATGGTGCATTATCCTGCTGGAAGTAGCCATCAGAGGATGGGTACATGGTGGTCATAAAGGGATGGACATGGTCAGAAACAATGCTCAGGTAGGCCGTGGCATTTAAACGATGCCCAATTGGCACTAAGGGGCCTAAAGTGTGCCAAGAAAACATCCCCCACACCATTACACCACCACCACCAGCCTGCACAGTGGTAACAAGGCATGATGGATCCATGTTCTCATTCTGTTTACGCCAAATTCTGACTCTACAATCTGAATGTCTCAACAGAAATCGAGACTCATCAGACCAGGCAACATTTTTCCAGTCTTCAACTGTCCAATTTTGGTGAGCTTGTGCAAATTGTAGCCTCTTTTTCCTATTTGTAGTGGAGATGAGTGGTACCCGGTGGGGTCTTCTGCTGTTGTAGCCCATCCGCCTCAAGGTTCTGCGTGTTGTGGCTTCACAAATGCTTTGCTGCATACCTCGGATGTAACGAGTGGTTATTTCAGTCAAAGTTGCTCTTCTATCAGCTTGAATCAGTCGGCCCATTCTCCTCTGACCTCTAGCATCAACAAGGCATTTTCGCCCACAGGACTGCCGCATACTGGATGTTTTTCCCTTTTCACACCATTCTTTGTAAACCCTAGAAATGGTTGTGCGTGAAAATCCCAGTAACTGAGCAGACTGTGAAATACTCAGACTGGCCCGTCTGGCACCAACAACCATGCCACGCTCAAAATTGCTTAAATCACCTTTCTTTCCCATTCAGACATTCAGTTTGGAGTTCAGGAGATTGTCTTGACCAGGACCACACCCCTAAATGCATTGAAGCAACTGCCATGTGATTGGTTGGTTAGATAATTGCATTAATGAGAAATTGAACAGGTGTTCCTAATAATCCTTTAGGTGACTGTATAGTATTATATATAGGGTGTATAATAACTTGAGGTTAACACGATGTCTCAGGCAACAATATCCCATGAAGTATTATTTATTTATTGGCAGATGCCCTTCTCCAGGTCCATTTCTTCTTGACTAGAGAGAGAGAAGAGAGATGTTATAAAAAGTTTTATGCAATTTCCACTAATTAATCATTTATTTCATTCCTGTCTCCATATCCATATTTACTTATTGAGGTCTCATCATGTTGTTGTTTTCCGATTATTGCAGTCTCTCAAGAAGATTTTTTTGTGTGCCCTTTTCTCATGTAATCTTCTATTTCCTCATCAGAGTGGCTTGACGTAGATGCATAGGCTTGGACACTCTGACGTTGATATCTATGTTAGCTGGATAACTATTCTTGCTGCTCTATCAATGTTGCTGTCAAATTCAATGATGATATTCGTCAGTCTCCTGTGTATAATGAATCCAACACCACTTGTGCAGCCATTTTCTGTTCCATTATCAAATAAAATGTACACACTTCAGTTAAATCAGTTATTTTCTTTTTCTTCTAATTTTACTAAGTCCTACATTGTCCCATTTAACATTTCCAAGTTATTCAAATTCTTGAGATTTTGCTTCACTAGAGAACACTATGGCTGCCTGTCCATACCTGGTGATTGTTAGGACCCTCAGCTTTCATTCTCTCCTAACTGCTGCCTTGGTCAGTTACAGTCCAACCACCAGGGATTGAGGATGTGTTTATATATATACAGTTAGGCCCATAAATATTTGGACAGTGACACAATTGTCATAATTTTGGCTCTGTATGCCACCACAATGGATTTGAAAGGAAACAATCAAGATGTGCTTTAAGTGTAGACTTTCATCTTTAATTTGAGGGTAGTTATATCCAAATTGGGTGAACCGTGTAGGAATTACACCGATTTTTATATGTGGTCCCCCCAATTCTAGGGGCTCAAAAGTAATGGCACAATTGGCTGTTCAGCTGTCTCAGCTGTTCCATGGCCAGGTGTGTGTTATTCCCTCACTAGTTCAATTACAGGTAAGCAGATACAAAGGTCTAGATTTGATTTCAAGTGTGGCATTTGCATTTGGAATCTGTTGCTGTTAACCCTCAATATGAAGTCCAAAGAGCTGCCACTGTGAGTAAAGCAAGCCATCATTAGGCTGAGAAATCAAAACAAACCAATCAGAGAGATAGCAAAAACATTAGGTGTGGCTAAATAAACTATTTGGTACATTCTTAAAAATAAAGAACACACTGGTGAGCTCAGGAACACCAAAAGGCCCGGAAGACCACGGAAAACAACTGTGGTGGATGACAGAAGAATTCTTTCCCTGGTGAAGAAAAAACCCTTCACAACAGGGTAAATCATTGGTAAGCCCTATAAACAGAAAGACCAGATTAGAGTTTACCAAAAAACGTCTAAAGAACCATGCTGGAACAATATCCTATGGACAGATGAGACAAAGATCAACTTGTACTAGAATGATGGGAAGAGAAGAGTATGGAGAAAGGAAGGAACTGCTCATGATCCGAAGCATACCGCCTCATCTGTGAAGCATGGTGGAGGTGGTGTTATGGCACGGGCATGTATGGCTAAGGTTGGGAGGGTTACTTTTAAAAAGTATTCCGTTACAGAATACTAATTACCTTGTTTTGAACATAATCTGTAACCTAATCCAATACATTAGTCCAAGTCAGTAACGTAATCAGAATACTTTCAGATTACTTTAGGAATACTTGTTTTTTGTTTATTAAAAAACAAAAGCAGCTGAAGTGAAACAAATGTACTACACATTCTAATATGGATGACGGATTGAAATAATGTATTTGTATCCACAGTTCAAACAATTAAATGGTAATTAAGGTTTAAGATCAGTTTAATTCTCTTGCATAGTTTTACTTTGCATTTTGTAGTAGTGGTTGTTGCTGGCGAAGTGCGCGGTGGGGGGGGGATCGTGGATGGTGCCGGCAAAGTGCGCTCCGGGGGGAAGTAAAATGTGCGGCAATTCACGTCAGTTTTGTAACAAGAATGCACATGTACCATAAGACATTTCTACATGGACAATTAATAACCGTATCAGTGTAAAATGTGAGGGGGCACAACATTCCAACAGAGGGGGCGTTGCCCCCTTTTGCGCCTCCGTGGCACCAGGCCTGACCTTGACACTCTTATTTTTTTTACAAACCGACATAAATCAGACACATCAATAATGTGTTAATGTCATTGTTATCATCAGTTTCAATTCACCACCAAAAAAACACAGTTTGAAATCAATGCATTATTTTTAAGTATCAACAAGTGAGGAATGTTTTGCATCTTGTTTATGCAATTAACACATTATTGATGTCTTACCTTTTTCAAGTGATATCTATCAGTTTGTAAAAATTTAAAGTTTTGAGGATCCCCTGAACACACACTCTGTTAAAGAGCACTGCACAGTATGGCACTGGTTAGGACGAGTTTATTAAGTTTGTGTGATTTGTTTTGTTTTAGGTTATGAACAGGTTGTATGTTGTTATTTTGGTATTATATTAAGTCTTTCATTGTTAAGATCACAGAACCAGCTAGGATGCACAGGAACTATTTTTAATGTACATGGATGTATCTTAAATTGAGATAGGATAATTGACTCAGGATTTCCTTTTGGTCGCAGCGAATAATGGAGGGGACACAGGATTCAAACAACTGGAACTTTTATTGAACACAGTGATCTCAGGCTGAAGTGACCCTCTTTCCTGGCTCTCTACACTGCACTCCACACGACTGTAACACTACTCCTGTACCGCGCGGGAACCGGGCACCCCTCTTTAAGTCCTCGGGCCCCATGACTGGCTCCTCCATTCACGGCACCTCCCGTGCTCCCGCGCGGGGCTAATCCTTAACCCCAGAACTACCCTGCTGTAACACAAGCATGCGCACCACACGAACACAACACACAGCACACACACTACAAACCACCCCACCCCCAAATACACAGAGAGTACACACACATACACACACAGCCCCCTGTGTCTCCCATTAAAAGTCAATTTGCCGGGTTGCTACAGTATCAATAACGTTTTTGGCTATACTATTTCTGTGCTGCCATTTTGCTTATTATTATGCTTTCATAAAAATATGTAATTTGAAATCGTATTTATTATAATTGTTATTAAAATCCGTATTTTCTACTCGCATGTCAAGCATAATTGTATTACAGTTGAACACATTTAAAAAATAAAATCTTACCTCCAGATGTTTGTTTATTTTATTTTAAGTTTACTCCTTGAAAGCAGGCAGTACATTGCTGAGACTGGGACAGTGCTGTGTCAACACATTCAGTTTTATTTTCATCAAAGCTAATGCAGACAAATTGTTTTATGCCTTTCAATAATTGAAGGACTACACATCAAAAGAGTTGCCACCCCTTAACTGGTAACTGGCGACACTGGGGCTTTAAATACTCTATTCAATTTTTCAATTAAACATCAAACTGCATGGGAACTGGAGGGGGAGAACACAAAATGTGCACATGTGAAATAGGGGTATTTAATCAAAGTAAGTGAAAAACTCAATGGTTAACAAACTTATTCCACCCCCTGTATTGTACGGAATAATAAAAACATTATTATTATTATAGTAATAACAATAAATACATGATACATTGAAGCTCCCCACTCAGGATTCAAACTGCGTTCATTGAGCGCTCTCCAACTTAGCAGTGTTCAGCTTGCTACACCACAACACAAAGCTTTACTACAAGTGTGGCTTAATGCTGTACTGAGGGGTTACTAGGAGAGTTGAGACCTTAGAGCAGGAAAGTGTAAAGAACTGCTGGGTTACAGTAGGTCGTAACCGCAGAAAAGGGCGTGCACAACCCCTATAGACACTCCAAGAGCTAGAATTGCCCAACAGGTTCCAACTGCTGGACACCGAACTGGACAGTGACAGCTCAGAGGGTAATGGGAGGGCAGTTGAGCACCAGAGCGCCATGGTGCCCACTCCCCCCCAGAACAGGCAGGTAGTTATAGTAGGAGATTCAATCCTTAAAGTCGTAGGTCACACAGTGTCTTCTAGTGATGAGGAGACCCGCATGTTATCTTGCCTGCCTGGTGCTCAGGTTGCAGATCTCCCTAAACTAGTGGACGGCCTACTGGCCAATGCCTGGGTGAATCCACTGGTCATGGTCCACATTGGAACCAATGACACAGGAAAAGATAGGGCAGAGCTTCTGCAAGACAAATTTAAAGAGTTAGGAACAAAACTAAAGAGCAGAACCTCCACAGTAGTTTTCTCTGAAATACTTCCGGTACCACGTGCCAGGCCAGGGAGACAGGCTGAGATTAGACAGTTTAACACGTGGTTGAAATCTTGGTGTAGGGAAGAGGGTTTTAGGTTTATGGAGCATTGGTCTTCTGGGATAGATGGGACCTGTACAAACCAGACGGTCTACATCTAAACAGAAGGGGGGCTAATGCATTGGGAGAGCTTATGTGCAGAGTAATTGACAATCTTAAACTAGGGAACAGGGGGGCAGGGAGGTCTGACAATGGGAGATGTTCATCTAAGGAAAGAAAACATGGGAAACTGCTAGTAGGAAAGTCTTGAAATGTTTGTACCTCAATGCCAGGAGTATAAGGAACAAGATGTTAGACCTAGAAGCCACAGTGCTGGCATGTGACTATGATGTTGTAGAAGTGCCGGAAACATGGCTTATAGAAAATGATGGGGATGAAAGTTGAAAGGATACACACAGTTTAGGAGAGACAGGCAAAATCGAAGAGGGGGTGGGGTAGCATTATGTGAAAAATGTCACTGAGGCAGAAGAACTCAAATTAGATCCTAGTAACGGAACAGAATCTTTGTGGGTCAAACTTTTGAATAAAAGATCCGGAGGATTAGTGGTAGGAGTGTGTTACAGACCACCCAACTCAGATATTCAGAAAGATGGTGCGTTGTACAATGTAATCAGGACTGCACGTAGCAAGGATGTGGGTATTATAATGGGGCATTTCAATTTCCCAAAAAAATACTGGGAAAGCCCAGTCGGGACTACAGAAGCAGAAATAGAAATGGTTGAGATGGTAAATGACTGCTTTCTAACTCAATTTGTCAGGGAACCAACCAGGGAGAGTGCATGCATTGACTTGATATTTTCAAATGACCAAGATAGACTCAGAGGGACACTAGTTAGAGAACCAATGGCAAACTGTGATCACAATATGGTTAGCTTTGAGGCATTCTTTCAAAAAACAAGGACCAAGTGTAAAACAATGGTCTACAATTTTAGAAAAGCAAACCTTGAAGGTATGAGGCGGCATTCAGAAGAGTTAGACTGAAGCACACTGGAAACAGATTCAGTTGAAAATTGATGGTTATATTTTAAGAATATACTACTTGAGGCTCGGGAGAAATCTGTACCAAAACTTAACAAATTGAGGAGCAAAAAACATTGGCCAAAATGGTTTAATAGAAGTATGCAATACAAATATCAAGAGAAAGAAAATGTTGTGTAGCGCATACAAAAGGTATGGAGACTAAACAAAATACAAAGAATATGTTGAGCTGCCAAGAGATCTTAAGAAAGGGATCAGGAAAGCAAAGAGGGAAATATAAATAAATATAGCTCTTGGAGCTAAAACTAATGCAAATAACTTTTTTCAATACTACAACAGCAAGAGGTCAATAAAGGAGGAAGTGAAACAAATAAAGGGCAAAAACGGAAGTATCTTAGGAAATGAACAAGATGTGGCAAATGTTCTAAATGAGTATTTCACAGAGGTGTTTGAAATGTTTATGATCTTAAATGAAACGTATCACAGAAAACAAACGTTTTATATCGACTCTTTCATACATGTGTTCTCTCAATGACATTCAGGCAAGAACTGCTATACACGTCATACAGACAGGTGTATCAACCAATGATATCAAACCATGCATTGACTCTGAGAGATGATTGGCAATCAACTAACAACATATTATTTCAGAATATTACAGTGTTTACAAAAGAAAAATGGATAACATGCCACAGGTTAAGAATCAGTCCAGTCAAATCCTAAGAGAGATCAGGATAAATTAGGAGGAGGTACTAAAGGGATTAGCAGAATTAAAAACAAACAAATCATCTGGGCCAGATGGTATATTTCCAACAGTACTTAAAGAAATTAGGGAAATTGTTTATAGGCTGATAACTCAAATATTCCAATTGACACTTAGAACAGTGGATGTGCCAACTGACTGGAAGACGGCAAATGTCATACCAATCCACAAGAAAGCGGACAAAACTGAGCCAGGAAATTACAGACCAATCAGTCTCACCTGCATCACTAGTAAAATGTTGGAGAAAATTATTAGACAAAAATTAGAGAAGCATCTTAATGAAAACCATATTCTTGGAGATAGTCAACATGGGTTTAGACGAGGCAGATCATGTCTTACTAATTTATTAGAGTTTTTTGAACACTCAACTGCAGCTGTAGATCAGGCGAAAGCATATGATATGATATACTTAGATTTTCAAAAAGCTTTTGATAAGGTTCCACACCAAAGACTGATCCTCAAATTGGAAGTTGTAGACATTCAGGGTAATGTAAGTAGATGGATTATGAACTGGTTGATGTAAAGGAAACAGAGGGTGTCGATTAGAGGAGTTGCTTCTAACTGGAGTGAGGTTGTTAGTGGAGTTCCTGTCATGGTTTCCAAGCCCATACCGTCTATCACCGCTAGAGGCCACGGTTTCCCTGCCTTTTCTCTCACTTCTCCCTGCTTTCATCCTTCCAATCATCCCATTAACATTAACACCCATGTGCACTCTTGTTCTCTCCCTCTGTTCCCATTCGCCCTGTACCTCCCAACCTGGTTTCTTGTCCCTTTATATTCCCCTCACTTCCCTCACTCTGGGTGAAGTGTTGTCAGTCCTGCCTGCAACTCCAAGCCTTGGGTCTCCTTGGGTCTCCTCTACGTCCTTGCCTAGCCCCTTATTGCCCTTATCAGCCGCCTCTACAAGTACTGAACTTGGGTCCCCTTTTTCTGTGCCCTGTGGTCCCTGTGTGACCGTGACAGTTCCACAGGCATCAGTATTAGGGCCTTTGCTTTTTCTAATTTATATTAATGATCTGGACTCTGGGATAGTTAGCAAACTTGCAGATGATACTAAAATAGGTGGCTCAGCAGATACAATCTCGGTAGCACAGGCTATTCAAAGGTACTTTGATAATATTAAATTGTGGGCCGACACCTGGCAGATGAAATTCAATGTGGACATGTTCAGGGTAATACATGTAGGTAACAAAAATGTCCACTATAATTACACTATGGGAGGGATAGAACTAGATGAAGTATCGCATGAGAAGACCTAGGAGTCTATCTGGACTCCTCACTTTCTCCATCCAAACAATGTGGGGAAGCAATAAAAAGGAGGAGAGCAACCAGACTTATTCCAGGTCTGAAGGGAATGTCCTACTGAGAAACTGAGGGAACTGAACCTTTTCACCCTGGAACAGAGGAGACTACGTGGGGACTTGATCCAAGTCTTCAAAATCATGAAAGGTATCGACCACATCAAACCAGAGGAGCTTTTCCAGATCAGCAGGGACACACACACCCGGGGACACAAATGGAAATTGGGCTTCAAGGCATTCAAAGCAGAAAACAGGAGACACTTCTTCACACAGAGAGTTGTCACAATCTGGAACAAACTCCCCAGCGATGTGGCTGAAGCTGAAAATTTGGGAACATTTAAAGTCAGACTGGATAGGATCCTTGGATCACTCAGTTATTATTGGACACCAAACGAGCATGATAGGTTGAATGGTTTCCTCTCATTTGTAAACTTTCTTATTTGTAATGTGTTCATTATGCAGAATGAGCCTATTTACGAATAGGCACATGTACAACATTCTAATATGAACATGTTTATGATTATTATGATTGTAGTTTGGAAAGTTTTTAGGAGTTGTATCAAGAAAGCTAAAACAAATGCCATACGCATTCAGTTTTCTCTAAGACCAGTGCGCAGTGATCCAGACCACTCGGTCGAACCCCTACTGGCACCGTGGACACACTCAGACAACGGGCAATTTTGAGTGACCAATTTACCTGAACCACATGTCTTTGGACTGGGTGGAAATGGGAGGAAACCAGAATACACTTAGAAAAAACAAGTGAGATACGGAGAGAATAAGCAAACTTCACAGAAGTTCAGTCCAGTGGGTAGCCTATACATTAACCAAGAAGTTGTGTTTGTAATGAAGCTCGCTACAGTTTCAGCATCACTTCAATTATTGAAAGGCATAACACAATTTTTGTCTGCATTAGCCTTGATGAAAATAAACCCGAATGTGTTGACACAGCACTGTCCAAGTCTCAGCATTATCTCATGAAAATGACAACACTTCCGTTTTCTCCGATATTGAGAGATAACGTTATCTCATGATCACGAGTTAAAGGGAGGCAATTTATGTCATGATCATAAATGTCGTGATCACGAGATAGCCAGAAGGTCTTTTTTTTTTTCATGTCCTCAACGAGCCACGGTATATGTGATGTATCACAGATACAGATATTTATGGACCTAACTGTATATACTCTTTTTGACAATGACAATAAGAACATGTTGAAAGTAAAGTGAAAACATTCTGTTTAGTCTGAGAGATATACAAGGTGTGTGTGTGTGGGGGATTTTAGGGTTAAATAGCTCCCTAATAGGAGAATTGCTACCACAACATTATGTTTTTTATATCAAGTATAAAGGTGTTTATGGAAGTTCAAATTGTGGCTAGTCTCTTCTCCTTCAGTATTAAAGGGCTTATCAATGTATGGTACATTTCAAGCTGAAATGGTTGACAAGTGAAAGACATGTTTGCATAATTTCAGAAATTCTGGTCCAATCTTATCTTTCTTTTGCTCTCTAAGAAAAATATTGCAACCATTCAATACATAATAAATCAAAGCATTTATATATATAAATGCTTTGATTTATTGATATATATATATATATATATATATATATATATATATATATATATATATAATCTGTTCCAACATCTAGCCTTACTTCCCACTTATAAAACAGACTTGACACATCACAAGCTAATTCACCACTTCAGTTCCACAGGCAGCCACTTTATTCTGGAGCTACTGTAACAGCACACACTGACATAAGGACAGTATATTATTACAAAAGGAAAAGTGAACCTAACTCTTGTAGCCCTGAGCTACATGCTTCAGTCAATCAAGGTATGCAGACAACCATGTATTGTGTAGGTCATAGTTATCAATACTCGGCATGCTGTATGGAAGCATGGAAAGTAGAAAAGGACTAAAACACACCCCAGTTAAAATATATTTATTTTACATTAACTTTGAATTTTAACCAATTTAAAGCACATCCAAACATATTTTAAATAAACTGAAAACTGCTTTTTCTATCAATTCTAATATCTAATATGAAGACTTTTATTTTAAGTATTGTAGGCTGTAACCTATATATTTATTAGGTTGAAAATGTATGTGAGGTTCATGTCTAGAAACTATTTTCAAGATAAAATAAATACATGGATTATAGACTATAATAGCTTTAAAACATATTCCATATATTTTAACTATACATTTATTAGAAATATATATGCTATTCATATGGTTGGTTTCAAAGCTTTGTTATTCTCATGTAAAAATGCATTAATTATTTGGATTGCAATAGAACATGTGACTTTCTTTAAAATTATTTGATTGTGTACAGCTCTATGTAAACCTACACCTCATTAATATTTACTGTTTTTGCCTACGTCTTTTCCTGATATTATAATTGAAAGTCAATCAGACTGGCCTGAGAGACAGCCCTTCAGCTAAGGGTTGGAGAGCCTGCCCTGGCACACACATGCACACACCCACAAAGTGCACAGTTTTATTTTAATTTCATGCTGAAATGAGGAAATCAGCATTATGAGTTTGACTAGAATCGTGTTTTACATCACAAAAGGAAAGGTGAGCAAATTTATCCCACACATGGATGATAATCTCATTTCAGAAACATTTTCTTTCTTAGCCCAGGACGTGCATAGCATCACAATAAAAATAATCAATTACTCTTTAAACACACAGAATGTGACTCATGGATATAAAAGGTTGTTATTACATTTTTGTTTTAGACACACTGGGGTGCACTTTCACCCCTTTGTGCTGAAGGTAGGCTAATGACTGCTGCTAAACAATCTGTACAAATGTAGTGGAAAAACAATAATTCCTCCCTTCCCTGCTTGGATAGAGTGGTTAATTTATCTGTATTAATTGGTTGTGTAAACACTCCTTTCCACGTTACACCACCGCCACTTAACAAGAATCCAGTTAGGGTTTTGTGGAGAAAATAGTAGGAGCAAGTACAGTTTAAATCAGTCTATGGTTTTGGATGCAAAATTAGAGGGAGCATTGTCCAATTGAACATATCTTAAAAATACAAACTGAAATATCATAATTGGATATTCCACAGTTAATACTCAGTGAAAACACCTTCGTCAGCAATTACAGCTGTGAGTCTGTTGGGCAGGTGTGGCTGATTTATATTTGGGCAGGTTGAGCAAAGCCCCACTAAAATAATCATCCACCCCAAAGCATAGTTCTTCCTCATAAATTCATTATTCAAATCAATACATCATGTTACTTTTTAATAAATATTACCCAGTTTCCGTACAATCAATGAATCAAATTAGACAACAAGTGTCAATGTTTCAGAGTTAAAATCACTATATCAGCGATTCGGTCTCAATGCAGCTATTGCGCAATATTGGGGTAGGGAATCTCAGGACCCCACTCCAGCAGGCAGGTTTATTATGGTGCTTTGTGATCAAATATGGGAACTGCAGGCAGTGCTAATAGAGACTCATAGGGGCAGCCGAGCATCTGCCCCTCACACTCCACAACTCTGAGCCTTGTACCAGTCTCTTGTGTCAGTCCACATGCTTAGGTGACTAAAGATGGCGAGCAAAGCATCTGCGCCTTCTGTGTGTAAATGTAGAGTTTCTTTAACTCAAATAAACATTTGAACGATTACAATTACAAGACAAGTTGGTAATTAAGCAGCTTGGACCCAACAGACAAGACATTAACATTACTCAACAAACAAAGGACAAGTGGAAAACATACAACAGGACATTTTCAAGTGCACACTATGACGTGTCTCTGTGGTTGCTATACATGGAATACAGTATTCTGTTTTCCCTGCATTTTATTTTCTGGTTATCTTTAGCAGAATATATGTGGACTAACACAAGGGTGACAGACCTGAAACACTTTTCAGAATTAGCTAAAAAAAAAAAAAACACGAAACAAGAATAAACTGAAAAGAGGATGCAACCCTCTTTCTCTTGAATGCTTGTCCATTTAAAAAGTAACATATCCTTCTCATTGTTATGAAAACACATATACATTGGAGTAGGTTATTTTTAAACTTGAGTTTATCCTTGTATTTTTTATTGGGGGAACTTATTTAGGATAAAGGAAATCCATATTTTAAAGGATGTAGGCAACTGCATCATTTTGTGGGCTGCTAGCTGCAGTGGTTTCTAGTAGGCTGTTTACTGTCTATTCTCTTATATAGCCTACAATTCAGTCACAGGTGACTTTCTGCTTGACTGAATTCCGTTTAATTTTCATGACATTATTCAAATAATTATTTCAAAAGAGGGCATGGTTAGCAATTCAGGGACCGCTCCACCAGTATTAATGGCCACGAGCAGTTACTGCTGTTGGTTAGGTCTCTACTAACTTTGCACACCTAGATTTGGTAATATTTGAACATTCTTCTGAACAAAACTGAGCTCTGTCAAGTTCCATGAGGAGCATTGATGGACAGCAATCTTCAAGTTATGCCACAATGGGATATTGACTGGACACTCATGGACATTTACCTTTTTGTTCCTTAGCCACTCCAGTGTAGTTGTGTAGGCTGTATACTTTGGGTCATTGTCATGTTGAAAGGTGAACTTCCATCCCAGTTACAGCGTTCTTGCAAAAGGCAGCAGGTTTTCCTCAATCGACTTTTCTATACTTTGCTCCATTCATTTTTCCGTCTATCCTGACGTGCCCCAGTCGCTGCCAATGAGAACCATACCCATAGACTAACCCAACATGATGCTGCCACCACCATGCTTCACAGTAAAGATGGTGTGTCATGGGTGATGCACTGTGTTGGGTTTGTGCCAAACATAACGCTTTGCATTTAGGCCACAAAACTTGTCGGACCACAAAACTTTTTGCATAATTTAAATTGAATTAAAGTTAGGCTTTCTGGAGTACCACACAGGCCAGATTTGTGGAGTGCTTGGGACATTATTGTCAAAAGCACACTTTGACCAGTCTTGGTCATAAAAGCATGTAACTCTTGCTATGTTGCCATTGGCCTCTTGGTAGTCTCTCTGATCAGTCTCCTTCTTCTTCCGTCATACAGTTTTGAGGTACAACCTGATTAAGGCAGGGTCTTGGTGGTGCCACACACCTTCCACTTCTTAATAATCATCCTGACTGTGCTTCAGTCGATATTCAAGGCCTTTGATATATTATTATTTCCATCCCCTGATCTGTGCCTTTCAACAACTTTGCCCCAGTGTTCTTAGAAAGCTCCTTGGTGCTCATGATTGAGTCTTTGCTTTGGAATGCACTACCCAGCAGAGGGAACTTACAGAAGCTGCTGAATATGCTGAAATCATGTGAATCACTGTGAATTAAACACAGGTGGAGACCACTTAATTTGGTGTGTGATTTTGAAGGGGATTGGTTACACATGAGCTATTTTCGGATTGCTATCACAAGAGGGGTTGATACTTAACATTTTAAATCATTTTCTACAAATTTGTAGAATATATTTTTCACTTGGAAGTTGTGGGGTAGGAGGTCTAGAATTGGTCCACAATGAGATACAGTTATGTGGGTCCTTCACAATCTGGTCTTACACCAGCTTGATGGAATGTGGCTTTTAACATTGCATTTGCCACCATTGAACATTGTTTATTAGCCATTAGCTTTTTCAATTTGTGTTCTTTCTATATTGTAACTTGGATGACCTATCAGAGCATGTTTAACATGTACTAACTTAATGCACGTGATAGATTACTATGCATTCAGATCTCTGTTATTTTAATGCTGATACTCTTACAATGTCACATCTCTTGCTCTTGCTCATAGCTCTTGCTTTTCACAACAACAGACCCCGCATCACACCAAGACATTCATTGTGTATAATTATTTTTTATGTTTGATAATGGCATTTTCTTCCTGATGGTACTAGATCGTAACTGGGAATTATCAAAGTCTAATGGGTATGCTTGTTATTTCACTAAATTTGCTTTATCTCCATCCTGCTTCTTGTGATGCCTTGTACAAGTGGTGTGCTCCTGTGATTACTCCGGTCAGTTAGTTTTTAATTGGCCTTTAGTTCTTTGTTTAATCATTATAGATGATTTAATCTCCCCATAATCACTTTTATGATCCAAGGAATAGTACCTAAGAACATCAGAAAGTTTACAAACGAGAGGTGGCCATTTGACCCATTGTGCTCGTTTGGTGATCATTAGTAACTAAGTGATCCAAGGATCCTATCCAGTCTATTTTTTAATGTTCCCAAATTGACGGCTTCAACCACATCGCTGGGTAGTTTGTTCCAGACTGTGATGACTGTGTGTGAAGAAGTGTCTCCTGTTTTCTGTCTTGAATGCCTTGAAGCCCAATTTCTATTTGTGTCCCCGGGTCTGTGTCCCTGCTGATCTGGAAAAGCTCCTCTGGTTTGATATGGTCGATGCCTTTCATGATTTTGAAGACTTGAATCAAGTCCCCACGTAGTCTCCTCTGTTCCAGGGTGAGAAGGTTCAGTTCCCTCAGTTTCTCAGTAGGACATTCCCTTCAGACCTGGAATAAGTCTGGTTGCTCTCCTCTGAACTGCCTCTAGAGCAGCGATATCTTTCTTGAAGTGTGGAGCCCAAAACTGTACACAGTATCCAGATGAGCTCTAACTAGCGCATTGTACAGTCTGAACATTACTGCCCTTGTTTTAAATTCTACACTTTTGACAATATACCCTAACATTGTGTTTGCCTTTTTTATTGCTTCCCCACATTGTTTGGATGGAGAAAGAGTCCACATAGACTCCTAGATCTTTCTCATGTGTTACTTCTTCTAGTTCTGTTCCTCCTACAGTGTAATTATAGTAATCCTCCCATCACCCTCAGAGCCATCACTGTCCAACTTTGTGTCCAGGAGTTGGGCATTTCTAGCTCTTGGGATGTCTAAGGGTTAAGGGTTGTGCACACCCTTTTCTGCAGTTATGACCTACTGTAACCCAGCAGTTCTGTACACTTTCCTGCTCTCAAGGTCTCAACTCTCCTAGGTTTTGGTGTACACACCTTCTCTCTAATGGGCTGATTGACCAATTCTTCCTTATCACTAATACAGCACAGATCAACAAGCTGAGCCTCAAGATCATGCACCTTGATCTCTAGGATTTCATCATGCTGACAACATTCACAAATGAAATCTTCTTGGATGGCAATCATTCTGCAAACATGACACTGTAGTGGCCACAAATTTCTAAATTATGCAAGTTTTTAATTTTATTTATTTGTGTATATGTGTGTGTGTGTGTGTGTGTGTGTGTGTATATATATATATATATATATATATATATATATATATATCTTGGTTTCTGTCCCCTGGTCAACTGTTTGACTGTTTTGTCACCGAGAAACAGCGCAGCTCAACAGTAGCTTTAAGTACCCTTTTGTCTACCTGCCCCTAATTCACACCTAACTGGCTACAACTGAATCCACCTGGCACAACTCACTTAACTGAAATCCTGCTAGTCCTAAACTAAATCACCTTTCCTTCAACCTATATACGTTCACTCAGCAGCTGTAGTGAGTTGACTTAAATTAAGGCAAACAAAACACAAGATTAACTTCATTTTAGGCAGTTAAAACAAAATCAGGAATGCTAAAACTGTCTGAAACTAGGAACACAACAAGATGGCTGCCTCTCACCTGTACTGTCCTGTGTCTCTCTATGGCAACTCTAGACCAAAAAGTCAATGAAATTATTAGAGGTTGAAGGACTGCTTAACTGTTTCTGTTTTCTGTGTGGCACAAAACATGCTGCCTTTCTTTAGAGATGACATGGCATCAATTCAATCAATAAATCAATTGATTATTATAGCACCCTTAGAAGGGTAGCCACAGAGCACTTTACATAATGATAAACATACTACAACAAAATTAAAAATAAAATAAGTGAATAAACCTTTAACGGTTTATATGAACTAAAATAAAGCAAACCAGCATTAAATAAACCATTAGGCACAGAGGAGAAAAAAAAAAAACTCCTATGGATGGCAGGAATGTTATAGGAGAAAATAAATATCTGGTGGTCCATGGCTTAAGGCCTAGGCATAATGGTTGTCTCCCTTCCAGGCAATATTGTAGGCAATATAGTTGTTACAGCAGCAAGGGGGTCAGAAAGTTCTTAAATGGTGCTGCTGGCTGTGGTCTTCCCTCTGGTGGGGGCCTCTTACCGGGGGCACCCGATCCTCAAGATTCTACATGCATTGAAGCACCTAGTAGAAGAAAACTGTATGTAGTCGAGGCAAGTGGGGGGCGCCCCTGTAGCTCCAGGAGACAAAGGCATATGCATTGAGCCTTCACGATATAGCCCCCCATTGTAGTCTATGGATCAACTACTGCAGGTCCCCACTAGTGGCATAAAACACTGCTTAATCCTATGCTTTCCCATCCCCCCAGAAGCTGGCATTCACTTGCTTTCAGACTTACATCTCGCAGCTTCCAGGTGCCGCACAAGGCATGCTTTAGCTCACCTGCTTCATGACTCCAGAAGCCAATATGCCCTTGTTTCAGCCTTACATCTTGCAGCTTCCAGGTGCACAAACGGCATACTTTAGTCCACATTCTCTGTGCTTCCAGAAGCCAAAATACCCTTGTTTAAGTTTTACATCTTGCAGCTTCCAGGTGCTGCACACAGCATGCTTTAGTCTCTTAAGGACTCCATTTCTCACATTTTATGTGATCCTATCTAGGGGAAAAATTTATAGTCTACATTTTAAATATGTTGTGTTTTGAAGATGCCTTTATGTAGCCTATATGTGTATGTATTTATTTTAATAACCAAGACCACGCTATAACAAGGCTGTACAGAGACTCAAACGAGGTGGGGTTAGACTATAGTGCGGGGCTGTGGATGAATTGTCGGGCTATCAGTAGTGGCTAGTAAAGGCCCCTGCTCTCCCCTCTGCACGTCCCTGTTTTCCATCCAAATTCTACCACTGATGCCCTATTGTGTCTTTCAAGAGTATATCAATAATACTATAATTATGCAAGTTGAATATTCTGCACTGATTGACGCATCAGGCATTGTTTCCATGACAACAACCAGTTACGTCATCCATGTGTGTGAGAACAGCGGCCTGGTTTTGGGGTCGGAACCGCATAACAGCCTTGCGTTTTGATTGGGCCGTATCTGTCAGATATGTATGACGTCACACCCTGTTTATAGGCAGAGAGCGAGAGATGCAGACACGTGCAGATATTCCAATATTGCTAGCCTAAATCAATAACATTAAATTAATAAAAACATAATATAATTGGGTGAGGTGAAATAGATTCATACATAGTTATGTATGCACTAGTTAAAGTTATTCACGATTGCAATTATTGGCTGATTTTAATGTTTTAATTTTTTTCCATTTGTGTAATTATTGGTATTTCAAAAATAAATTTGAGGTGTTCTGTCTTTGTGAAACGGACCGAAATATGGGCTACCACTTAAATTACTACACAGCCTATATATATAGGCCCTCGTTGCGATTGTGCCCTTTCCAGAGTCCGTTGTAAAGCTGCTGCTGATTCGTCCACACATTCCCCCCCCCACACCCCTGTCGTTGAGAATTCGTCCCCCCCACAGACTCTGTGATATGTCCTCCCACCCCCCACATCCTCAGCTTGACAACTTGGTTACACAAACAAACACCGTGGGACAATGATATCTAAAATATGCAAAGTAAAATATTTTAATGTTCCCTAACATAATTGTATAGAAAATAAAAAGGTATGATTTGGTACATATTTTGTTTTTATCGGTGCTTCATTGTCTGCTGGGGCCCCCCATCCCATACAACCTCCAGAAATTGTCCCTCCATCAACAGACATTGGGAACCCCTGCTTTAGATGCTAATAAGAGAACTTTGAAATCTATCCAGTAGCACATGGGGAGCATGCAGCACTGTGGAGTAGTATTTAGGGCTCTGGACTCATAACTGGGTGGGGCAGTGCTGTTGTACCCTTGAGCAAGGTACTTCACTTAGATTGCTCCAGTAAAATGCCCAGCTGTATAAATGGGTACAAATGTAAGTCGCCCTGGATAAGAGCGTCTGCTAAATGACAAATAATGTAATGTAATGAGACAGTGCTAGAAACTGAGGAGCCTCAGCTAGAAATTGCCATATACTTTTGTTGAAAAATATGACATTAACAGATTATTTGTCTGTTTTCTTTTAGTACTGATCATGAGGCTCCACAAACACTGAAATCAACGCATTGTTGAAAGTACACCTAACTGATGTAGTTTAATCTAAGACAAAGGTCTACAACTCAACTTCTATCATGGGCGGCATTTCCAAAATATGGATTTAACAACTTCTTAAAATGGGCCGCACATAGCTAAAAAATATATATAATTCAGTGTTATCTGCAATACACATTTTGTACTATTAAGTACTATCTTGTATCTTTTTTATATATTTTTTCTGAATGAAGAACACATGGGTGTTGCTGTATGATCGAAGTGACAGCTGGTGACAGAGGCATCATCTCAAATCTCTCTCATTCCTCTCCTTCTTCTTCTAAATGTGTGGTCACTGGCTTGTTGTTTCTTTTCGTATCTCTTTAACTTACTTAGGACATGTACTAAATTACAATGTATAGTAGCAATATTCATCAATAATAGTATCTATTTAATAAATGACCAATGTAACCTATTCAATAGCAATCTCTATAATAGTATACAAAATGTGGGAGAGGATGGAGGGTGTTAAAAAAGTATTCACATGTATGTAATTAAGTAACAAAAGTTAAAATAAATAATACAGTCTAGACACATTAATTCTTCCAGTTGCTTTTAAAATACAGAGATCTCCTGTTCAGGTTTCCCAGTCAATATGGTTTTCTGATTGCACTGTATTTTCAATGTATTCACCATTTAAGTTGAATGTTTCTCTTCTCTTTCAAATATGGAGATTGCACCTCTTTTGCCTTGCTCTTCTTTTCTGAACTACTTGATCGATGTCTGAATTCAATATTAATTGTTTAGTCATATTGATGAATCATTAAAGGAGACTGCTATCATTCTAGGACCCTGCCACACCCACACATCCATCTTAAAAGTCTAACATGTCTAAATCCAAGAATATTGCAAGTAAACACTGGATAGACAGTTCACCACTGGATGCACCTGCACCATTTGCCTGTGCAGCTTTCTGGTAGTCACAGGAACTACAGGGTATGGTTTATACTGTCTGAGAGTTGTGCTATGTGAGAAATTCTGAACTATTTATTTGGAGATTTGGGTTCTGCAGTTCAACTCACAAATGTTTTGCATTTTCTAATCTTTTATGCAGCGCCTAGTTGCCAGCAGTTGGTCTCGACAGCAGGTGTTGCATCTCAGATTACCACACTGCGGTAAATCAGTGACATCTCCAGTTCGCTGGAATCAGGAGCATATAGCAGCTGTTAGCCAGCTTCATGAAATCCAGTTGTTCTAATACATACCCTAGAGCCCTTCTGCTGTGGAGTATCCCAATGGCAGTCTACTTTTTGTCTTTCCTTAAAAACCCACACGGTCAACACAGCCAGAGTGAACTCATGTAATTTGTACATTCTTTTAAAGCTTAAGGCAGTGCAGTGTAATAGAAGATGACAAAGGGGTGTAACTACACTGTAGGGTCTATTTAAAGATTACATACATTTACCATACATTTGTTACTGTTAGTATCTCTTAAGACACTGTGAATGGGCATCCCTTTATAGCAATGTATTGCCATGTGTGTAATTTTAACCAGTGGGTTTTGGGTCTAAGAAGTAAATTAACTATGATCTGAGTGGGAAAGCAACAACAATCACTAAACGTGTCAAATAAGGAAATAAGATCTATAATAACTAAAAGTACATAAACAATGAAAAAAATAGTTTATATAACAAGAGTAAAACAAATAGTATATAATAAATAATGAGGTATTTTATGTTACTATTTGAATGCAAAGCCTTAACTCATGGCTTAGAAGCAGAAACAAAAATTGCTTTTTGAATTTGTGCAGTTTGCTTCAGAAATTAGGAACAATAGGCGAGATAAATTACAATCATTAAAGAAACAGCCATAGGCAAAATATGACCTATTTGTTGTCTAGTATAGGGTATGTACAATTCTATAATTTGACTGTTCATATATTTAGTCCTAGAATGAAACATACCTTATTGCCTATATAATGTATTTTTGGGGGAAAAATAGCCCCTTTCCTACTATTTGTTATTTTACTGCATTCAAACACCAAATAGCTATTTGATTGTAAAGTGCTTTGCGAGATGTTGCAGCCTCTTTAATCCTGCTAATTGGTACAACCAGCATAGCTTGGAATCGAAAGAAGTTAATGTTTATAGATGCTTTAAAATCATTAAGACTGATTTAGGTTCTACTTCTTATTTACACTCCAGGATTGTTATGCAAGAATAGTAATCATACACTATAAAAAACTACCTGTATCTTTAATTGAAGAATGACAATGAGTTTGCCCTTCACAATGTATTGTAGAAATACTTCGGATTCCAAAATATTCTTGCTTAACTTCCAGCAGAATTACCAATAAATAAATTATTGACATTGTTTGACAAACGTAAAACACTGTACCTTTTATTGCCCTGGAATATTATTTTATATTATTTTGACAAGGTGCAATGCACTGGGTTCACAGGGATTAGACATTATTTCCAATAAAACACACAGATCAGTCCCACTCTTAGTATTCTACTGATTGAGTCCTTTGTATAGAGAGCTAAATCACAACTTGGCATTTAAATGCCAAAACAGAGGCTCCTTGGCTTCATTATACCCTAGGATTATTTTTCAGTATTATTACTAATGACTAATGTTTTCTTCTTAGACTATCTCTGTATAGTGAAGTATTTAACCAAAATCTCTCCAATATAACATTTAGTAAGACACATAGCCAGAGTTTAACTATTTAAATAATTCAATTCAATTAACTATTTTGAGTCATTTCCTTCAGTTATGCTATGTTTGGTCATTGAATATTACATGTTGGAGAGCACTTTCTTGATGTGTCTTACATTTTCTTTGGCTCACAGTTCTCTTGAAATCTTATAACAACAGATGGATCTCTTTTTTATGTATAGTTTATTTGCCATTTCATCCTGAATATTGTGACTTGGCTGTATGCATATATTCAGTATGGAATGTATGTTTATATTACAATATATCTATTTTAATATACTTAGAAGTTTCCACATTCTGTCACACCATGCATGTATATTACAGGTTGACATTGAGTTTCTGTACAGTTTCTTATGTTGAATATCAAATGTTACATAATTATAATATATAAGGAGAATTATTTGGTTGTAGTAATTTGTGTTATAAAAATGCATGTTTTCATAAACTGCATAATTTACACAAAGCTTCTATTTTTAAAATTAATACGACTATCCATAAAATGAGCAACATTTCAAATATCAACCCTTGCATTTTCCAGTGCGGGCACTGGGGCCTGTTCATAGTTCTGACACAGCTCCAGTGAAAATGCTTAAAAGAAAATTAGAAAAAAGGCATTTCTCAAAACAATATTTAATAAACAAAGTTGACAAGAGATACTCCCAAGCTGATGTTACTGTTGAATTTGTCATAAGGAAAGGGAACAAGTACACAAGTATTCTGAGTGTTTTTGAAGGACATTAAATGTTCAACAACATAGCTTTGTAAGAAAAACATATTAAAAACAAATCATTATTTATCAGAATAAACTATTTCATTTCTTTGACTTTTTATAAAAGAAAGAAGTGCACAAATGTGTTTGGTAAAATAGGCTGCTTTCCCTGATATTCCTTCTGCCTCCATGCCTTGGCTAGCAGTGTCCCTGATCTTGTCACATGTACAGTTTTGGCATTCACCTACCAAAGTGTTGACCGCCCTCGCAGTCCTACACGAGCTGCAGCTCTCCAAGAGTTAGGTTGATTTTTTCTTATTAGATGTATGCAATAATGTTTCCAGCCCTACCTTACTGATACAGGGAACCAAACTTATGTTATGCAAAAAATATATATTTGAAACTATGTGAAAACTTTGAGTGACACAGATGTCATTACAGTTTGTTTTCATGTTTAAAAATTACACCAGTAAAGTTAATCTAACGGACAGGATATTTAATTTGTACACATTTCTGTGGCTCCTAGGGTTTAACCTGTCCAACGTTTGAGGTAAGTGATTACTTTAGCCACTTCTCTTTGAAGGCTCTTCAGGCAAGCAATGCAGTAAGGGGACAACAACTGCACAATTTTCCTTGTTAGTGTGTTAACAATCCTGAAGAAGCTTTTTTTTTTTTTCTGTTCAAGAGTAAACTCTTGCCTTCTGCTGTAAGGCAAGCACTTTTTTAAGCTCTTGCCTTCTGGTACAGTGAAAATAGTTGCATTTAAACTGCCTCATAGAAGCTGTAACCACAGTTGTCATCTTGAATTGTTCTTAAAAAACAAAGTCTAATAAAATTGAATATTTTATTCTATGATTTAATTACAGTTAAATATAATTTGTGCAGGGTAAAACAAATGGACTATTGGAGATCTGCTTCACCTAAAATAATAATTATTGTCCAGATCTGTTGCTCTGTTGAAGCCCATGGAAGACGTCTGATTCAAATCTGGAACTTCTTATATAATCAGGAATAGCATTAAGTAAATTATTAAGAAATGTTGGCAATGCGTATGTTACCTTGTGAATGGCGATCTGCCCACCCAAGGTCTGTTATTCTCTGGCGAGTCCTCATGTATGCTAGACCATTACTTTTGTTTAAACTCTACATTTCAAGACTGGAGAGATGATGTATTGCATATACTGAAACCATAGCAATTCATTGGGAGTTCTGTTGGGAACTACAGGTGTCACATTACCTTAACATCCGCAGTATGTAGCTATAGGCCTATGCTTAAATAAATGGATGTTAAGTGATATATTGAAGATGGCTTCATATATTATCTAAAATAACATTATTACTTGACCCACATTCTCTTAGAGTTGTCTCTGTGATGTTATTATGATACTGTACTGTTTATTTTTGCAATTTCAAGTTCATACATATAGTTTTATAAGATTAATGAGGTGAACGCAGAATGCTGTTTTATTTCAGTCGTCATGCTTTGCAGTACAGAGTATATCTGAGCCTGATTCTCACCGAATCAGTGTCAAAATGACAAATTTCCTTCTTCCTTTAATTCCCATTTTATAACAAGAACATATTGCATATAGCTTCCAGATCTGCCCTGTTTCTCTGTAGTTTAGTTATTGTATTTCATTCTGTGTTTACATTGTGGTGTATGCCCTGTTTGTTTTATGTCTATTTTTAAAAACTGTATACCTACATTACTGAAACACATGTATATATCCTTGAATGAACCAATAAGTTTAAGGATATACTTTTAGAAAAATTCTAAATATCAATACTCGTTTCCTTAAGGTATTATGAAATATCTGAGACAAAAATAAAAGATGACATTATTAAGAAATACCTTAGATCCCATGTATAACAAGGGAATAAGTGGGCTCCCTTGTTTAACATCGATTAAAATATATATCTTGGCAAAAAGTAGATAATGGTTTAGATGTATACATTCTATTGTATAAGATACACATTCAGACATGAAACAGATCGAGTAGGAAAGTTTATTTTATAATGAGAGCTGCCAAACAGCTCACACAGTAAAAGCATTAATTGCTGATATATTTAGGTTACAGAATAATTAGTCCCAAGGCTTTAATATATATATAGACATCCAACACAATATTTGTAGATATGTGCTTTAGTATGAAAATAATATTAAGGCAATTTTATTTTCACAAATGATGTCTTAGCATACTTTGGGCTGTAATGCAGACAATACTGTTTAATGGGAAGGTGAGGACAGGTGTAAAAGAAACCATTTACACACAGTGATTTGTAAGCACCAGTGCAATAAGACATAGAGTATAAAAGAATACTTAATCATCCCTAAATTCAGGATAAATATAGTGTTGTGATTAAAAATTAATCAGAAACAAATGAATACCAAATGTTGTTGCAATCATGAATTCCACATTGGATTAAAACAAATAGTATAAAAGGTAATTTGATTATTCACTTCCTTCTAATGCATTGTTCTAAGATACTTAGGAATAAGGAACTGAAGTCTCCATTGATCTGATATGCTGTTGCTCAAGTATTTCAGCATTTCTATTAAAAAAAAAAAAAATCTGTAAATTGTGGTATCTGTCTACCAATTACATTAGTGAAATGATTCCTATCCATCAGAACGATGCCTTACCATGAATCATGGGTTTGGAACTCGTGTCTATTGTGCTCATCAAGGCTGGAAGCTTTTTAAAGATGTTTTTGTCAATTTAGTGTTCTTCTGCACTAAACAATACAGGTACAGATAACAACTTTCTGGAACAGTTTTAATTTGTGTTACCAAGGTCAATAGTTGGATATTAACAGCGAACATACACAAGACAACAGCATGACTGATGTTGGGAAAATTGCTGCCACACTTTCACCCACAATGTTCAATCCTTTGAAAATAGTACAGTACTTGGAAAGAATTAGAATTAGAGTTACATTAGTGATTGAATGTGAACCTTTTGTCATGTATCTGTGCAGCTTAGTACAAGCAATTGCTAGTTATGGAAGTTAGTTATCATTGTTCTTAGTTATTATCTGGCAGATTCTTTATTTCGGAAATGCATTAATGTTTTCGTCTTTTGTTTTCCCCATGATTAGGGATGTTCCAAGGTTAAAGACAAATAAGGTTACATGTTGTTTTTAAATGGCAGAGCCTTTTTAAATTGTCCATTGTTTATAAATATTAATGCTATTTGTTTGCACATTAGCACAATACAACTAAAATATGTTAAAATGTTAAAATATTCTAGATGTTTGGGACATTCTGTCCATACATTGCATTGCTACATTTCCATTGGATAATACCCCTAACATTCTAATTATTAGTCGTACATTTTTGTGAAAAGCACTCAAAGTTTCCATGGTGCTCTGAAATGCAGTTGTTATTATGTAGTCAGAATGCATAATTATCAGCATTGCTCTGCAAAGTTCACAGTGGTTGATGCATTTTTGCAGAGCGGGCAACACTGATTAAGTTGATGGGAAAGATCCATTCACATTTCATACGAGAAAAAAAAATCATTAATCAAAATAGTAAATAACATATTCCAATGCATGGTTAAGACACAAATAAACGTCAACTGCAAAGATGAAAATGGATGGTACACTGATATGACTTTGATACTAATTGATTCAGAGGAAGTTCTTTTGTGTTATTAAAAAATATGATTGCATAACAGTAAGATAAAAAACAAAACAAAACAAAAAAAACAGTTTCAACATGAAACAAAACACACAACATAGTACACAAACAATCATATTCAGTTGAAGTACTTTGAAATGAAAATGTCAGGTAAGCGGAGAATGTTGATAATAAACAGATGTTTATAAAAAAATACATTGCACATTGAGCAGCTGGATAAATGTTAGTCAACATTAATAATAATAATAAAAAAAAGGTTGTTACCCTAAGGGGCTGCATAATACTGAGCAAAAACAAATAATAAAATAGAGAAATGCCTGAGGCTAATGTAATGTAATCTCACAAGTTACATGTATTCATCTTATTAACAATGTAGAATATTAATTTCTCTGATTCCACCCCCCTCCCCTCAAAATAAATAAATACATATATACTACTACTGCTGCTTATAATAATAATTGTATTAAACATTATTTTGTGACTGGGTGTGTATGTGTAGTGAACATCCGAAATGTTTAAACTGGTGTCTTGTTTTGTATAAATAACAATCTAATTTATCTGACAACTTTGCCTCCCAGTGGTGGGTGCAGCTTTTCTTATTGTTCCCTGTGGCACTGTGTGGGGATATACACGATGTCGGGGCTCGATAAAGTGTATAAAGCATAGTGTAGGAAACACAGACACAAATGGGAAAGTGGGTGAATGTAAAGTGCAGGTTTATTATGCACAGTGCGTGGGTGTGCAAATGACATAAAACATATCAAAACTTAGCTCTGTGTTGAGCCTAACTAAACTGTGAAAGAGGTCCCTCTCTACATATATACTAATAGACCTGATGAAACGCACAGCTTTCAATCCAGATTGCATTCTGAGTCCAAATTCCTAGTCTCAAATCAAAATACTTTATTGTAAATCACACTGCTGCAGCTCTGCTCTGCTCTGCTCTGCTCTGCTCTGCTCTGCTCTCTCTCCTTCTCCCTCTCCCTCTCCCTCTCCGAATCCAACTCCTCCGGCACTCATCCCTGCCTCTCCACACCAGGAAGCGGGCCGCTTCCTGTTTTATCAAGTCCAGAAGCCAATCGTCCGGGAGCAGTAGGTCAGTTTCACCCCCCCAACCCCCCACTAATCCCTCCTTCTGGCAAAATCCAGGGAGGGATGGTGCATCTCCACCCACATGGCAACACTGGCAATTTGCTTGACTTGAATTGCGAATAAGATATGTGGTAGAATGTGAAAATCCCCTTTAATTAATGTTGAATGAATCTACTCTTTGTGATATTATTAAGAAAACAATATAATTATTGATAGAAAACAAATACAAAATTAATAGAAAATGAAGTATGGTATGAAGGGGGCATCAGGTACATGTGTATATTTTATTTTATTTTATTAATTGTTATGTGCCCTAGGCTGGAGTGTTAAAAACCTAGTCACCCCCAACTGGACCAAGCAATCATCAATTTGGTGATTAATAACAAGATAAATCTGAAGTTATGTCTCACTTTAGTAATTTATAATTTGTAATTTATTTGATACATATTGCAGATAATTTGTGTAACAACTATCTATTTTTTTTCAGCAGGGACTCTAATAATGTACTGTTTAATGTATTTTCCATTTTTCCCAATCCACTTGACAGTTCAATTTCCAGTGGCAAGACTTCATCTTCAACATACACCTGTAATATCTTACAAGGTCACCCTTAGCTCAATGAAAAAGTATCCCTTTCCTGATCTTAATCTTAAATGTAATTTCTTATTTTACCCTTTACTTCAAGAGAGCTGTGGTAGACTATAAAGCTTGTTAGAATAAAGCATTATCTTTTCTCCACTTGTGTTACCATGGGAGATAGGGTGTGAACATGAAGCTTCACAGAAAGCATTTTAAAAATGGTTTAACAAGTGGCGTTATATGTTTCAACTATTTTACTATAAATGCCAAAGGCTATAAGAAACATAGTAACAATCTTGTCTCAACACTTTGGCTTTACTAAGTTATGTCCTTATGTTATGTTATGTTGAAAAACGTTAGACCACATAAATGGCATGTTTTACAAAAGAGACACATATGAATATTTGAAATGTACATATATAAACCTAATATACTAGATTCAATTCCTGGTTAATTCTGTGTACAATTTGGATATTACCAAACATTGTATTGTTTCCATCCCACTACACATCAGTTCATCACCATAAAATGAGCTAGGAAAACAAGATGCCATTTGAAAGCATGGATAACTTATAATATGTCTATGTTGAGTACCTAAATCTGATACAACATACGATACATGAATAAAAATACCTAAAGGTTTTATGGATTTAAACTTTGCATAGTGATTAGCAAACAGGCGGTCTGAATCCATCATAATCAAAGTAGAAGAGGGCACCAGGCATTACTTTTCAACCTTTCTTTTTCTGTCCCAGTTGCAGTAAATCATAACCAAAATTGATATTTTCAGCATATGGACTTCTGAACTGTTTGATTCAAGGCTATAGGTAGTGCATACCTTCTAAATCCTGCTTAGCATTGCATTACAAGACTCCCACTGTTGTTGTGGCTAGTTTGTGCTTTGCTGCACTTTCAACCTCTATCAGCCTCTGACTCAGAGTTCACATCTCTGCTTCAAGGCCATAAACCCTTGACCCCCTCCCCACTCGCCTCATCCAGGCAACTGCTCTTGCTTTACTCCCCTTCATCGCCTTCCTCCTCAACACCTGACTCGTCTGTGGCTGTTTCCCCTCTGCTTTCAAACACGCTTCTGTGAATCCACTCCTCAAAAAACCCACCCTTGACCCTACCTCTCTCCAAAATTACAGTCCTGTCTCCCTTCTCCCCTTCCTCTGTAAAACCCTTGAGCGGGCAGTTGACCTTCTTCTGCTAAGAATCTTGGAGTCATCCTTGACCTCACTCTGTCCTACTGTCATGGGTGGTAGTGACGATAACCTTAACTATAATAATAAACCACTTCAAGTATTTTACCAATGATGGGGGACCTCTACACCACCCTACGTTTTTTCCCCCTGCAGGCTCAGACCAGACCCCAGTGCACCCAAACCACAGACAAGGTAGTCTCAACTGAATACAGTTTCTTATTACAGCAGACGTGTTTGGGAGCAGGGAAAGAAGTCTGCAATATGATAATACAAGTATGGGGAAACCTAAACTAAAAACAGAAATTCCTAATACTAAAATTGCCTTTATTAGCTGGGTGGAAAGTATAATAATAACCTTAATCAAAAGAAAAAGAAAAACACAAAACCAATTCCCAACTAAAAGTATAAATACTTAAAACATACAATTAACGCCCATAAAATGAAATACCAATCATATATCCGCAATAAGAGACAAAAGTAACAGAAAGTCTTTTTGCTTATCCATTCCTTGCTGTTCTCTCGCAGAGACAATCCCCAGTCTACTCTGCAGCCCTGCAACTGTCCTGGTGAGTAGATTAATTTGGGTATTCGGTACACAGCACGTCAAGTGGCCCTCTGAACTTGTCCCTTTTTCTTCATTTCCTTTTGGATACTGTGCTCCACTGTGCCAGTAACAGTAATGGTACTGTAGGTGACCACCTTACTTGGTTCTTTTCTCAGGATCCATGGATGTTCAGGAAGTCACCTAACCCAGAGGTCTGTGTCACAGGAGGAACCATCCAGGTAAACTGTTAGTAAGTATTTCAGAATGTTTTGTTTCTATCACTGTTAAATCTCCTCATTCTTATTTCTTTTACGTAGGTTTCATCATACAAAGCAGCACAGCAGCATCTTATTTTTACTCTCAATAGACAAAAGCACAATAAAACACTTATGTAAATCTTGTCACTTCGTGCCTTTCTAACACAATATCACATTAAAAGTTTCAGCACCACGTTCATCATACTCTGACAGAATTTGTTTCACTTAGCTCCCTTGGTCCCATTTCTCTTTCTCAAAGTCCCAATCTCGCAATTCTTGTCTGTTCTTAAAGCACAGCACACACATGTAGTCATACTGCTTTCTCTAGTCTGTGTTTCTGTGCCTTTCTTCATTTCTGCTGCTGTTACTGGATCCCCCGCTCCCGAAAGGAACACACTGCGGTCCACTCTGCTCTTTACTCCCAGCACATCTCTATTCTGACACGCACTTGCTGATTCTTCCTGAGCAACATACCGAGAATCTGTCCCTTCCTCACCACTTGTCAACTCAGCTGCTCGTCCAGACCCTGCTTCTCTCCCACCTGGATTACTTCAACTCCCTCCTGGCTGGCCTGCCTGCATCTGCTACCCGCCCGCCCCAGTTCATTCAGAATGCTGCTGCTCATCTGGTGTACTCTCTCCACATGCTACTCCACTCCCTTCACTGGCTCCCGATCTCAGCTCATATCCAGTTCGAAACTTTGGCTCTTACCTAATTACTGTACCCTGTCTGCGCTCCCCGCTCCTTTTCCACCCTCACCCCTAAGTGCTGTAACAACCTTCCCACTGAGGTCCAGACAACACAGTCATTGACCACCTTCCAGTGACTACTCAAGACACATCTGTTTAGACCGTACCTGTAATACACCATCCGAATCTCCTGGACTGCTCAGCAATCTTGCTATTTTGAACTTTATTAAACTATGCGTCCTTGTGCTGCTGCATACTTATGTATTGTTAGCACTTCTGTTGTGTTACTGCAACTTTTGAAATGCTTTATAATGCCCTGGATAAGGGCATCTGCTAATAAATTAATAATAACAATCACCATATTAATATTAATAACTTGGAACCAAGAAATTAACTATGTTCTGGAAACAGTGTACACTGTAACATTTGACCTCAATCTACTGTAGCTTATTAGACAACTAATGGAAGAAAACAAGTCTTTAATGAATTGTCTAGTTGGCTTTGGGTGTTTTCTGAGGAATGGCAAATTAAGTTCAGAGATGATAAAATACTGTATGGTTTTGTGCCATTCATTTTTCCCATGGATATTGGAGAATTTACTATACAGTTCCATTTGATATGTGTCATAGGTTATAGCAAATAATAGTCCACTACACTCAGACTCTGAAACGTTCATTCCTGGTATTTTTAACAGTGGTGGCAGTGCGGTCAATCATTTGCACCTTAGAGCTTTCGGTTCTTCTCTGAGTCACTGAGCATGAAGTACAGTCCATCTCAGGTGACATTGCGGGGAAGACAGCATCCTCTCCAGAGAATTTTAAAGCTAAAAGAAGCAGAAGAATACTTTCAAATCCGATTTTAACAGATTATATCTCCTGTGGTTACTGTGAAGCACAAGTGGGATGTTCGTTTTTACAGTATTTGTCTTCAGCTTACTTAGTCTATATATATTGCTAGACTGTACATTTCATCAATAGGTACTCTTTGTGTTACTGCCACATGGGACCCTATGCAGACAAAGGAAAATACAAGGCTGAAGCAAAAGTGGATTTGTGTCATGTTTCATTTGTTGGGATATATATTTGAGTAAGACAAGCATTTCCAGATTAAGGAGTCTTCTGCAGTTAGTGAAATTGAAAATAGGAAAAGGCTTTTGGGGGAGTTTTAGAAAATATATATTTTTTAATTTTTGTTATCCTTACTAAGGTTGATGAGAACTATGAATAATGCAAGCAGATGTATAGTTTGGAGATACAAATACAATGAGAACTTACTTGAACCTTTCAATAACAACCTGCATTAAACGTGTACATTCGTAAGTGTTTTGTTAGAACAAGAGTCATAGTAAAGCTTTTTATTTAACCTTTATATTGGATCGTGTTAATCTCTGCACATTTGGCTAATGTTAGTAAGCAAAGACAAGTTGTCTTCAATTCAGTGCAAAAAATATTTCCAAGTCAGCTGGCAGAATGATTTTAAATGGACTGGGAGCTATTGAGGTCAATGACTGCACAGCTTGAACAGCTACAAAAAGTTGCTTGGTGAGTCAACTTCAAACAGCAAAGGAGTGTAAAAAATGTATATCTAAACTTACCAGCTGCCACTAAGCCAGAAGGTCAAGTAGAACAGGAAAACATTATTATATTTTTACATATAATTATTTCACCTTATGTATTCATTCATTTTAATGATGCAGGTTATTTTAATATCTAAGATACACACACACACAAACACACATCTCTCTCTCTCTCTCTCTCTCTCTCTCTCTCTCTCTCATATATATATATATGTGTGTGTAATAAATAAGTATCATCATGACAAAGTAGCTGAAAATCTTTATCTACTGTTCTAAAGCATAGTTCTGGTTAAAAGATTAAAACAAACAAACAAAAAATGTAAGAAAATTAATTGATAACACTACAATAGGTCTCCCAAATAATAGTGTATTAACATAGTAGGTAATCATTAACTACATGTTAGTTACTCATAATAACAATGTAATTAAGCATTTATTAACGTGTACTTAATGTATAGAAAGTGGGCCTTGATCGGTGGAGGCATAAGTTTCATTTCAGAACTCAGGGGGTCACTGCCAATATTAGGGGGGATGTGTCCCTTATGCCTATGATGTCTGGTATAGCTCCAAAGGCATCCTTACCAGACAAATGTGTACTTACCTACACCATTAATAATTTTTACACATTATGTGCATGTTAATAAATGCTTAATTATACTGCACTAACTAACTTGTAGCTAATGAGTACCTTCTATGTTAATAAACTATTACCAAGTAATACAAAAATATAGGAATTAATTAACTGCACTTACCTGTATGATGAGTGTTGTGATCTTTGTGGACAAGGTGTAGCGTCATTTTTTTTGTCCCTGGCAATTAAAGCAAAACATCACTTGCACCTTTATAAGTAAAGCATGGTGACTTTTTGAGTCCTTTAGTTAATTGTTGTTTTTTCTGTGCCATCAATTCAATGGTTTCACCCATGGGAGGAGTTATGGGTCAACACCTTATAAAAGTTTAATTGGTCCTCATTCATGGGAGAGATGGCAGCATAGATGTATACATTGAGTGTTAGAGGGACATAAATGCTAACAGTGCAATAATACTTTAAATACTATTGATTCATTTGAATTGCAACTGGGAAGTTTATGGTTTATTTTTATAGGAGAAACAACAATATAGTTACTTATTTGTTTTATATTTGTTGCTGTATTTTAATTTAAATGTTTGTCTCCTTCAATGGATTCAATTTGTCATTGCCTCAATAAACCCCCACCTTTTTGCACTTTATCTTGTCTATGGTCTACCTCCTTCTACACCACTCACCCACATATCTATACAGCAACCTTTAATCATCTTTCTTGCCTTATTATCTGTTTAAAAGGCTTCAATGCCTATTGCTAGAATTCTGTTCTGCAGCACATTGGCTTGTTTCTCATAAGCACATTATAAAGATCCCTCTGGGTGCAGAATGGTTCCCAATTGTCAAGCAAGCTCAAGCCTTGTTCTATGCACCAGATTTTAAACTATGCTTTATGATTCCCGATGAGTCTCAACAAATGTGATTATGTTCATCATGCCAGTAGTATAGTTTACAGTGTAGTTTTGGAGACCATACCATGTCACTTTAGATATGCAAAAGAAAGGACTACACTTTAAGAAGTTCATCTTAAGCCAGGACAATCCTCCATTTTCCTATTCTACATTAGCCAAACAATATCTATAGGTTCCCTAGATATTTTAACAAATGTACTCCTCTACATATTATTTGACATTGAATTACTATATTACATTATGTCTTCCTTGGTCTTACTCCCACTGTACTGCTTCTTGCAGTAATATTTTCCTTCAAACCGAAAGCCATACACAACTAAATATGAAAATCATATAAGTGTACAAATAATGCAGAGCTGCACAAAACAATCGCATGTATCCTGCAGTGGTGTGACCCAGATCACCCACTGCTATTTAATTAACCTGTTACCAGCAGACGGTAGATTGTAGATTACAATGCACCGGCACTGCGGGCTTCTAATGCTCCTTTCACTTTTAAACTGTTGCACTTGAAGCTGGTTATTTTTAAATTCAGGTCATACCTTTACTTGCATTTCTGCAGTAGAATCATTTACTATGCTTTATGGATGACATTTAAACCATATAACACAACACAAGTAGGTTTTACTGATTTTTCTTTAAAGTAATTATTTAATTTACAAAACACACTGACAACTCCAAAACTAAGACTTAAAGTGCTTTCTTAAGTGTTTATATGAATCGTGTTTTCAGATCAATCATTCAATAAATCGCCAAATTAAAATAAATGAATGAATTAATAAACAGAGAAAGCTCATCTTCATTAAAACAACTTTCATTTTGTAATAGCTTTGAGACCACATGCTGATTAGCTTCACATTGTCATTATTCAATGTCAATGTCAATGAAAACTATGATGAAAAATATTCGTCAACAAACTATTTTCAGTGACGTTAACAATCACGTTTAAGAGACGAAATACTTTGTAAAAATAAATGTCTTCTAATTTTAGTTGACTAAAATGTGACGAAACTTAAATAATGGACATAAATTACAGTATTTTACGATGCGGTCGATTAGGGAGCCGTTTCATGGTCTAATCATAATCATGCATGCCTTGACTCGGTCATCATGTTCTTGTAGCGCAGCTAATTGCAGTTCTGCGCAGATCTGCGCTGCTCTACCAACGGGATCGGTGGGATTCTGCAGATCTGCGCAGAACCACGGAAATGTGCGCAACAGAATGCGAACCGATTGTACGCAAGCGTATGTTTCGCTAAACGTTGAATGCGCTTGATGTGGTTTAATGTATTGAGCTTAACGTGAAGTTGATACTGATTGTGTGAAGTTATAAGTTTGTTCTTTTGTATATAGGACTGGTAAGTGTGGGTCTTGTAATTAGTAAAGTTAGGATCTAATGGTTAACTTATAAGTACAGTAAGCCACATTATGCGCTTAGAGAATGAAGTGCAATTCGCGCTGGCTTACAGTAGGGCATAACAATATGCGTATGCTTTGAATATCAATTTAAACATCCAATCTTTTGTATATCAGCTGGGGAAGTCTTTGAAAACGAAATGCAAAAGCCATTTGAATTGTTAATATTGTCAGCGAATGTGCATGCTGGAATATAAAAATACAAATGGCATGATTATGTTTGAATTTTTACCTAAATATCGCGTGCATAAATGGAAAATGAAAATGCAGCTGTGGAATTACATTTGCATTGAATGAAGTCCACTATATGCTTCCATACTGTTCTCGTACTCTATTCTTATTACAAAGTAATTTGTGACCATGAAGTTTACAAATAGTAGTTTGTGACTTGATTTCAAATAAAATTCAAATTAAGTCAATCAATATGTTTATGTTTTGCATCCATCCACTAATTGATGTAAGCACCTGGCATCAGACATAATGCATAATGGTGATAATGAAGTAAAAATAAAATACATGGATTAAAATGTGACTAAAATTACATTGACTAAAACTAGACAAAAACGACAGGAGTTTTCTTCTAATATTAACTAAAACTAATGCAAGATGGAATGACTAAAATATGACTAAGGGCCAGATTAAATCAAAAATTTGACCCACCCGCTAATAGCAAACTACAAATCTGGACATCATAGTAGTTACATTCATGATTAGAAGGTCTAGAAAGGTTTAGTAAGGTCTGACGATGGGTCTGAGGATTTCATCCCGGTATCTAACAGCAGTCATTGCACCGTTGGCTAGCACGTGGAGGTCTGTGCGACCCTCCAAGGATATGCCTCCCCAGACCATCACCTGCTCTCATCTGTGAAGAGAACGGGGCACCAATGGTGGACCTGCCAATTCTGGTGTTCTCTGGTGAATGCCAATCAAGCTGCACGGTGCTGGGCTGTGAGCACAGGTCCCACTAGAGAACGTCGAGCCCTCATGCCACCCTCATGGAGTATGTTTCTGACAGTTTGGTCAGAAACATGCATACCAGTAGCCCGCTGGAGGTCATTTTGTAGGGCTCTGGCAGTGCTCCTCCTGTTCCTCCTCGCACAAAGGAGCAGATACCGGTCCGGCTGCTGGGTTGATGCCCGTCTACGGCCCTGTCCAGCTCTCCTCATGTAACGGCCCGTCTCTTGGTATCTCCTCCATGCTCTTGAGACTGTACTGAGAGACACAGCAAACCTTCTTGCAACGGCACATATGAATATGACATTGATTCACAATCGCTTAGGCTTCCTAAGTGGACAGATTGATATCCCTGAAGTTTAATTACTTGGTGTCATACTGTGATGATTATGTGTTCCCTTAATTTTTTTGAGCAGTGTATATACATATATATATATATATATATATATATATATATATATGGGGGGGAGCTGCCGAAGTACGGTCCGGGGGGCAGGTGCTCGGGAAAAAGGGCACATTGGAAGTCTTACGGAAAAATGGCATGTGCTCTGCCTGCCTGTGCACATGCCTGGTCAGTCATGAAAGTATTGGCTGATTGTGCCCTGTTCAGTTTATTTAAATTTGGGACATTTTTACAGGTATATTTCCTTTAGATTAGCTTTTTCTAGAAGACTATAAATGTAACTATGTATTCTATTTCCATGCCTGAAATTACAAGTAGTTAGAAAACTTTAACTTAAGAATAGATTAAATAACTAATGAAAAGTTCTCAATATGGTGATCTTGGGCAAACCCACCACATCAGTCTGAACTCGGGAAAAAATGCAGTTAAAATAGGTTAAATTCATTGCCTTGTTGATTTGTTTATTTCTTATTAAACTATCAAACTCACATCCACTGCCCAAAATAGCTATGTTGTGTCATAACATTTGGGCACAGTAAAGCATTTTATGAGATTACCTGTAATTACACTCTTGGTATTTTTCAGCCACTAAAGGAATAGATTTTTGAATGGGGCATACTTGTCATCTATGGCCCATTTGTGATGAGTATTAATAGCAAATAAGCAATTTTAGGCAAGCTAACAGCACTCACTACAGCTTCCTTTATTCACAGTATATAATTACGACTGTTCTATTCACAGATGTGTTAAGAGTGACCTGAGTAACCTGCCATTCAGTTACAAACCTCCAGATGCTGTTCTAGCCACTACAATGAAACAGATTTAAGGATTAATGAAGTAATCAACACAATAACATCTAGCTAATTATAAAACACACTACTAATTATGACCAATTTATAACTGATTGACTTAAAGATAAAGCATAATATAAAACAATTATGTTCAAAATTATATGGTGTCATCTTCTCTTAATAAATTAATACATGGATTGGAATACCCGGCGAAAGCAACTTGGAATATAGTAAGTCACGATTCACAGAAGCTACCAACCTTTTAGAAAATAACATGTTTATCGTGGTGATAAAGTATTTAATATTTAAATTCATATTATGAATGGGTTCCTGTTTGAAAAGTTATGCTAAATAAATAAGGCTTAAAATAACATTCCTTGAGGTTTGTTGCCAATTCAGTGCAGTTCACTGAGTACCCATAGAGTATTAGCCCCTACTAGCATTTGGTGTTCAGTGAAACATGTACAAACTTTTAAAGCTTATCTCAGCTTGATTATAATGCCCTTGGATGATACAGCTGTTTGAAAGCCATAACATTTGAGTTCATCAAAAGAGTTGCATTTGATTAATCAATGAATATATACCTTCTGCCAAACTAGATTACAGAATTGTGCCCAGTGAGGTTCAATTATCAAGGTAATGTTAAATTTGTTTGTGAAATGAATTGCTTAAAAATGTATGGTATATTTAGCCCTGTAAATAATGTACTTATGCTTGTAAATTGTGGATGACTAAATTGTAGATTACCACCTTTCTGCTGAGAGTCTGCACCAAGGAGGTATGCTGAGTGTTTCAGTATGCAAGGACACAGTGAGTCCAATAAAATGGCACATCGTTCAAAATGTATTTCATGTATTAAAATCTCATGATGTCCTATAAACAAACAATCAAACAAACAAACAAATATATATATATATATATATATATAACACAGCTTTTTCCTGAAATGAAATATACTATATGAATTTGAATTAAAGGGTCCTATGTTGTCAGTCTGCCCAATTAGAACAACTGTATAAATATTGGCAGCCTTAATAAAAATTGTAATATTTTGAACACGTTGTAATCATGTTTTATCAATTAAGAACCAGTACTTTAATGTGAGTCTGGTGTGATGACCACTTGCCTTGCAGGATGTGGTCTGTTAATTACAGAGCCAATTTCCTGGTTTCTTAGAAAATATCCGCTGTTCATTGGACAAAACATCTAACCAAACGCTGTGTGGTTATTTGTGTTAATTAAAATAATGTTTTTTCAAATGACTATGGATTCTTAATCAACTAATTTTGGTAACTTTAATGTCAACTTAAATGGGGAAATTGTGGTTCTGGGCACAAGTAATACAGTACTAAGTAAAGTTACTTTGACCTCTGTTTTTTTTTTTTTTCTTGGATCAGATGGGTAGTCATGTGAAGTAAATGTTAGTCCTTCTCTGGTTTGCATGGGATTAGGAAGCTAGTTTGAATGTAAGAAAGCTTTTGACAATACCCTTTAAGATGTGCTGCCTGAATGCTTTGGCTTAATCACGGGGAATGTGTGATGTGCCCATGCTACTTCCCAAAGTCATTACAGTGGAAGTGATTTTCAAGTGCATGTAAACCCAACCATTGTTTGCTGTTTGAGTAAACAGGCTTTCATATATCAAAGCACTGGGTGAGTAAAAGATGAATCCCTATATTGAGAGACATCTACAATCACTATTAAACATACTCTGGCATATACCTACCTTAAAACATGTTAAATGAGTCTAAAGGGATACAGTTGGTATAATCAGCCATCATCACCCCCCTGTGTTTCTGTAGACCCCACCTCAGGTACCACCATGAGTTTATCAAGCAGATAAAGCGTTAAAAATGTGTTCTCTTTTCCTTTCACTGAATACATTATTGATTATATTTGCTGAACCCTGAAGGAGCTCCAAAACCTTCAAGTTTTCTGCTATGGTAAGCTTTTTTCATTGCTTGCTTGCCATCTTTCATGCATTAATGTAGGTTCCTGGTGTTCAGATTGGCCTATATTCATTTATGTCAATCTGCAATGTACACAAACTCAGTAAACCGGTGAAAATGATGTTACATACACTGTAAGCATACTCAAGTATACATCTGAGGCATTCTAAAATACACTTATAGTATACATAACTGTACTTCTCTTTCATAATGGAAGTGTATACCAAAATTAAAATGGAAAAAGTAGTTTGTGGTGAAAGGAGCTCTGGGGAAATTGCATCTTTAGCTTTGTAAATACCTCAAAAGGAATGTGATAGGATCATTGTGATATCACGAGGGAGCATCACATAGATGTACTGTCCTTTCCCAAATGCTCAACCTTTTGTTAAGCAAAGCACACTTATTGGAGAATGGGACAATATTACAATAAATGAGACATTCATAAGACTATTTTGTGAAATAGCACACTTTATTTCCTCAGAAAATTACATTTCTCCCCTAAAAGTTTTTTTTTTTCATTATTTTCAGAAAAGATAGCTGTGTTACCAGTGTTTACATCTTTCAGTCAGACTTGAAGCTATATCAATAAAATTTGTCATTTATCACATAGCTTTCACTTTTGATAGACATCTTACTAGATTAAGACTATCTCCTGTCAACCATAATCCTGCCAATTTCCAAGAACTTTGATTGCTAATGCAGCTATACACCAGCTACACCGAAGCACTGTTTTATTATGCAGTAGGGAGTGTGTTCATCCTGAGCATTGCCATGGTAACAGTTCTACTTTCACACAGAAAACATTAATAATATAGGATTATGGCTAACACTAGCATTACAAAATGTGTAGCACAAATGCCTGTCATTTTATAAGAATGGGGGTGAAACATTGTGTTCAAGTAAAACATTGAAATGTGCATTGATTGCGACAAGATAGGTGTCTGTCATCTCTATATGGCAAGATTTAAACATAAAAACATGAAATGCAAAAATGACTGATAAATGGGTCTCAAATTCAACAAATTCCTTTGAGTCATAATATTATCAGTTTTTATACTTGTCTACACTCACATAGGGTGTCTTTGACAAGCTGGTCTTTTGTTGTTCTGTGATAGCTCCATGTAAGCTTCATTTTTCTGGGTTATATAATATACAAATATACTACTGATCAGCATGTACAAAAAGTTTTTTGGATTTGTGTTTAATCTGTCTACAAAATATGTAAAAAATCGACTTCAGAGTAAATCAGATCCTTTTTGGCGCATCCAAGCCTCTTTTTACACGTTGAATAGATGAGTGGTTTATGTGGTGCAAACAGTGAAGCTAATGTTGAAAAAGAACTTCATACCAATCTTGCTTTTATGACCTTTGGCTCATCTGTTTCTTTTTCTGTGAGTGCTTGCATTGTTTTGTTTCTGCTTGACCTCTGTCCAGGGGCCAGATTAATACAAATACAACATATCTGCAATGTTTTGCCGAAATAACAAACTTCAATTTTACTGCATGTTTGATTAATGTTCACATAGATCAATTAATATATAATTCACAGAGTAGTGAACAAACCTTATATTATATAAAATTAAGTACATGATTTGAATGTGTCAGTATGACACACAGTTTCTTATAATACCACATAATAATAGAGCTAAAATTATGTTCATAATTAGAAAGAGAGAAAAAAAACAGGTCTAAAAAGTACATCTGTTCTGCGTTTTTAGTTAAAAGATAATCCAATTTTTTTATTTTTTATTTTTTTTACCATCTAGATGTGACATTGCCTTTGATGGTATTAATCTTATGTTTTAATAATCTTGTACTGTAATGTTAGATTACTATGTTCTGTATTTCAGCTGAAGTCTAACATGTCTCTGATTATATTGTACATTTTTCTCCCAGATTAGTACACTCTTGATAACCTCAATATTTCCTTTTTCCAGGGGGAGCAATTAAAAAGGAAAAAAAAAAATGCATTCAAATGTACCATCATTTTGGTGTGAATAGCAGTGAGATCCTTTCTGAAATAACTGAATTGATCTATTTCTTTATACACAGACTTCAAAGGTTGACCCCAACACATTTACCAATCGTTTCTTCTTAAAACATATCGAGGGGTATTTTAAAATTCTAAGTTGAGCACATGTGTCAAGGTTTTAGGATTCTGCAGAGGCACATTCCTCATCACACCTATCCTGCTTTGACATTATCTTAAGATTCAATCTACAATATGCTGATTCTATCATAATAATGAAAATTGGCTAAATCCCTCTGGAAATTAATAATAGAAAATAATTCTGCCCTTGAACCATTCTTGGTTCTCTTTTGATTAGATGATGTTATCTTTGTTTAGACTTCAGCATCTAGGTCAGGGGCATGTTCCTACATTTAATTAAAATAGCATTGCCCAGCTAACAAGGGGTATTTATCTTCTTGAGCAATTTTTGATTCAAAGATGATAGGCTTTGATTGGCACTTGAGACAGAGAGTGGAATTCAAAAAATGAAAGAATCTGTAATGTAAAGTCTTCCTTTTATTGCCAAGGTTAAACTCTTCCTTTATTGTTTCTCCTTATATATCAGCTGTGTAGACTAGTACTCAGAACAAAAAAAGAAAAAATAATATATACATATACCATTGACATATGCAACATTTGTAATCTATATCAAATTAAATTATAACATTTTATATATTTTACTGGTATTTTACTTCAGTTATTCCCACATAAACTATATCAAACTAAATTATCCTGAATAGGATTGTATGACAGTTTATGAGGTTCTGGTGTAATAATGAGTTTAAATAATGCAGACAAAACAATAAACAAGTATAATGGCATTAAAAAGCAGGTTTATTGGTGACAGAGGAGAGAGGATCAGCATACATCTTCCACATAATTATAAAAATGTAGCTTAAAAGACGAAAATAAGCATTCCACTATGGAGCTGTTTTTACTCTCCTAAATCCCAACTCTAAGTTCATTCAAGGAATGCTACCTCGAGGAGTCTCTAGCAAAGGGGCGGAGACATGTATATAAGATAGTGGGAGGTAATAGATATGTTAATATGAGCACATCGTATTATACATGCGTTCATTACAAACTGTATCTGTCCATTCAAGGAAATGTATTTTTTATTTTATTTTATTTTAGGGAAAGAAAAGACACTATTATACCACAAAAGGGCAACCCACGGGAAGTAGCAGCAATGCAAACATAAGTAGAAAAAAACTGTATTTTGCTAGGAGTATATATGTCTAAAGATGTAATGTATTAATTTCTTAAATTAAATTGGAGACCTTTACTCCAGACTCCTACATCCCCTTATGTAAAGAGATGCCTCCTGTTTTGAATCATCACAGGAAATCAAAGGAAACAATGCAGACAAGTTCAAGAAGATGTTATCATAGAAAGAGTTACAACTCTGAAACATCTTTGATGAAGAAAACATAAAAAATGCATAGCATGGGCACTAAACCATGAAGATTGGTTTGAATTTTTCAGCTGCCTGAGTAAGCAGTATATGAGAAGAAAAACAGGTAAGAGATCATCCTAATGTTGTACTGTGAATACAGTTAAATGTTAAAATTGTTATAGAAAAGTCAGATTATTTTGCTGGTGCACAAATAGGAGTTAGCAAAGGCACAGTATTATTCCATTCTTCAACATGAAATGCTCTTAGGAAGTTTATCTGTTGTGATGGATTTGGTTTTCCAAATTTGAATTATATTATATATAATGTATGTGTGAACAGTATGAACCACAACTACAATTTCAATGAATACATCCAACTAGTCTGCCCACCTTATACAAATAAATACAATACAAATAAAATCACTGAACTGTTGCAAAATCTGAACTAGTACATTTTGTTTCCATTATTTCTCACCTTTCGTCTAACTACACTTCTCTGCTTTCATGTGCAACGTCAAATAACATGGTGTTACAGTGTCTTAAAAGATGAAAGAAGACACAAGTTTTTAACAATGGCACAAACATTTCATTGTTTTATACTAACTATAGTTACAAAAGCAGATGCTCGCTACTTGGTAGTGCAACTCCAGATTGTTTGTAATGCATGCTTCTTAGTGGCTCATGCTCTATACATATCACTCCCACCCCTATAACTCCCATATCTTCTTCACAAATTACCTGTTAAAGAGTCCCGGGGACCTTTAAACAGTGTTTAGTTCCATGTTATACCATCCACATAACTCTGGGCTGCCCAGTTGTGTTGCAGTGTGACCTGCTGCCTCTAGCCTGTCTTACCTAGTGTCAGGCAGTTTGTGTTTCAGCTCTGTTGCCTTTCTTGCTTCTGTAATCTGCAGAGACAGAACTACAGGAACCTATTCTGTATCTTTATCTGGATGTGTTTATTTACACTCATTTATCATAATACAACTGAACCAAATCACATGCAGTCATAATACAGAAATATATGTAGTGCTGTGTGTGTGGCATTGTAATCTGTGGATCAGCAACAAAATACCGATTCTGAAAGTGATTTTCACTGTATCCTAATAATGCCATTTGACAGCATCATCTGTCTCCAATGTTAATAAGAGCATGGGTCACTGCCAGCTTGGTTTAGTATAAATGCAGAAACAAAACCATAAATAAAGTTAACCTTGTCTTCATCCTTATAGTCCTAATCTCAAAATGTAAAATAATGGAATTATTTAAATTTCAATCTTAATCCTGAGAACAAATAATGACTATAACACTTTTTAGTATTATAAGAGCACTACTGATTTATTGAGTGCACACATTGTGCATGTTCATAGTACGAAACTGTTATACTGCTAAATCGAAACATTAAAAACATTTTACAGAATCACCCTATCCTTCAGATTCTACTTGCATCGAAGCGCCTAGTAGAAGAAATGTTTATGCAATTGAGGCGAAGGGGGGCCGTCTCTGTAGCTCCCGGATACAAAGGCACATGCATTTAGCCTTCACGATATAGCCCCCCATTGTAGTCTATGGAACACCTACCGCAAATCCCCACTAGAGGCATATAAACACTGTTTTATCCTATGCTTTCCCAGCCCCCCAAAAGCTGGCATTCACTTGTTTCAGCCTTACATCTCGCAGCTTCCAGGGGCCACACAAAGCATGCTTTAGCCCACAGGCTCTGCACTTCCAGAAGCCGCTATTCATTTGCTTTATCCTTATTCTCTCAGTTCCATATACAGCGCTGCATGTGTCGCTTCATTTTATCCCATGGAGAGGTGAATTGATAGGCTACATTTTAAACATGTGATGTCTTGAAGGAGCCTTTGTCTCCGGGAGCTACAGGGGTGACCCACCTTCGCGTCGATTGCATAAAAATTTCTTCTACTAGGTGCTTCGATGCAAGTAGAATCTCGAGGATCATTTAACAGAATCCTTCACCTTATTTGCTTTATTGATCACTGCCTTTCCTTTATTATTTATTAGCATCAAAAGTGAATGTTTTCTTCCAATACACAAACACAAACTTACTAAACTGTAAGAATAACTTGAAAAGAAACCAGCTAAGTAAAACTTTTTTTTTTTACTGTTACTGCTTTTAATTAGAAAGAAAAAATTACAATGTTAAAAGTGCATCCATAAAATGAAAGAGATATAAAAAAAGGTTTTAAATGCAGCTATTACATTTTTTTATTAGTTAAAGGCTATGAATAAAAATAAATAATAATAATTAAATAAATAAAAATAAATAAAACAGTAAGACTAAATATGAAGTTTGATTTAAATATAAGTAAGCCTTTTATTTATTTTTCTTTTTAAAACATATTTTATTAATCATTCTCCTTTTATGGCATTATTTACTGTGTCATTTATGACATTTTGAATAGGAAGATGTGGCAGGGAGGAACAAATGCTTTTAAAACTTGTCAATGGGGAATAAGATGTTGAATGTTGAAGCTAGTGATAATTTATGAATGTTGCTCACCATTTTCATATTATTGCATTCTTGTTATAAATTATGATACATTTGATCAACAATAACATTTTTATGAGCTTAAATAGCCAACAGCCATTTAAATATATTTATAATGCTCAACAGACACAATATCTATTTGTTCCACACTATTTTGTTTAAAGTGCATCTTGTAGATGTATTTCTGGAACTGGATTAGTTCTAGAATGTAACATATACCATTTTTGAAAAAAAATAAAAATGTACAAGGTGGCAAACATGGGCAAATCACATCTATCTAAAATCAATGTTATCTCTCTTTGAAAAAATAGGTAGGGATGTGGTTCCTTTTATTTTGTGAGGCTGCCAGCCTAGGCTGACACACAGGGGCCTTCAATGACATTGATTCACCTTTCATTTTGTATTCTATAGGGAATTTTCTTCATTGATTCCACAGGATTAGATATGAAATATATAGTTTTATGTCTAGCCTCCACTGAGATATTTATATCTCACAAACCAATCTGCATGACTTATCTCTGATATTTAAAGTGGTTTTCTCATGAGCATACAGTTTATATGTTGAAAATCCCTTCTCTTTTACATTAAATTGTAGAAATACATAAATAAGTTAATACAGCACTTGTTCTATGAGGGCATCTTATATACAGCCATTACCAAAACATTAGTGACCTCTAGAATTAAATGGAGGAGCTTCTTTTTGATCTGAGCCTTAAATGAAAGTTACAGACGGAGGAGAACCCCAGTCCTGTCTTGTTTCCACATCAATCCACAAGCATAAATACAGACAGCAAATTCAACCTCCTCAGTGTTCATCACTTTGCATTAATCCCAACACTGCAAACACCTCCTTTGCAGCAGCTTCCTGACTCATTGCACCTTGTCTCTGTGGCTGGATAATCATGCCCTCAGTTGAGTCAAGTTTTTATGTATTTATTTATTTTATCCACCCACTGTCGTGGTCATATTATATATTACATATATTACAATACGAGTACATAATTGGGGTGACTACTGCCTACAGAGGGCTTAATCATTTCCCCTACAAGAAAGAGTGAAATACATGCAAAATCAGTGTAATGCTCCATTATGAATGTTTAAAAGTAAACATATGGGATATTTCCATTATTTAAGATACAAATATCTAGAGAAAGAACTGCCTCTATTAGAGTAACTGGGAATTTAAGTAGGATGTAGGATGACCTCAGTTATTGATGAATGCTACAGTTCTGTTTTACAGTTCTGTCACAGATACACGGTGCAATGAGTCAGGAAGCTTAGATGATATGTTTTAAACCATTCTAATCTCAATATTGAATTTTCATATTTGTATTATTTGTGTCGAAGGCTGACATATTGTTAACATGTTTGTGAGTTAGTACATTCAGTGGTGTAGCCAGGAATTCGTTGAGGGGAGAAGCAAAATGGGGGCGAAGCAGAATGAGCAATTCATGTTGAGGGGGTCTGGGGGGCCTCCCCCAATTATTTTTTTTAGCTCAAAATCTTCTTGAAATCAAGCAGAATTTAACTTTTTAACTTATCATTGCTTCTCAACCAGGGTGAGGAAATACGCTAGAAATATGCATCTTCATTAGAAATCAGCTGTTTCCACTGCTGATGTAGGAGTTTCTAAGTGAATGCAATTCTCCTGTTGTGACGCCCGAATTCATCAATAACATTTCCATAAATTAGTTTGAGGACCTCATTTATGTACAGGTGCGCGAGCCCATAAAGTCTTTCTTCTGTCATAGTGGAGCGCAAATATATTTAGAGAAGTTTTATCGCACTGAATGATCGCTCCCCTGTTGCTGTTGTGACTGGTATGGCATATGAGCACATTACAAGTGACATAATCCTCAGAACAAATCAGTACAGTGTTAACCCTGGCACATGGCAGGTCTGCTCTTTTGGCCTAGCGGGCTTAACACTCTACTGGAGTGGAGTGCGGTTCGAATGCCGAGCTGGGAGCTTCGACCGCACTGGCTACACTAGAATCACTTTTTTTTTTCAAAAACCATGGCCCCCCCCCCAAATATGACATTCATAAAATGTAACTATACCTTATTGGCAAATACTAGCTAATACTTCAGTTTTAACAGACAAAAATGATTGCCTTAGGTAAAATTGTTTGACATTCCACCTTCTGAATCTGATATGTATTCAAAAAGCAAGCAGTGATGTATAACCTTATTAAAAAGTAATGCGTTTGTATACTTATAGCATACTTAAGTTTAAGTGTACTAAACTGTGCTTCCTAAGGGTATCTTAACACTCAGGTGCCTGTGAATTTCATATTTCAAAAAATATGTCATACACAGAAAGCACTTGAAATTAAAAACGGTGCTGTTGCCATTGGGTCCCATCTTCCTTTACATAATAAATGTACTGATAATTCTTTAATAACTTTCTCGATTTGAGAAGACACATTCCTTTAAGTACTGAAGAATCATGATATTATTCTTACACACTAATGTAACACTTATAGTGACAGTGGGAAAAGGACAGTATCCACACAAATAATGACAGCCTTTATCCTGTTCTTAGCAGACACTTAAAAAGTGTGGAAATTCTTAAAGGCTTATCTTTCTTTTTTCTTCATATACAGTTGCTCTACTTAAAAAAAATATTTGTAAACATCTGTTGTCAGTGTCTTTTGCTGTCATATCAGATTAAAATGTATTAAAAACAATTGTGGCACAGATGACAACTGCGCTGCTTGACTTAATTCCTATATCCCCTTGAGTTGAAACCAAAACTATAACTGTAAATTTCAGCTATGCTGCCTAACTTCTTGGCAACACTCCTAAATATAAACTTGTAGATTAATAAAGTTTATTTTTGTTTATTTTCCCCTCCCTCTAGAGCAAAATGACTTATTTAATTTTGGTTAATCATTCCTTATTATGCGATTTCGATTTCTTAAGCTTTCCTAAGATTGTTACTATGTTGTGCCACCTCTTCTAGAATAACATTTCCTTGCAGTGATTGATAATACTAATTCGTAATTACATATCACTTACTTTGGTTATTGAAATTGTATTGCAACAACATAAATCAGATTTATTTTAGTATTGTGAAATAAAAGTATATGTAAATAGATAAAAATAGATAAATAGATAAAATGACATACAAAAAAAAAAACATTCAATGTAAAGCTAAGTTGATTACTGGGGTCAATATATTATTTTTGTTTTATTTTTTCACTAATATGAAAAAATCAAAACTCCAGAGAAATGTCTACCACTTCCACGTTATCAGAATAAATAATCATATTTTTATGAGTCTAACAAGGTCGGTGGAAGTAAAGTCTTCTGGACAGTATTCTGTAAGTAAACTATTTTACCCGAAATGTTCCAAACCCACAAGAATGAACAAGAGCTGAAGTTCCAGAGAAAGCAGCTGTCCTGGAAAAAGTAAGAGGTAATAGAATATTTTAATTTGTCAACAGGATAAAGAGACAAACATTTAATTAATGAGATCTTACATGATGGTGAAAGAAGATGTAAGCAATCATAGTTATGGAATATCTAAGATGGTCAAATTAGAGGTGATCGCTAATATGGGAGCTAAAGCAGATTTGTTCTTCAGAAATGGAAACTGGAAAAGTGCTGACATGGGGAGTGAGAAACATGAAAGGCTTTTGTCATCAGAGAGGTGGTAACTCTGTAACTGGAAAACACTAGCAGGAGAGTGGATAGATACATTGACAGCTGGTGGGGTGTTAATTCTAGGGTGAGCATGGGAGAGATCAACCAAAAGTCATTGAAGAAGTGGAGAATTAAAGGGATGCAAAAATTGTTCTGCAAAATCCTGTAAAGAAAGTGTTTCAGATTTAGCACAGCAATGACATGTCAAACAGACTGTTAAATAATGAGTAGGCCAGTGTACATCAGAAGGACCAGACGTAGGATCAAGGGGCATTGTTTTGAATGCACTGTAGATGTCAGCTGATTTACCAGCAGTTTCATTGTAAGTCATTAATTTCTCCAATAGCCTTTTTGGGAAAAAGTTCATATAGAGACTTTGATATCTTTCCTGACCACATAATTTGTTAAATTACATTGAAGAAGCATGCAAGGTATACCAGAAGAGCATATGGTACAGTATATTGTAACACCGTCTGCTGGCGCTGTAGGGAGACTGCAACTGGCAGACCCAAGGCATGGGGGTTTATGGGAGCTGCCTCCTGGCCATTAGCCAGACAGTAGGTAGCTGGGCGCCCTGTAAATAGTTGTGTTTTGTGTCATTTCATTTGTAGTGTTTGTCCTGTGCTCCCTACCAACTGTACTTACCTTTGTCTGTCCAACCTAGTGATTCTGGCAAGCACCTAGCACAGCCTCACCCCTTCTTCCATCTGCCTGTCCACTCTAGTGGTGCTGGCAAGCACCTGTCACAGCCTCACCCCTTCTTCCATATGTCTGTGTCTCAGATGCTGCCTGTCAGTCCTTTTAAGGATAGGTATTAAAATATGATATGATAGAAATCACAATAGAGTGTTCAGCTTTGCAAAAACTCCTGTCCTGATGCATGCTTCGATCTCATGCTTAGCAATTCAAAGTGTGAAATTGCTGCCATATGAAGACTTCCAGAAGGCTTTTTGTAAGTTTCACTAAAGGCATTAAAGTGTCAAATTGAATGCAACATAATATGGCCAAAATATTTAGGCTTTTGGGACAGATGGAATATTTTCCTCATGCTCTCTTTGTTGGGACTATTCTAGGAATCTCACATTGTGTCTTCAATCTTCTTGTGGTGATGCTATGTGCTATGTTTATGTTGTTGTGATGTACAAATAAGGTTATATTTTCAAATACAACTCATTGATTCAAATACAAATGACTGTACTAATACAGTCAATACAATTTGTAATTTTTCTGATACAAAATTTAAATGGTATTTGATGTGATTAAAAATACAGAAATTCAAATATGCAATGGTATTTTACCCAGTTCAAAAACCCAAAACCAGGTTAACTGATGGCGTGCCACAAGGATTTGCTTTGGACTTACTGATTATCCTTATTTACAGCAATGGAACAATCAACATGGTAAAAAAAAAAAAAAAAAAACATGGGCTGCAGCAGCGAATAAAATACAAATTATTTATTCATATGTATTCATCACAGGGCATGCACCTGACGAATGAAATGAAAGGTTGACAAATTCAAAGTATAACATGCAATTACGCACTATGCATTATGCATAATTGTAACATTGCATGTCTACTTACAGATTGTATTTTGTCTTTTCTTGAAATTGACTCAGCATATTATTTTTGTATAATATATATTTTTCAAATCGTTTTCTACCTTGATTCTATTTCTATTAAATGTTATTTATGCAGATGATTTATTGCATATTGCACTCTGGTATTAACAGGTTAGCAAAACAAAAAAGACAATACAATGACGATGAGGAGAATCGACTAGACTAGTAACTCAAAACAAATGGTTATTGTAGCTCTGACAATAGAAAATACAAATTACAGTGCTGAATATCCTTCAAATATATAAAAAAAGGTTGCCACTTCAGGAATGACAATAAAGTACAATGTATAAGTGGCATGCAAAAAAGTAAAGAGAAAAAAGCATAACATTGATATATTAAGCTGAACAGCTGAATGCACATTGTCAAACTTCTATATGGAGTTAACCCTGTTATTTTGATGCCATTAACATTTATATTGTAGTGATTATTTCAGATAGGTGTCACACAGGCACATATATATAGATGTTTGTGTGTGTGTTAGAATCATGGGGCCACTTGGGAATCTTATTCAATCATTATCATGAAGGAATACTGTGCACATCATTTGCTTATGCCAAACATTATTAAAAACATCCAGTTTGACAGGGGAAATGCTTTGCTGGAGGTTGACTTCAGTTACTCCTGTAAGAAACCATTAATGCGAGGAATTAAATATTATCATTCATTTTTAGTTTGTCTTCACATGGCAGAGTACACTATTCTGAGGGGAACAATAAAAAGTGTTCGTTTCCAACACTAGAGTTCAGAATACAGCCAACCAATATAGGAAAACACATAGCTCCACAAACAAAAGTGTCTAAAGCCGAAAGATAAAACTACAAGACTAAACCGATTGTTTCATCTAAAATGAATGATTTCCTAGTTATATTTTTTCCACAACAAAGTAAAACATCTTTTAAAATTCAGCAGTGATCTGAATCTTCTGTTTCTGCCCAAAATATTAGATTTTCAAAAATACAAACCATTAACAGTGATAAAAAAGATTAATCCAGCCAAGTATGTCACACAAAATAGACTGTGATCTCTTGGTCTGTTTGTTTTACAGCTCATGGTAATGTGCAGGGTGTTTTACTGTTTATGTATTATTATTGCACAGGAATGCAAAAAATATATAAATTTAATACCATGCATACATATCACAAAATGAATTATTTATTGATTTAGGTTCTGGCTATTTAGATTCAATAGTCCTCAGGCAAGCACTGTTATTAATCAAATTACTTACATAGCACTGGATATTACAGGTGATATAAATATGAAGGTGCTTACAATATCAAATATATCATATTTTGGGTAAATTGGAGGTAAATGTGACAAAGTAAGAATATCCTTATAGGTCACTGGTTCATCCATTCATTCAATGAAACACTTAATGACATCTTTAGGAATGTGTGCTGGTAAAGTTGCTATTATAATATATAAATCCTCTATACATAAATTATATAAGGATAGAATTTTTGGTACTGAGCTAGCTGAGACAATGTGATCAATGGATGACAACATATAATAATATTCAGATTCAGGCACATCCATAAAAACTGTCATTACCTTATTTTTCTCTTTGTTTTTTGGTGATATATAAACTGACATTAGTAAGGCCTTCCAACCATATTACCCTCATTTTAAAATCATTGCATTGGCTTCCAGTTAAGTCCAAGATTGATTTTAAAATCCTTCGAATTAACTGTAAGTCCTTAATAAATGACCTACCTCCACAGTATCTAACTGACCTCGTATCTCCTTAAGCACCCTCACGTGGTCTTCATTCCTCTGACTCTGGACTCCTGTGTGTCCTCAATGCCATATTAAGATTAGCAGTGAGCAGTGAGCAATTTTAAAAACATACCTGTTTAGACCAGTATTTCAGCAAGCTTCCTTTAAATTGGGTTCAGTAACTATTTGTTTTGTTTTATCTGTCTGTATCTGCCTGTTCTTTGAGAATAAATGAAAGTTGTATTATTATTAGAATTATTAGAATGAAGATACAAGCTGCCTTTACAGAAGGCATTGCAGGATGTGCTCCAACTATTTATATGTAAAGGTTAACCAATCTTCAAATGCCAGTTTATTTATTTGTTGGTTTTAAATAAGACTTGTTTAGCCTCCAGAGGCATATTTTCACCAATGACTGCAAAGTGACTGTAGAACAAGATTTTGGTGCAGTGTTTTTCCAGGTAGATGGCTACAGCTGACAGTGCGTCATCAACATTAGTCACCATTAGCTTCAGGCTCAAGAAATATTTTTGGATCCTGTAACTTGTTTTATGTATCTTTAACCAACTAGAAACCACACTGCAGCTCTGAGCTAGCTATTTAGTGTAATTGTCACTATAATGGCATTATAAAATTAATTCCATGCTCTTGCTACTCTTTGAAGATGGAGCTTTTCTGGACCCTTAAAGTGTTAGCATTTGGATTCGGCAGATACTGGTCCTTCCTTGCCCCTGTCTCTTTTTGTACAAGTTTGACATTGGAAATATTCTGTGAATGGTTTCAACAAGGATACTTCTTAATAGAAGGGAATCCAGTATCATATCATCATTGATGTCTACTCTGTTTTCTATCATGGTTTCCACAGTGGCTGATGCTGCTGTGGAACAGATTGGTGGACCAGGTTAATCAAATCTGTGTTCCACCTTAACATGCATTTATTTATCCGTTTACAGAGACTTCTAATGGAACCAACACTGTATTCAGTGTAAATCACAACACACAATGAACAACCAAATTACGTTGGCAATTAAGTTAATAAAAACAGGTCTTTGACAAGGTGAAAGCCCGTTTCCCTGGAGCTGTTCAGGCTCTAAGTTGATAGGAGGCAGCAGAGATAGCTGACAGCTATGCTCCATAGAGTGTAGACATCATTGTGAGGGGTGGAGTGGAAATGAAGGGGGTAGCCAGAGGTTTCTTTTATGCAGCATCTGTGAGTACATACCAGGGGTGTGGCTACTCCCTATATAAGGCACGCTGACATCATGTGAATTTATGATTGCTTCTCCTGAGACTAAGAGCTTGTCACAGCACCCTGCCAAAATGTGTGCATCTGTATTTAAACTAATTCAATATTAATGTTCTTATCCCTCCTTCAGTCAAAGGCCAGAACATGCATAACAAAACAGTGTTGTCAATTCTTAGACTTTGTGTGATATTCTCTGACAACCGAATAGAATGCTACAATAAAGAACTATACATGCAACAGCACACACACAATTCATAATATTTATATATATACAGTGAGGGAAAAAAGTATTTGATCCCCTGCTGATTTTGTACGTTTGCCCACTGACAAAGAAATTATCAGTCTATAATTTTAATGGTAGGTGTATTTTAACAGTGAGAGACAGAATAACAACAAAAAAATCCAGAAAAACGCATTTCAAAAAAGTTATAAATTGATTTGCATGTTAATGAGGGAAATAAGTATTTGATCTTCTATCAATCAGCAAGATTTCTGGCTCCCAGGTGTCTTTTATAAAGGTAACGAGCTGAGATTAGGAGCACTCTCTTAAAGGGAGTGTTCCTAATCTCAGCTCGTTACCTGTATAAAAGACATCTGTCCACAGAGGCAATCAATCAATCAGATTCCAAACTCTCCACCATGACCAAGACCAAAGAGCTGTCCAAGGATGTCAGGGACAAGATTGTAGACCTACACAAGGCTGGAATGGGCTACAAGACCATCGCCAAGCAGCTTGGTGAGAAAGTGACAACAGTTGGTGTGATTATTCACAAATGGAAGAAACACAAAATAACTGTCAGTCTCCCTCGGTCTGGGGCTCCATGCAAGATCTCACCTCGTGGAGTTTCAATGATCATGAGAACGGTGAGGAATCAGCCCAGAACTACATGGGAAGATCTGGTTAATGATCTCAAGGCAGCTGGGATCATAGTCCCCAAGAAAACAATTGGTAACACACTACGCCGTGAAGGACTGAAATCCTGCAGCGCCCGCAAGGCCCCCCTGCTCAAGAAAGCACATGTACAGGCCCGTCTGAAGTTTGCCAACATCTGAATGATTCAGAGGAGAACTGGGTGAAAGTGTTGTGGTCAGATGAGACCAAAATCAAGCTCTTTGGCATCAACTCAACTCGCCGTGTTTGGAGGAGGAGGAATGACCCCAAGAACACCATCCCCACCGTCAAACATGGAGGTGGAAACATTGTGCTTTGGGGGTGTTTTTCTGCTAAGGGGACAGGACAACTGCACCACATCAAAGGGACGATGGACGGGGCCATGTACCGTCAAATCTTGGGTGAGAACCTCCTTCCCTCAGCCAGGGCATTGAAAATGGGTCGTGGATGGGTATTCCAACATAACAATGACCCAAAACACACAGCCAAGGCAACAAAGGAGTGGCTCAAGAAGAAGCACATTAAGGTCCTGGAGTGGCCTAGCCAGTCTCCAGACCTTAATCCCATAGAAAATGTGTGGAGGGAGCTGAAGGTTCGAGTTGCCAAACGTCAGCCTCGAAACCTTAATGACTTGGAGAGGATCTGCAAAGAGGAGTGGGACAAAATCCCTCCTGAGATGTGTGCAAACCTGGTGACCAACTACAAGAAACGTCTGACCTCTGTGATTGCCAACGAGGATTTTGCCACCAAGTACTAAGTCGAAGGGGTCAAATACTTATTTCCCTCATTAACATGCAAATCAATTTATAACTTTTTTGAAATGCGTTTTTCTGGATTTTTTTGTTGTTATTCTGTCTCTCACTGTTAAAATACAGCTACCATTAAAATTATAGACTGATCATTTTTTTTTGTCATTGGGCAAACGTACGAAATCAGCAGGGGATCAAATACTTTTTTCCCCCACTGTATAGGGGTGGATCTTAAGGATTATTGGCACTAGCCAGCCAGGCTAGTAGCTGAAAATTTCCACTAGCCTGGCTGATATGTTACTAGACCTGTTTGTAACTCTCTTTACAGAGTTACAAATAGGGCTGGTAGTTTAAATTAATATTTTCTATATATTTTTTAGTTTCCTTAACATTCCCAGTATTCATGTTAAGTTACTGTGAGTAGCAGTAATGGCATAATATAACTACTATAAGTATATTCTAATGCACAATATTATATAATCACTTAAAATAAGAGAACAATTTTGTAACTGTAAGTGACCCAAGAATATCCTAACAAGTGTAAATTGGCAATATGATATTATGAGGATACAAGGTATTATGCAAAATATATTTTAATATTGTTTAAATACTGCATATAAAAGAACATATACATCTGACCTCACATCTGTGAAGGATGTACATATTTACATACATAAACACTGCTCATTGCCACAAATATGCTCTTGCCATACTCCAAGACCCAAACCATTCTGGGAATAAACTGTTCTCTCTGCTTCATTCATGTCAAAGGTACAGGGCCATAAAAACTTGAATGGAACCTTTTTGCCCGAGCTACACTACTGGTCAAAAGTTTTTGAACACCTCAATTGTTCCAGTTTTTATTGAAATGTACACAGTTTAATGTCTCAATGTACTCTGACATTAAAGCATACAACAAATAAACAATTGGAGATACAAAATAAATAATGGAATCATTTTGTTTAACACAACTTAACCCCATAAGCTGACAAACCCCAAACCAAATCCATGTGCTTCTCTTTAATCCCATGTGTACTCTTCACTGTTGTGTTGTTTGCCAAGTGTTGGTATCCCATGAAATCTGAGACTCTCAGCTTTCTAATGATGTGAAGCATACTCTGATGTGGAAAATTAGTTTTTTCCATTCTGAAATGGGGGGTTGCAGGGATTCTTGGTCTGAGTAGGAATACAAAATCTCTGAAAGTATTGACAATCATGAACCAGACAGTCTACTGATCAAAACAAGACCATCCACGGTTTGGTAGAAGCAACACACACCCATAGAGATCTCAAAATGTCAAGATGGAAAACTCTGTTTACAGTGTACTAATACACAACGATTTTACATAATTGAATCTGATCTTCTCTGTGTTTGATAGAACATCAAATAATATATACTGCATTAATCGTTAGGTTGTTCCCCAGAGCAGACTGCGTGTTTACCCCCAGGGCTCTGAATGACGGCGGGCGACGCAGAAACTGTAAATCGGATGTGTCTGAGAATGAAACACGCTAGTAGCCAAGAGAATAAGGTTTCAAACAATGTGCACATTGTAGGAATACAGTGTCACTTCTATGCACACTGCCAAATAATGCTTAAGAGGGTGTAGTAACACAGTGTATAACTCTGAAATGTACATTATTTTTCAGTTTATGGTAACCTAAACTTTTTTCTTAACCTCTGGCAGTTTACCGCTTACCTTTGTATCATTTCAGGTTATTCACTGGACTTGAACTGCTTACATTTCAATACAAACTAGGAAAATGGGGGTGTTCTAAACCTTTTAACCGGTAGTGTATGTGCTTGACAGGCTGAACACCACATAGCGCTCTCCCATTTAAACTGAAGCCAGTCCTCCCTCCCCTTTCTCAACTGCTCCTGGAAATATCTCTCTCTCTCTTTTTTCATACTCAGCTGCGACATCGCTTTTGGGTTTCTTTGGTGGGGGTGGTGGGAAATCAGTGAAAAAACAATGCATTTTTTGCATTGTTTAAGGTTTAAGGTGGACTATCCCTGCGTTCACGTCATGTGGGAAGGATGGTAAATACCACTTGTGAACTCGGGCTGCCTCCCAAATCACGCACTTGCTCCCTTGTTCCCTTCCCTTGCGGGGCGGAAGTACTGCAGTGGCCATCTTAATGGCACCTCAAAGCACCTCTCTCGGAGTCTCCTAAGGCTTCAGTGGCTTCGCCTTCCCAAGCCCCGGCTTCTGAGGCCTCCTCGGCTCCATCCACCGAGCCTCCAGCACCTTCTCTGCCCAAACCGGACCCTGCCTCTTTCTGGAGATTGCCTTCCAGTTCTCCAGACTCTGCATCTGTCCGGAAACTGCCTTCCAGCCCTTTGGATCCTACCTCTGTCCTGCAGTTGTCTCCCAGACCTCCTGAACCCGTTCCTGTCCTGTGGCCGTCTCCTAGACCTCCTGAACCCGTTTCTGTCCTGAGGCCATCTCCCAGACCACTTGAAACCGTTCCTGTCCTGAGGTCGCCTCCCAGACCACCTGCTCCCGTTCCTTACCTGTGGCCACCTCCAAGACCTCCAGAACCCGATCCTATCCCATGGCCATCCTTCAGACCTTTTGACCCTGACTTGTGGCCACCTCCCAGGCCTCCCGACCTTGCCTTTTTGCCACTCTCTGGAAATCTTGCCCTTTCCCTCCTTCTTGTCTTCTGTTTCCCCACTACCTTTCTTCCTGATCTTCTGTCCCGTGGCTGTCCCCGCTGTGTCCAGTCCCATTCGGCTGCGCCGAGCATAGAGGGGGGGGTACTGTCACGGTTCCCTAGCCCTGACCCTCTTCCCCCACTAGAGGCCGCCAATGTTCCCTTGCCTTTTCCTGCTCCCTTCACTGCTTTCCTTTTTTCACTCTATCAATTAACATTCCTCCTCACCCTTGTGCACTTCTGCTCCTGTCCTTTGTTCTCATTGGTCCTGCTCTTGTCTTCCTAGTTTCTGCTCTCCTTTATACACCCCTCACTGCCCTCACTCTTTGCGAAGTGTTGTCAGCTCTCCCTGCATCACCAAGCCTTGTTCTCCTGGTTCCTTGTTCCGTAACCCTGTCTCTCTCTCTCTCTCTCTCTCTCTCTCTCTCTCTCTCTCTCTCTCTCTCTCTCTCTCTCTCTCTCTCTCTCTCTGTTTCTCTTGACCTCCTGGATTTCGGCCTTAGCCTGTGACCTCGACCACGCCTTTGATCTCTCCTTGGCTTTTGTCTGCTCATTGTACTAGCTCTGCACTTGGGTCCTTTCTCTACAGCTTTACGGTCCTCCTACGAGGCAACCGTGACGCTTAAGGGCTGTCCCAATCCCTTAGGGAGCGAGTGAAGGAGCCTAATCGAGCTGTTTGTCCTTCAATGCTCCGTTCGACGGAGTGTACAAATGAGCACACTGATGCGGAAGTCCCAGAACTCTGTGCGTTAAAGGCAGACAAGTCAGTTGGGAAAATATGGCGGGTGTATATAAATGTCATGTAATGCCAGCTAGACAGTTGTAGAAATGGTTAAATTATGTATCAAGGAAATTATAATACACAGATAATATAAAATTATTATACAATCATGATTTAGATATTATTATATCTATATATGATATGATTAGAACGTTCAGCCAAAAAACTTTTCGGCACCTATCAATTAATTAATTACTGAAGTAGTATCCTATAAAACTAAATTATTATTGTTATTATATTATTATTATTATTATTATTATTATTATTATTATTATTATTATGTTAATTAAATACAGAGACAGATGACAAGAAAAGACTGCATAGGTACTTTTTCGGTCAAAGGCAAAGACGCTGAATGCTGACACTGAAGTGTGTCCCATTGAGCACTTTTAGCTTCACCCTACACCCTACACCAAGTAGGAGCAAGTGTGCGATTTGGGACACAGCCTCGGACTTTGGAGATAGACCCCGATTTCTCCCACTTCAAGAATTCTGACGTCACAAATGCGGAAATATAAGCAAACAACACAATACATGGCATTCAATCTGTTTGTAAAGTGTAATAAAATGCAAATAATTGATTCATTCAATAATGTTTCCCTCCATAAGTACAATGAACGTTCATATAATGTTTTTCAACTGCTTTTTCACCTGGGTTAATGACATAATGGCTGTCATTAGCCATAACTCAGCCACCATAATACCACTAACTTTATGACATTAAAACCACATATTTTGGTAAGTTCTTGATACCCTCTGTATTTCAGTGTATCTGAATGTTGTATGTATGTTTGTAACTGTGAAAAATCTTAAGATAATTATTACGAGCACAAAACTAAGTATGCAGAATTAGTTCATTTGAGGTCATTGCGTGAACACTGTCAAGTTGTTGCTCAAGTAAGTGGTTTCTACCGTAATTCCTACATGACGTGAACGCAGGGTGATTATCAGGGGCTGATCATCATTTCTGGTCACGTTGCATTCTACGCACTAGACTCCACTGAATAAATCAAGTCTCAAAAAGTTTCACTTGCCTGATGTACTAACGATCCTGAAATCGCCTGAAATGTGAACTACTCGACTGAGGCGAGCAGGCGAGTTTAATTTCCAACCCTGTATATATATATATATTACTGATACATGAAACATACCTGATTCACTGCAATTTTAATTAATTACAATAGTGGGCCTTTCATGCTTTGTTTTTTGAGTTTGCCCCTTTCAATTGTAAAGTTTCTTTTCATTTAAAGAATTGCTATAGGACCCAGTTTCATTGACTGCTGGCCATATGACTTATTAAACAATACGAATCATAAGCTTACTGTATATTCTAGCTTGCTAAGGTTCCTTAACAAATCCAATAAGAATTCATGAGTTAAAGGTTTGTTCGAACTTCATCTTATTCAAGCAGCTCCCAGTGGCCACACCCTGTTAAAAATAAAAGAGCAGCACCTGCTGATATTATTCCCTGAGACAAATTAACTTTAAGCAACTCTTTTGACAGTCCATGGATATTCTTCATTATTGCAGTTGATCCATCAGTTAAAGATAAATAATGCATCTTAAGGGTTTCAGCAGCACAGCTCCTAAATTTCAATTCTCACTTGTTCTAGTAGGTATTGGAAATCAGTTGGCAATAATCCCCATGAAAACCACACAGGCTGAGGAAGTAAACAAAGGCATTACACACACACAGTCACCGCTGCTGTCGACCTTCTCATTGATTAAATATTCAAGACAAGGAGGCGTAAGGAAAAGCAGAAGCCCTGAAAAACACCCAGAGGTATTTGGAGTTTTAATATGCAGGGAAGATGCACATCCTCGGTAGGCTCAGGTAGAGATCACAATTGGGATTATGTGGCCGAGAAACTGAAAGGACTGCTTACAGAGTGGGGGGAAGAGGCATACTGAAGAATAACACGTACAACAAGGTACACCAAATGTTGTAGTATAATTGACAAGTTACTCTAGTGTCACGCTGGGTTTGTGGTCTTCTAGATGTATCTTCTATCAGCATGATGGATCTTTTCATCTCTATTTCTGTTTTCAATCTTATTAGCCTTTGCAACTTACTACAATAAAAACAATGTTTCTGAAGAAAGATGATTAAGAGCTGAGTACAGGTCACTGTTGAGGTAACGTATTTGTGTGCTCTGTGCTCTGAAGCCCAATCTGTGTAAGCACCAGTATATTTACCCACTTAATTTTTTAAACAATATAAATATTATGTTTACTGTTGATTTTAGCCTGCTTCTAATTCATTTAAAAATATTAAATTAAAGCTAATGACTTAAAGGTATCTTCAAATGTCCTATTTTTCAACAGAGTCACATTTAACATGTTTGGATCTCTTAACAAGTCAAATTCACTGATTAAGAAAAACAAATACTATTGTAAGGGGAAACAGTAAAACAAATGTACACAACATATGATGCATAACAAATTAAAATGGAGAACATCATAAGAATAAACTACTTCTTTAACACTGGTCACGTTGGTATTGTTTATAGTGTTCTAAATGTGCTTCATATTACAAAAAAGTATTATTGTCTAGTGATTTTGGCACTTACGTAAGCTCTTTATTGATAAAATATGCTACCTGCTTATAAAGTTTGTTTTACAAAATTAAGCTAAGCTATGATTCAGGCAGGAAACCCACCTAATCACACACAGATGGTATAACCCCATTAGCTGCCACAGAAAATGAATAGTAAAAACAGAATAATTATACTCACCCAAATCAGCATCCCTGCCATGCATTTGAATTCACCTCCACCTCCCCAGGCTCCACCTGGCGTCCTGGTTCAAGAGGGGAGTGTCAGCTGCACTGCCCATGCCCGCAGCTGACACCAGTCAGGCATGCAAACATTACCAAAATTAACGGTGGGCAGGGACCCCTTGCATGTGAGACCAATGCCAAAGTCCATGTTAAATGATGGTAACACTATAAACTAATAAACTAATGTGTCATCGCATGAGTGTCCCTGACTGAATCACACTGATAAAAGCATATAATGTTAGTTGCACGGAAGCAGCTGAAGAAGAAACTTGAACTATTTCTCTCAGTGTGTTTGATGTAATGCATGAATTAGCTATGGAAATGATCAAGCATTTCAAATATATCTTCAACAAGCATCTTTAATCATCTGCTACTGGCGTACTAGGATTTCAAATAGATCAATCTTATGTTCACAGATAATATTTCATATGTCATGCTTGTACAACCTTTTTAAGTTGGATAACTTCCTACTCACTGAAGACTTTTTTGTCTTTGCAGCATGAGTGATTTTCACATTTAAACTTGATTGTGGCATATGGACTCCCAAAAAATAAGAGCTACCAGAGACCTCTGAAAATGAGGTTGGGGAAAATATTGCTAAATTACAAGTAATGTTCAACTTGTTATATAACAAAAATACTTTTCCACATTTCTCTGATAGAGTACTGATACAATGAGAGATCTTCACTTACGTTTAGAGACTAACCTCAACAGTATATACACTGACCAGCCATAACATTATGACCACCTGCCTAATATTGTGTAGGTCCCCCTTTTGCTGTCAAAACAGCCCTGACCCGTCGAGGCATGGGCTCCACTAGACCTCTGAAGGTGTGCTGTGGTATCTGCAGAGCGGGAACACCCCACAAGAGCTGCAGTTTTGGAGATGCTCCGACCCAGTTGTCCAGCCATCACAATTTGGCCCTTGTCAAAGTCGCTCAGATCCTTACACTTGCCCATTTTTCCTGCTTCTGACACATCAACTTTGAGGACAAAATGTTGACTTGCTGCCTAATATATCCCACCCACTGACAGGTGCCATGATAACGAGATTATCAGTGTTATTCACTTCACCTGTCAGTGATCATAATATTATGGCTGATCAGTGTATACTATATTGCTATGACCAGGATCATGTTTTTAACAAATACAGCTGTAATGTAAATAGATGGATTATGAACTGGTTGATGTATAGGAAACAGAAGGTGTCGATTAGAGGAGTTGCTTCTACCTGGAATGAGGTTGTTAGTGGAGTTCCACAGGGATCAGTATTAGGCTTTTTCTAATCTATATTAATGATCTTGACTCTGGGATAGTTAGCAAACTTGTCAAATTTGCAGATGATACTAAAATAGGTGGTTCAGCAGATACAATCTCGGCAGCACAGGTTATTCAAAGGGACTTGGATAATATTCAGTTGTGGGCCGACACCTGGCAGATGAAATTCAATGTGGACAAGTACATGCAGATAACAAAAATGTCCACTATAATTACACTATGGGAGGAATAGAAGTAGATGAAGTAACGCATGAGAAAGACCTAGGAGTCTATCTGGACTCCTCACTTTCTCCATCCAAACAATGTGGGGAAGCAATAAAAAAGGCAAACAGAATGTTAGGGTATATTGTCAAAAGTGTAGAATTTAAAACAAGGGCAGTAATGTTCAGACTGTACAATGCACTAGTTAGAGCTCATCTGGACACTGTGTACAGTTCTGGGCACCACACTTCAAGAAAGATATCGCTGCTCTAGAGGCAGTTCAGGGGAGAGCAACCAGACTTATTCCAGGTCTGAAGGGAATGTCCTACTTGGAGAGACTGAGGGAACTGAACCTTTTCACCCTGGAACAGAAGAGCCTACGAGGGGAATTGATTAGGTCTTCAAAATCATGAAAGGCATTGACCACATCAAACCAGAGGAGCTTTTCTAGATCAGCAGAGACACACGCACCCGGGGACACAAATGGAAATTGGGTTTCAAGGCATTCAACATGGAAAACAAGAGACAGTTCTTCACACAGAGAGTTTTCACCATCCGGAATAAACTCCCCAGCAATGTGGTTGAAGCTGAAAATTTGGGAACATTTAAAAATAGACTGGATAGTATCCTTGGATCACTTTATTAATAAACAACAAACGACAACTCCTCTCATTTGTAAACTTTCTTATGTTAATATGTTCTTATGTTCTTGTGTCTGTGCAGAGTGCAGCATCTTGGTGTGTATAGCTGTCGGGTTATCTGTCATGTGTGGCTTGGAGACAATGATTTCTCGAGAGACACTTCCTTGCACACCTTGAGACTGAAGATTTTCTCAAGATTTTCTCTACGGTTCTCAAGTTTAGCTAGCTACTTCTCAAGCCATCTCTGGGAAGCCTTCAGTTTCTTGATAGTTTTTTGGCAAGTGACAGGTTTGTATACAGATCCTCAGACAGTTCTCAAGGTTAAAAACATTTCAGCGGTGTCAGGTTAGGATCCCTGTCTGTCGAGAAACGTTATTTACAAAAAACTATTCCTTGAGAGAAGAGCTTTTTGATACAGATGTTGTGGAGCTTGATAGTGATCACTAGTGGCCTTGGTTGCAGTTAGGTACTAGTTGTGGCTGTCCCAGTCCATGTTATGGTGCTCCAGGAAGCTCATCCAGGAAGCTCAGTCTCAGCAAATGGCCCAGGTGTTCTCTCACCAGAGGCCTACCATCACCATTGCGATCACAACATTGCAACACTCCTGTGAGTCTGCCCTCTCAGCAGTGGCCTACACCATCTGGAGACTTGCATAATCCCTTGGGAACAGTTTCTTAATTTCAGATAACCAAGGATGCATCCACAACTCAACGATATCTGTAGAACAGTCTACATTCAATGAGAAAATACAATCATAGAGAAAGACTGTTGGATGTGACAGCTGTAGCGTTATGGGGGGTGTATTTTGATAAGAGCATTTTAGCTCTGAGCTGAAGCACTGATCTAAAGAAGACCTCTCCCCCCAAAGTTATCAGATTTCCTTGGCTCATCAGCGTGTGAACTGGTTTACATCAAAGTGGCAGTCTTGGGAGGATGGCACCGAGAATGGGCCAAATAGCTTGGAATCCCTGCTGTGAGATGTCTGGGGAAGGGGGCCTGTAGGTAATAAAAACTCTTTGAAATGGACAAGAGCCGAAATCCCGACACAGAGCTACGAACCCAGGCCAACCGGCATTTCCAAAAGATGGCATGGATTGACATCAGTCATAAATCAAGCCCCCCTCCAATAGGACACTGGGGGCTGAACCCGAAATCCAATCTCACAAACTCAAGAACCAATCATCTATTGATCTGACAGGCGTATAAAGGGTAGCGCATGGCATCTCTCTTACTCTCTCTCACCTGAACCAGTAACTCGCTGCCACAGCTCAAACTGTAGCTCTGTTGCCAGAACCAGAACCAGAAATGAAACCAAGTCTTTGCCGGCAACACAAGAGTTAAACTTGGAGAAGGAGATTGAGCCGTACAAATAATTCTTTTAAAGGACTTTATTAAATAAGGAACTTTACAAACTGCGCATGCCCGCCTGTGCCCACCTGATCAGTGGAGTTTTACAGCTGGACAATTGACAAAGTCGACTGCAATACGAAAGTGTCAGGCATTTAAATAGCTTTTGAGTCTTAAGAAACTCGACCCTTGGAACCGAACAGGGCCCTGCTTTCCTCAAAGACTTTGTCTTCAATTAACTACGGTGGAAAAACCCTGCTTGCAAAGAAGATTTTGTGCACAACCTTGGAGCCTTCAAACCAGTGGAAAATCTGTTTGGAAAAGACTCTGTTTCGCGAAACCCCAACTTCCAGGTGCATCGACTGAGTGGAAGTTCTTGGACAAAGCTGAACCGGACTGCCTTTGTTCCAAACCACACGGACCTCGTGCCGTGTGCTGTTATCTGAGCCCGAAGCCAGAGAGGCCTCTCTGCGACGAAGTTCAGATAAGTTAACAGTTTGGAGTTTATCATTCATGACATTTGAGAAATCAATTAGAAATGTTAATCTGTGATTCATAACTCTAGAATGTGTAATATAATTTAGTTTTGCTTAAATATAAATGTGTGTTGCATTAAACTGTTTTGTTGACAATTTTAGAAATAAAACCTGTCAACGCGGAGAAATATCTTTTCATTCCTGTTAAACTGTTTAATCTGAAATTAACACACGTTAATAGACATTAGATTATTGGTTGCTCTGCCTATCCTTAATCATTGAATAATAATCAGTTAAGGGAAATTGTGGTAACAAGTAATGATAGGATCATTCTCGGCACCTAAACGTAAATGAGACTGATATATATATAACGAGAAGTTACCTGACATAAATACTAACCTGCGTAGTTATTTAATGCCTGACTAACAATACTAATGAGACACTCACCTTTGTCTTACTAACCGGTATTGTAGTCAATGTGTTTATAACCTTTTTTGTTTAACGATTTGTGTGTTATCATATGCGATCCCATGGCCTTTGATTTGGTCACAGAAGTGATTTGTCTTTGATTTGTTGATCTAGAGTTGAATTTTAATTCGTTTTTCCCTTTTGTATAATTAGTGTAGTGCTACATTTAGTCTTTGTTTTTAATCAATTTGACAATTTATATCTTTGGAATTGGTGTCTGCTTCCAATTATTACAGAAATTGAGTTCTACAAGATTCCAGGATTCGTGATATGGTGATACTATAAATTCACTTCTTTAATTGAAATGTAAAAGTGTACCTTTTTACACAGCTAAACAGACACCTACTGTCACATCCAGGGTGAAGTAATTTGTTTCCAAAGTACAAAATAATACAACTGAATTGAAACTGACTTGTTTGATGAACAAAATGATAACACAATGTATTTATTTTACTTGAATCTCAGTGATGTAATGAGATACAACAGTGAGTATTGCATCTTGACATATATTAATACAGTGAGCCCAATTCGTCAGAGCAGCATGTCCATTCCAGCAAACCTCAAACATATTTCAGTGCTCATCATATTTGTCTTTGTACTTTTAAAAGTATGATTACAGCCCAATGAACAGCTCACGGATTTTAAAATCATGAATGAGGTTTGTAATGACATTGTGGCAGAAGCAGAAACAAGGCAGTGTATCCAATGTGACATGGACGGATATACTTGGCCAAAGCTAAATAAGAGACTAATGGTGCATTTATGTTTACTGTTAACATAATCCCAATACCCATGCTAATGTAAAATATTTTTATATTTATAATGTAAAAAAATTGTCATCATTTTGGCTCTGTACGCCACCACAATGGATTTGAAAGGAAACAATCAAGATGTCCTTTAAGTGTAGACTTTCATCTTTAATTTGAGTTACATCCAAATTCGGTGAACGGTGTAGGAATTACACCCATTTTTATATGTGGCCCCGAAATTTTAGGGGCTCAAAAGTATTTGGACAAACTAACATAATCATGAATTAAATTGCGAGTTTCAATACTTTGTTGCAAATCCTTTGCAGTCAGTGACTGCCTGAAGTCTGGAACCCATAGACATCACCAGATGCTGGGTTTCTTCGCTGATGATGCTCTGCCAGGCCTGCACTGCAGCTGTCTTTAGTTCCTGCTTGTTCTTGGGGTGTTTTGCCTTCAGTTTTGCCTTCAGCAAATGAAATGGATGCTCAAATGGCTTCAGGTCAGGTGATTGACTTGGCCATTGCAGAACATTTCACTTCTTCGCCTTAAAAAAGTATTGGGTTGCTTTCGCAGTATGCTTCGGGTCATTGTCCATCTGCACTGTGCAGCGCCGTCCAATGAGTTTTGAAGCATTTGGCTGAATCTGAGCAGATAATATAGCCCTAAACACTTCAGAATCCATCCTGCTGCTATTGTCAGCAGTCACATCATCAATAAATACAAGGGAACCATTTCCCTCTACCTCCACCATGCTTCACAAATGAGGTGGTATATTTTGGATCATGAGCAGTTCCTTCTCTTCTCCATACTCTTCTCTTCCCATCATTCTGGTACAAGTTGATCTTTGTCTTATCTGTCCATAATATGTTGTTCCAGAACTGTACAGGGTTCTTTATATGTTTTTTTGCCAAACTCTAATCTGGTCTTCTTGTTTCCTGTTTACATCTTGTGGTAAACCCTCTGTATTTACTCTGGTGAAGTCTTTTCTTTATTGTTGACTTTTACACAGATACGCCTACCTCCTGGAGGGGGTACTTGATCTGGCCAACTGTTATGAACGTTTTTTTCTTCACCAGGGAAATAATTATTCTGTCATCCACCACAGTTGTTTTCCGTGGTGTTCCGGACCTTTTGGTGTTCGTGAGCTTACCAGTGTGTTCTTTCTTTTAAGAATGTACCAAATAGTTGATTTGGCCACACCTAATGTGTTTGATATTTCTCTGATTGGTTTGTTTTGATTTCTAAAGCAAAACTCCCCAAGACCAAGCAGGAACTAAAGACAGCTGCAGTACAGGCCTGGCAGAGCATCACCAGGGAAGAAACACAGCATCTGGTGATGTCTATGGGTTCCAGACTTCAGGCAGTCATTGACTGCAAAGGATTTGCAACAAAGTATTGAAACTCACAATACTTTTGAGTCCCTAAAATTGTGGGGCTACATATAAAAATGGGTGTAATTCCTACACCGTTCACCCAATTTGGATGTAACTCAAATTAAAGATGAAAGTCTATACTTAAAGGACATCTTGATTGTTTCCTTTCAAATCCATTGTGGTGGCGTACAGAGCCAAAATAATGACAATTGTGTCACTGTACAAATATTTATCGACCTAACTGTATACTCCAAAAGAACAGATATACAGTACAAAACAAATATTAAACCATCAGTCCCATATACAGAAAAGAACAGACAATCAATATCTGCCCTTCACTATTTAACCACAGCTATGAAAACTAAATCAATATTTATTTTTAAGGAACCTTATCTAAAAAATAATCACCTAGAACTTGCATTGCACAAATGCAGAACTGAATGTTAACCTTTTAATTCAAATTACTTTCAATACATAATAATAATAATAATTCATGTTTTGTTTAACCAATCTTTTACACAAAGCCTTTGGAAAGTTTATAAGACTATTTAAAAATTCACAAATTGTACATGTTGCAAAATATTCATTTGTAGTTGCACATAACAGGTGTTGAAAACATCATTCTCAGGAGGTGACTACTACGCCTTTTATTTTCACTAATTTACTTTATGTTTTGATTTCACACTACATTTATCTTTTGATTGAATCCTTTCTTTTGCTATTTAATTGGAATTCATTGTTTTATTGTCTTTGGTTTAATTCTGGTTGGATTACTGCATGCTTTGTTTGTTCCTGAGTTTGTAGCTACTTAACAGGAAAGTGCTGCAGCAGGCACAGCACAATTAGAAGCAGACACTATTAAGTCTACAGAACAGAGATACAAGGAGGAAGACAGCATAGACACCAGGGCTGTACTAACAGGATCATAAAACAGGATCGGATCCGTGCTCACTGGATCCGGATCATGAAAAGGTGTTGTATGAAGCAGATCAAGATCAGGCTCCATTGATCCAATTTTTTGATCTGAGTATTAAGCAGTGTGTGTGCGGTAAATAAGGAGTTTCCTATTTACATAAACTGGCTCATCCCTCACTGGTGCGGCTATTTGAATGTCTACCGCTCTAATGACACAATGACAACCATAAACCTTTCAGAAATCTATACTGTGCTGTATTGCTTACGAGTTTATTAATTTAACAGCCTAGTTGTTCACTATTTTTCCCAATGCATGTTAATGTCGGTGTGCTTATGCCCTCGTTGTACAGTGGATCTGACAGGTCGGTCATCAGAAAAGTTGTCTGTCATGGATATTGCCTATTGGATCCATTAAAACTTTACAAAGTACACAACCTTTCCAGTTTCTTACAGTGGTGTGAGTTTCTTTAACTCCTCAACTACAAAATAATAATAATAATAATAATAATAATAATAATAATAATAATAAATAAGCCAATAATCAATTTTAGTGAAATAGTGAAATTGGAGTATTATGGTATTTATTTAGTTTATAAAACAGTTTTGTTGAATAGACTTTGCACAATAAACCTTTAATATGAAGTGTTGCTTAATTTCAGATGAACATTTTATGTATTTTGAAAAAATAAATTACCTCATTTTGAAGGGCTGCCACATCTTTTGCAAAACTGCCACTTTTAAAAGTGAGGAGACTCTGATATGTGACATCACAACTGCAAGGTTTTAGTAATCTTAACATTGATTGGTTAAGAGTTGTTAATCCTGGAACAACATTTTGTGTTGTGCGAGCCCTTTCACTGTTGGTTTAGACTCTTAAAGGGATGACATCTTGATTTGTTTTTTTATATATTGTCCTGAACGTACAACACACATTTGGTAAGGGTTCCTTTATATGTTTTCTGGGTTAACAGTATATTTGAAAATTAATAACTTCTCATATCCAAACAGTACAAAAATCTCATTGTGCAATACTGTGCTTTATTTATTTTTTCTTACTGCAGAACTGTGCTTGAATTTAAATGTATGATAAAATAATGCATTGTACATACATTTTAAATTGACACACATTTTGTTTTATTTCAGAAGTAATGGGGATAAACCTAATAGGGAGGTGAGATGATTACTGGAAAATCTCAGGAGTCTTCATAAGGCCCTCAGATCTTCCTGATTGAGTATTGGAGTTACCAATCAATTTTTGTTTGTTTGTTTGTTTTAACCTCAGTATAGGTAATATTGTATCTTCAGATGTTTGCTTAAATATTTATTACAATCAGGAAATCGTCATGTTTCAAGGCCAGTTTAGAAATCAAATCACATTTTAGAAGGAGTAGTAAGTCTGTACACATTTATGTTAGAAAGGACCTAAACATTGCACTGTTGCCAATGTCATCATCAGTTATGGGTGGGTGTTGGAAGGCTGAATGAAGACAATGTCCTCTCCTGTCAGAGGCAAGGATATCTCTTGTCACATGGCCTGTCATGAGAAAATTGGCTGTAAGGATTTTGTAATGGGATTTAATTCTTGGGAGTACATTTATTTCAGCTAAACTATGTTCTAAGAAAAAACAGAGATCATTTGAAAACTTAAGTGAACATCTGAACAATTTAATATCCAGCAAACATTTGTGTGTCTCAACCAAAGTATGTTTTGTTAGGAATACATCCATAGACTATATATATATATATATATATATATATATATATATATATATATATATATATATATATATATATGTTTAAACTGGCAAACAAAATGTATTGCAGACATTTTGGATCGCTTTTTATCCCACTGATACCAAATAGTGGTATCTTTTAAATGTTAGTTTGTCAGGTTATTTACAAATAAAGCTTCAAACCAGAGGTATAAGCAAGCTATTATTTAAATAGTCACATAATTATAATCTTAATTTTGTACTTTAAAATTCTGGATATCCTGGGTATTCAATTCAATAAATTAAAGCAGTACCACATCTCATGAATTCAGTTACTGTTCCTCTGGGCTTCACAATGATTTGTTCTCTGTATTGGCGGGTAACAGATTGTAAATAATGACATTGCTGTAAACCAATTTCAAAATTTAACTGAAAGCCTTTACTATAAAAATATAGAGGTTACTTACAACACTCATTTATGGATAAATTCAGGAAAACAAACAGACTGAAATGAAGTTTGGTTCTGGGTGCTCATGAAGTACTTCTGTACTTCAATGGGAGTTCTAGATTTGACATGACTGCTGCTTCAGACCCTCAGGAACTCAACTATTTAGTACCAGTTATTCAGGGAAAATACCTTGTTTTAGCTATGTGTTAAATAAAAGCATATTCCTTTGCAGTAAGTGTTTTTGTTCTTTGGATTAGTGACAGGAAGTTGATTTCCCTATACAAATAGGCGACAGAACAACTCAAAGTACATCTTAATGTGGTACAATACTCACATTGGAAGCAGGATGAATCACTGCAGACCATCCTTAGAAAAAATAAATAAATCTTAAACCTCAGAACACCCCCCATATTGTCACAACTTTTCAGAAATCAGGCCTCAAAGCATATTAGACTCTAGTTGACAAATTGATAGAATTTAAGAAATTCTTTTGTATTCCCTGGATTATGAAAACTGCCTTAAACAATATCAGTTTGGCCTACTTATGCACCTTCAGTGGTTGCTAAACAGATTCATTATGTAAATAACAGTAAACCATGAATATTTCTAACTGCTGTAACAAAATGTCCCATTAGCTATTTTAATAATTAATGCTGGAAGAAACATTGCAATGAATATATATGATGATGATGATGACTATGATTATAATTATATTCATGTATACTGTTATAGAATACATACATAGAAAATATACATATATTTTCAGAACTAATGTATGCAATAACCCAGGCTATACTCAATGAATTATGTTGAATTTCAATACAAATATAAACTCCAGGGGCATGATTAAATAAAAAATGGTGCGAATACGAAAAGTTGCGGAAGATTGTGTGTTAGCTGGGTTATGTGTAGTGGTGCAGATTAAAAACAAACTGTGACGACACGGATACAAAACACATAGTGGTTACATTTATCATTGGAAGAAACTAGCAACTAAAAATAAGCTGCAACTGTTAATTGGAAATCAGCTGTATGTCTACTGTTTAATGGTATATTGTTCTGCTACCATACTCATTACTAGCGTTCTCCTGCTGAGTTCTACATTCCACCCGATAGGTGGCAGTATACCCAATACAATATACATAATCATATACTGTCCTCTCTTGTGGGACATATACAGTACAGATGCAAAAGAAAAGGAAAGTGCTGCCATATTGAACTAGTTCTGAGATTAAAAGTGAATTGCAATCCGCTCGCTCTCATATTATATTTACACCATCGGTCACTACACGCTGTTTCCGCCGCTATGTTGGAGTTTCTATGTGAATGCGTGTCCTGTTGTGGCATCAATAACATCAGCATACATTAGGGTGAGTCCTTATGTACCGGTGCGCTGCCCATAAACACTTTCTCCTGTCACAGTGGAGCACAAATATGTTTTAAGTAGTTTTAGCTCATTGAACATAAGTTGTAACATGAGCATAGTACAAGTGACATAACCTACTGAATGAATTAGTGTTAAGCCGCCCACTTCAACATATCTACCAGATTGGCCTAGCGGGTGTACTACAGTATGGGAGCTCCGAGTGCCTGAGCTGCGGGTTCGAGTCCTGAGTGGGAGCTCTGTTGGAGTTTAATATTCAAAAATGCCATGGCACCGTGCCTCCCCCCTAAATATGCCACTGCTGGACACGGTATTGTAATATAAATCCCTATTACATTTTGTATTGTAAAAAGCAATAAGTACAAACTTTACGCTCGGTGTCTCATGGTGCAGCACCGACAGTAGACCCTGCGGTGCAGCGCGCCTGCGCACTCGCCATATCTCTCCAAAGATATGTGGCCACACTGACAAAATATGTAATGAATATATGATCGTGTTACACAGATATATTTACGCTTATACCATTGTCTAAATTGCATTTCCATACATAAATACTCTTTACAGTACACCTTTATAATATGTCCGTCTGTGTGTGTGTGTGTGTGTGTGTGTGTGTATGTGCGATCCGACCACACCGAGCCTGCTTCAATGTGTGTCAATGTAACATGTATAGTTATCACTTCCATTTTGTATACTGCCTGGGATCAAGGCAAAACGTTGACCACCTAGAAGATTATATGTTCAGATTATTTTTCTAAGGTTACATTTGTTTCCAATCCTAAATGTATCCACTACATTGTGCAAGTTTGCCTTTAACTGATTATTTATGTATTTATTTAGTTAATCCACCTAATGTGCAGTGCACAAACCTCATACACTGGATGTGTACTGGCTTGCAAGTTACACAACCATATATGACTGTACATATTCTATAAATATCCATGCTATACCTATTGGTGTAAATATTAATAATTGCAATTATACTGTATGGTTACGCCTACAGCCGCTGTGACAGCAGTGTCACTTGATGCAGTGATCGTCTCTTAAAAGTTGCGTTCAGTCTATATATAGAGAGATACATCAATTATTGAAAACCTGATATGTCTGAACTTCGATTACAAAATGCATGCATGAGATACACATTAGATACACATTAGATACACATTCAATGTGCGGTGAGTGCGTTACTGCACGGGCTTCTAGGGTGCAGATACAGTGTAAGAAAGGAGACTTACACGGATTTCTAGGCTGTATCTGGATGTGAGTGACAGTGAATGCTCAACTCGTGAACTACTGTAATGCGGATACATTTTAACAACAATATGTCTGCTAACCTAATATAAACAGAGACTGGATGGCATTACCTTTGCTCATCTGAGTGCATTTTCTTATTTTAAAATTGAAAGGAACACCTTTCTGTTACGTGTAAAACTTTAAACTAATGCCAAATGTATCGTGCTTGGAAACACCATATATATGATATAGGCTGAATATACATAACATTGTAGTGAGTACGAGATCCCACGAAAGATGTGTTCAGAAAGAAACTATTTGTAAGACATCAAATAGTTTTCAGAACAACAAAGCAACAGCAGAATAAACGAATGAGTGAATTAAACAAATAAGTCATGAAAAAACACGTAAAAAACAATCAAAACACTGACACATTGCTGAACAAAATATAATATAAAATGACATTCAATAACACTTGTTCTCTCTGTGCACGAACAATAGGCAACATCTCGTTTGCATGGATGTTGGACGCAACATGTAATTTGTACACCTGTATTGCAGTTACTGTAGCAATGAGCAGTTACTTCCACTGAACACAGAGCCACAGATGCTTGAATGAACCCGGAGCTGCGCCTGCGCACACCTGCGCCGGGCGGTCTTTCTCTCACTGCGCCTCAACCGCGGGAGGCTTTAGACAATCCGCAGTGTGTAAAACTAGAGGATCTGCGAGCATTGTCAGGGAGTTTTCTCACAGATATTTTCTTGATTTAATACAGCGAAAATGTATTGTTGAACTACAACTTTAACCAGCCGCTAGTAATAGCAAACTACACAACTGTACATCATGAGGTTCACATTTAAAATTAGAAGAGAGTAGCATCTAACTAAACATGAAAGCGCGACTGTGGTGTAGTTTTGTAGTAGAAGCTCCTCAAATTTAATACCCGATATCCATCAGCAGACATGCCGACAGTGCTTCTGCGAGTGAGTCGTGGCACGAACATTTTTGATTTAATCCTGCCCTAAGTTTGACTGGAAAATGTATCTTACTCACAAGATCTTTCAAGCATGGCTTCTTCGATGAAACATACACTCACCTAAAGGATTATTAGGAACACCACACTAATACTGTGTTTGACCCCCTTTCGCCTTCAGAACTGCCTTAATTCTACGTGGCATTGATTCAACAAGGTGCTGAAAGCATTCTTTAGAAATGTTGGCCCATATTGATAGGATAGCATCTTGCAGTTGATGGAGATTTGTGGGATGCACATCCAGGGCACGAAGCTCCCGTTCCACCACATCCCAAAGATGCTCTATTGGGTTGAGATCTGGTGACTGTGGGGGCCAGTTTAGTACAGTGAACTCATTGTCATGTTCAAGAAACCAATTTGAAATGATTCGACCTTTGTGACATGGTGCATTATCCTGCTGGAAGTAGCCATCAGAGGATGGGTACATGGTGGTCATAAAGGGATGGACATGGTCAGAAACAATGCTCAGGTAGGCCGTGGCATTTAAACGATGCCCAATTGGCACTAAGGGGCCTAAAGTGTGCCAAGAAAACATCCCCCACACCATTACACCACCACCACCAGCCTGCACAGAGGTAACAAGGCATGATGGATCCATGTTCTCATTCTGTTTACGCCAAATTCTGACTCTACCATCTGAATGTCTCAACAGAAATCGAGACTCATCAGACCAGGCAACATTTTTCCAGTCTTCAACTGTCCAATTTTGGTGAGCTTGTGCAAATTGTAGCCTCTTTTTCCTATTTGTAGTGGAGATGAGTGGTACCCTCAAGGTTGTACGTGTTGTGGCTTCACAAATGCTTTGCTGCATACCTCGGTTGTAACGAGTGGTTATTTCAGTCAAAGTTGCTCTTCTATCAGCTTGAATCAGTCGGCCCATTCTCCTCTGACCTCTAGCATCAACAAGGCATTTTCGCCCACAGGACGGCCGCATACTGGATGTTTTTCCCTTTTCACACCATTCTTTGTAAACCCTAGAAATGGTTGTGCGTGAAAATCCCAGTAACTGAGCAGATTGTGAAATACTCAGACTGGCCCGTCTGGCACCAACAACCATGCCACGCTCAAAATTGCTTAAATCACCTTTCTTTCCCATTCAGACATTCAGTTTGGAGTTCAGGAGATTGTCTTAACCAGGACCACACCCCTAAATGCATTGAAGCAACTGCCATGTGATTGGTTGGTTAGATAATTGCATTAATGAGAAATTGAACAGGTGTTCCTAATAATCCTTTAGGTGAGTGTATACATTCTTTAAAACAGGACATTACTCAAAGAGGGTTAGGCTGGACATAGGTTCACACATTTTCATTTAATTTGAACTTTATCATGATGATTATACATGTAGCATGATATTTATTTGCTGTTAAAACAAATTGAAATAACTTACTTTGTAACTTTTTTACTACAAAGGTTGCACATCTTAAAACATATTCAGAATTCAGGTGCAGAATTCATAAATCCTGATTTTACTAATTTATTATTATTATTATTTCCAGGATTTAAAGTAGCTCAGAAATGCTTTTACATAAGTCCTCTTCATATTAGTCTAATGTAATATATTCAAATAGTATATTTAATATAAATTAATTGTATTATTTTTGTATCTGTTCAGTTCATACTATGAAATTAAACTATGAAATTGCTTTTTATTGAACCATGAAATATACTTAGATTTATCAGTTGTTTATTTGAAGACCAGTTCTTATTTAATTATATTTCATTGGGACTGCTTACATAAAAGTATTGCTGTACCTATATTTATATTGCATTAAGAGATAATAATGTGAACTTAATTGTATATACCAACTATGTTATTTTGAATATCATAATCTGATTAAGTATGCACCATACACAGAATGCTATTTTGACTTCCCTCATAGGTTGTACACATTTTGTGTTTGGTTTTCTTTGTATGGGTAGATGAAAACCATGTGAAGTTAGGTAAAGTTTTTGGGAATATATTTTGATAACACCTCCATCATTGATATGCATTTTTTAAGTTTATAAGATGAACAAACACTTGCCTCTCGTAGTCTGTATTCAACTTGGCATGAGAGTATTTTGTTCACTCACTCGTTGCATTGCCTAGCATGTCACGGCGTGATTGTATTCTTTGGGATGCATATGCTTTTGGATTCTCCAGTGCAGTGTCCCAAGCCTTATGGTCTCTTTAGTATCACAGATGTTTTCACAACATTACTAAAAGAAAACAGTCCAGCAGTGCACACTCTGTATATTTGGGAGTGTTTATTTAAAACTGTGACAACTGGGGCATTTTCATGGATGTGTAATATGTTGCATTGTGGGAATAATGGAAATCTGATGACTGTGAGGTCAAGGAGGTTTTAAGAGAGGACATATTTTAATTATTTTAAAATGTAGAACACTGTATGTGCATTGTGATATTTTATTGCATTACGCTGAATTGTAACTGAAAGTGAAATACAAGCATAGAAACTTTAAAAAATGAGTAAAAGCATCTGACAGGTAATGATAAAAATCAATTGATACAAGAGCTGATGTATGTGTCCTTAAAATTTCCCCTCTCCAGACTTTAGCACATATATTGATTTAATGTAAGAGTCTGTTTACTGGAATAGCATAAAGTCTGTTGGCGTGGGACCTCATCTTGGATAAATGTTATTAGGAAGGTTATTAGTTTAATTTACAAGGCAGATATCACAAATTATGACAGTATGCTTTACAATGACAGTATTTTGTGCAGAGTAAGCATACACAAGAAGCAATAGTCTCACAACAAACTGCTATGTGCTGCTTTAATGAGTCATTAATATTGTGAAAGTTGTCTGGAGTCATCTCTCAGCAGATTTCATTAACTCCTTCACTTTACACACACCCGTCAACACGACACAGAGTAAGTCCTCACTGAGGAGGTAAAAGCTGTGGCTTCACAAAAGCGCTGGCCTACCATACGACATTTACACATCTCATAATGTTGCAAGTTCATTGTTGGTCTATTCATGTGGTACAGCTGCCTATGGTAAACATTTTAGTAATCTTCTACATGAAGGGGAATGTCCTCATAATCATTGTACAGCATCTCTCAATCTACCGACAAAACTTTCAGCACCCTTGACAAATCAGTGCCATTCCCAAGCAAAAGCTGGCATGTGATTTATATAATCAAAGCAAAGGCTTATTGTTACATAATTTAGATTGATGGCAACATATTAACTGTAGACAGTTTGTCTCCTGAAAGTTTCCCCTCTTCTGGATTTGCATTAATATAGAGATGAAGAAAGAAATACTTTAAAATATTGGTTTAATCTTTTTAATGTAATATCATTATTAATGCAAGATTAAATCATACATTGTTTTAGAGTTGTGGCTCACATATGAAAAAAAAAATCACCCAGTTCTTTTTATCCTAACTACATTTTCAGCTAAGAAAAGTACTCTCTTTCTGAACTATCTTTAAAATAGTTACTGGTGTAGTTATGTTTATTGACTGTTAATTTGTAGAGGAGCAAGGAGGGTTGTGAGAGAGACTGAAAAGTACTAAATTACTGAAAGGAGAACAGCAGAATTATACTAATAGAGGTGTTAGAGATAACTTTGTTGCGGTCACTAAAGAACTAGCTGACCTATATACATTTAATACTAACTATCCACAACATAACACAGAGGGAACAAAATTACATGTTTTAATACAAAAGAATCAGCTTGCCATTAACCAGAAAATAGCATAAAAAAAGAAAAGGCAAACATCTGCTTTCTATAGCATTCAAAGCTAAATTGTCAGCTATTTTGACTGGCTTCTTCATATAAAGACTACCACATCATATTGGATAAGAACTATTTTTATTGCCCAATAATCAATGCTGGGTGTGACTTTTTATTTATTTATTTACTATGCTGGAAAACTCAAGTGCAATAAGAACTTTTTAAAATGTAATGTACATTTACCTATAACAATTCTATAATATAAACATGATCCTAAATGTTCCTATATGATTATAATATGATGTGTGTGTGTGTGTGTTTTGGTGTGCATGTGTGTTTTAATTAGATGCATAGGAATTAAAAGGTGCGTCTCATTCTCAAGTTGGCTTTCAAAACATATATGGTTTTCTTTAGCATTTTAAATAATTCAGGTATTCAGGTTGAATACCAAGGACTGGAGAATTGGGTTTGTACCACGGTAACCCGGTTAGTTTACTAAAATGTAAAGGAAACAATGGTTGGATTTGTATACATTTGAAGGAAACAGCCAACAATATACTTAAAGTATATAAATATACTTTAAGACATATAGATATATGTGTTTATATTTGGATTGAGTGGATGCATTGCTACTGATTAAATTGTTAAACTTGTAATAATCCAGTTTTATGGAAACAAATATTCTTATCATCAACTAGTAGAGTGGTGCCACAGCCTATAGAAATACATAAATACATTAATGCGATTACATGGTATTTACATTAATCTATTTGTCACAGTACAGTATGAAAGGTAAAGCAATATGTGATGCTTATGATTCATTGTTCTTCTGTTGGTTTATTATTAGCTTAATCAGTTTCAAACACCAGTTTAGTGACAGAGATATGCCCCAGTTTATAGTGCCCGCTGCAGTGCTGTCACCCCAAAAAAATCAAAATGTGATAATTACAATTATACTACTTCATGTTGACTTCTACTGCAAACCTGATGTCAATGATGTAGCCTTCAGTTGATATGTTAATAGGGAATGTATACTTTTAAATTTGTTGAATTTATGTTACATACAAATATTACTGATTCCCAAAGGTATGATAAGCGACTTCTACACTATTTAGTTTTTAAAGTAGTTTCCCAAACTAAACCTACATGAACTGGAAATGTTGATGTGAATAATTACACAGTCCCAAAAAAAATCACAATTAAATCAATAAATATAGAACTAAAAATTGGAAAAGGACCCAAAGCAATTAAACATACACGGTTTCTGTGCTTCCATTCTCATTCCTGATGCAGAAAATGTCTTCTTCCCGTGTGTTTTCTGTTATGGAATTCTACAAGATTATTTGTATGGTTCTAAAAATATATACTGTATGTGCCAAAATAATTGAACATCTGTCCAGATATTTTGTTTTGCACGTGTCTGATTTCAAATTCAGATGTTTCTCTTTATATTTGTAGGCACACAAACTAACTAGCAAGAATTGCTTGTGGAAATGTTCTGCTAAGCTGAATGTCAAAATACCTTTTTTGTTTTCTGTATATTATTGAGGTATGCTTTGTCTTACCGAATCAAATCCTTATTAAAATCAAATTCACGCCCCAATAAATAAATACATACATACATACATAATTATGAAATACAGAGCCTGTCGTTAAATGTTTTTCTTTCTAATTGGTTTCATTATATGTTGTATGTGCTCTGAGGCATAGTCAGAGAATGCCAGCATAACCACCCACTGTTTCACCACTGTTTGTAAATAATAAAGGAAAGAAAAAAGAATGCCAGCAAAAAATTTGAAATTAACCCTCATTTCCTTGGTTTGAAATAAAATCATAAAATAAAGAACAAAAAGACTTGTCAGCACTGTATTTCAATTGACAGAGTTGTTCCTGGTAGCCGACTGTGTGAACCAGGCTGTGTGCAGACAGGCAGGTGAGATCCTCACACCTGCTTGTAACTGCAGATAAAAAAAAAAAAAAAATAACAAAAGTGTAAAATCCTCCTCTTGCTTGCTCAAACCCTGAGCACAATGTTCAAATATGCAAATGTGTATTCAAAGAAAAAAAACTCTAATTATTAGTGATTTTATTGTCCAACATGTTGTAATAATGCAGTGCAATTACATGGTTCCTTATTGTACTTCACTGCACATATTTGAGGAGGGAAGACTCTACAGAGTCTGTAGAACACAGTATGTTGGCCAGAGGTCCACCATCATTGAAATACATTGCAATGTGATATACTTACTACAATGTACTTTCAGCAAACTACAATTTATAATGTTATTACTGACCATCTTGCCAGGCATTTAGATTTAATAGGTTTGTTTTCTCTGGATTGTTTAGGGTGGGAACAACATTTAGAACATACTATTGCATTTTCTTGACTTTGATTTAATTTTCTTAATTGTTTATTTAATTTGTTTCAATATATACTTTACATGTGTAAAGTTAAAGGCATCTGTATACCAATGTTTCCTTATTCATGTTTTTTTTTTTTTAACTGCAGCACAATAAGAAGAAGGAGAAAAATAAGAGCTCTTTTGTTTTGAGGCATTTACAGGATGTTTAAAATAGTTATTGTTACATTTTTTATTCTGAATAGTTTTCTAATACTCCGAAGTTGCCAATAATGTGGACTTGTACAAGCCTTTCCCAATGATTTATCCAAAGTCTGTAACAGCCGTAAGAAACAAAATATCAATGACAGAAGTAACACACAATTCTTACATAATAACAAACAATAAAAAATCTAAACTAAAAAAACTGCACAAGATGATGTGGACTAACTGTTTTGGCTTCATCACATCAGGCTTTGGGATTATACTGCATTATTTTATCTACACTATTGTTACAGTGTAACTGATATTTAAAAAAACTGAAATGAACATATTTCCATATGCATATTTGCATATTTATGCATATTTCCAGATATGTCCAGATTTCATTAAAATTAACAACAACAGGAACAATGTTGGATAAATACATATCTAGTTTATTCATATAGTCAGTGAGCTATGCCCTTACAGGTATGGTTGAAATTAGACCAAGAATATATGAAATTTAGCACTAAGTTTAGATCACTACACAGAAAAACACTGCTATGATTCACATAGCAATCCTTTTATACAACCTTACATACAAAAATGTGTTATTTATATTTTCAACTAGCATTGAAACAGAGCTTGCAATCAGATTCCTTGGAATTATTATAAAACAATACATTAATTCAGTGATAAATAACATTGCTTAAAATAACTGTATTGTTACTAATAATATTAATATTAATATTAATAATACAAGTGACAGTTTTAATTATTTTGTCTACATTTTGAAGGGCAGTTTTGAAATATTTGCAACTAAGCAAATTGCTCCCTCAAACTGTATTTGAATGGTATTACATGTTATTACATGTAATACACTCTGTCCTCTCTACTGTCCTAAACATATCAAGGTGCACTTAAAGAGAGCTTCATTGGTATACAGAAAATCGGTCAAAACTGTCCTTCAAAACAAATTCAAAGCCTGTAGAAAAATGGGACAGGAAAGCAACAAAGGGAGTTTAGATGTAAGGAATGGAGTAAAATCAATAACATATTCAAAACCACATAATTGACAGCTTAACACATCACCTTGCATTCAAGTTTCAAAGATTTACAGTGACCCTTTGCAACCTGATAGATGGTTACAATTGTTCTGAAAAACAGGGGAACATCCAACTACAAAGAGGTGTTTGAAGGGGCAAATTGAACTGCCATCTAATTACCACCAAAAATAAACCTTATTTAAAAAAAAACAAAAAAAAAAACAGGTTCTAGGTATCATTCTGTGAAATTTTAATGAATTCGAAAATATATGGTTATTAAGTAGAGATTATCCGTGTGCTTTAGTCAGACAAATTCACCAGGCATTTACCAGTTGGACATAGGACACAGGGCATGATAAATATTGAGAGGACAATAAATGTAGAATAAATCACTAAACAGAACACAATTTAGTGCAAAAATATGAGCAAGTCGTTTTCCAAGACTTTGGTAATGTAGAACACCCTTTAAGAAGTACAACAAATGACAAAAAAAACAGCCATCTCATTAAAATGAAACGATTGGATTACATTTTTTTTTTTACATGATCACAGCCAATCTCAGCAGTACTTGATGGTAAATTACTCCTTATGATACAGACTTGCTTAGCATGAAATTACAGTAAGTGATGTCCTATTTGAAGACTAATGATAATTTCCTTGAAGGAATTTAATATTTTTGACAACATTAAAACTAGGGATGCAATATGTATTTGTAAATGGATCAGTTAATTGTCATATTAGTGCTTTTTACATTATTGTTACAGTGCTCTACAATTAAAATAAATCTAATAAAATCAAATAATGAATTTAACTACTAGAACTGTCAAATAAATGTGCTCTTTATCGGTGATAGAACTGAGTAGCCGTTTTTTTTTTTTAAGGGTATTCACTATGAGAAAATGAATAATTTCAAATAAAGTTCTGAATGAATGTATTACAGGCAGACAAGTATTTTGTCAACTGAGAAAACAGTACAGCATATATATATATATATATATATATATATATATATATATAATGTTTCTACTGTTTTAATTTTGTGAACAATTATACTTAGCACACTTTATGGAAACCACAGAAAAACACAAACCCTTAGTGTTTCTTATGTTGTAAATCTTAATCAGTCATTTATTTGTTGGCAAACAAGTTTCACTTTTACAACAAATATTA